>NC_090923.1:1282817250-1283126633 GCF_040938575.1 Ambystoma mexicanum | reverse complement strand
GGTGCTGTGTGGGGTGTTCCGATATTCTCTTAGTAGCGTGCAAATGGCTTGCATGAATGACCCATGAATGACCCATTGGTGATGGAACACACCTGCAGTGTCCTCTTGAGACTGCTCATGAATTTTTCGGCCATTCCATTGGCTTGCGGCCACAATGGTGTTATTGTCCTGTGTTGGAAACCTAGGTGTTCTGCAAACATTGCAAAGACGTGGCCACTGAATGGCGGCCCATTGTCTGACTTTACAGTTGATGGTATTCCATAATCGGCAAATGTCTTGTCCAGTGCAGGTATTACGGCTTGTGCACTGGTTGAGTGTATGAGGTGTACCTCAGGGATGCGTGACATTTCATCCACAATTACTAATGCATACTTTCCATTGGCTAAAGGTCCGAACATGTCGACTGCCACCTCGTCCCACACTTGTAGGGGCATTTCCGATGGCCGGAGTGGTGTTGGGAATGTTCTAGGGGCTACTGCTTGACATGTGAGGCATTTGCTTAGGAGACTTTCCACCTGCTCATCCATTCTTGGAAACCAGACTTTGGTCCTCAGTTGTCTTTTCGTGGATACTACTCCACGATGACCGGCGTGAGCTACGTCCAGTATTTGCTTTTGTAGGCTGGATGGAATTACGAGTCTGTTTTCTTTGAGGCGCAGCCCTTCCGGGGACATGGACAAGGTGTGTTGTACCAGTTTGAATGTGTGGAGGTGTGCCTCCTCTTGAGCAGATAGGCCCGAAGCTTGCCGATCCTTCACATGCCACCGGCCCGATAGTATGCACTCTTTTACGATTGACAAGAGTTTGTCAGTGCTGGTGGCTTCCACGAGTTGTGCGGTGGAGACGTGCTTTGGGATCGCATTGTTGACAAGAAAGTTGACGTATTGATTGGCTTTAGTGGACGGCCGTTCTTCATGTGCTGGCAGGGGGTATCTCGACAGAAAGTCTGCAGGGTTGTTGTCCTTCCCTGGTCGATGAATGATGGTGAACGAATATTATTGTAATCTCAAACCCCATCTGGCAATGCAAGGTGGCATTCTGGAGGTGGGTTTTCCGTAAATCGTGGTGAGAGCCTGGTGATCAGTGACAACGGTGAATGGGCGCCCGTACAGGAACAGATGGTAGTGCTCGCACGCCCATACTACGGCAAGACTTTCCTTTTCAGGTTGGGAGTAAGCGCACTCTGCAAATGATAAGCTTCGGCTTGCATAGGCTACTATGCGTTTTGGTGAGTTTGGTGGCGCACCAGGTCTGGATTGAGCTAGTATGGCGCCCAGACCTACTGGACTGGCGTCTACGGTGAGTTCCATTTCATACGCGGGGTCGTAATACGCCATCCACGAGGCTGATGATATGCGCCGTTTTATCTCTTGAAATGCTTCCTCACATTCTACTGTCCACTGGAAGTCTTGATCTTTTCCTGTGAGAAGCCTTAGTGGTGTACTTACTGATGCAAAATCTTGGATGTATCTGGTGCAATAACTAGCCATCCCTAGGAACGAACGTATGGCTGATGAGGTGGGAGTGGGGGCATCCACCAGCGCTTGCACCTTCTCCGGGTCTGGTCGCATGCCTTTGTTTGAGAATATCTGTCCAAAGAATTTTAACGTGGTTTTACTGATCTCACACTTCGCAGGATTGAGTGTGAGATGGGCATTTTCTAACGCCATGCAGACTCTTCTTAGGGTGTCATCGTGACTTTCTTGGGACGTGCCAAATATGAGGATGTCGTCACTGTAATTAAGGCAGTGCGGGATGTGTTTGATTACTTGATGTATTTCATTCTGGAAATTTTCAGCAGCGGGTGGTACTCCAAAGCTTAGCCTCTTGTATCTGAAGAGGCCCAGGTGAGTTGAAAATGTGGTGATGTATCTTGACGACGGATGAAGTTCAAGTTGATGATAACCTTTGTTAAGGTCAAGCTTCGAGAAGATGGTGGCTCCGTGTAGAAAAGATGCATCATGTCTGTCATGCGTGGTGCTAAGTGTCGTTCCCTTTCAATGGCCACATTTGGGGCGCGCATGTCTACACAGATGCATATGCTTGATGCGTTGTCTTTCTTCGGTACAGGTACTATTGGCGAGACCCATGGTGTGGGGCCAGATGCTGGCTCGATGATGTCCTGTTGTACCAGCGAATGTATTTCGTCTTCAACCTGTCGCTGTATGTTAAGGGGGAATGCCCCGGTAGTGCTGAGCTATGGGAGGTACTTGCGGGTTGATGTGTAATTTGATTTGTCTATTTGTATGGCTGTGCGGAAGCTTAGGATGCTCCCTCCGGGTACTTCACCTTTGATTACATATATTTGCACCTTTTGGCTTTGTTCTTTGTATTGGCATTTCGCTGTGAACATGCCTTTGCAGTCTAGCGGTTTGTTGGACCCGTATGGGTATATTAATCTGTCAGCCTTCCGTAATTCCTTCTTCACTTTGAGAGTTTGGTATACTAGGTCACTAATGACATTAACTGTAGCACCTGTATCGATTAGGAATTCCAAATTTTGTCCGTTTAGTTGAAGCAATAGCGTTGGCTGTATTCAGCTGCAGTGTCATTGCTGATGGCATGTACATATGCTTGTTTTCTCTCCCCGCTGGATGATGATGATCTGGCGGTTCTTCTTTCTTGTGGAGAATCATCCAGGTATCTGATCCTTTGCCTGGGCTTGCGGTGTGGAGTGTTGTGTCGACCCTTGCGATGATTGGAGGTGTCTCTCCTTTCTTCCCGCCACCGGGTAGATGACATGTGTTCTCTGGACGAGCTAGGCGAGCGCCGCCTGTTGGGCGCAATGAATTGACTTGAGTGTTTGCCTAGGCTTTCCCTCCTTGAGTTCCTGCCATCTTGTCTCCAGGATTCTTGATTGGTTTCTGCACTCTGGAAGAATTTTATATTCTTGCACACGGACTGGAAGTGGTTTTCCCCTCCACATTTGTTGCAGTGATGGCCAATCGAAGGGCATGGTCCCACATGGGGAAATCGGAAGCCACATCTATAGCATTTCTTTTGATCTGACGAGTCAGCCGGAGTGTGAATGGGGCATACTGTAGCTGACTTGGTGTGCTGGGTGATGGTGATGTTTCCCAGCGACTCAGTTTGTAGTGTTAATGCTGTGTCAGCCCTCGCTATCTGAAGTATTTCTTCCAGGGATCTGCTTTTCTGCAATAGTTTTTTGCGAAATTCAGGCGATCCACACCCAGCAATGGCTTGTGATTTGAGAGCCTCATCCGTCGAATATTTGTCAAAGTCACAATATTTTGCCCTTTTTCTTAGTCTCATGACAAAATTGTCCATATTTTCATCTTTGTCCTGGGTAGTTGTGTGAAATACATGTCTCTCATAATCAACATTTCTCAGGGGTGCAAAATAACTGTTCAGTGAGTCAATTATGCCCTGAAATTAATCAGTGTTGGAATCAGGCATTTCAAAAACAATGTCACGTACCGTGGGACCCAGTGAATGGAGTAAGATTCCCTTCAGACAGCGTTCCTCTCTAACTCCCGAGGCGTCAATGTAAATGTGGAATTCTTTTAGCCATCTGGCCCACCTAGGTGCCAAGCTGTTAGTGTCTGTCATGTCAAAATGTGGTACTGCTTGTAGTTGTAATGATTCTGAGGTACCATCCTCTCTGCTGCTGGCTGCTCTGGGAGTGGAACTTGCTTGGGGGCTTTGCAGGCCACTGTCAACGTTGTCTTCAGACATGCTGGTGGGTACGTGTGATTTGCTTTGCTGTGGCATGCTTTGGTGCCGTTCACACCCTATGGTTCCACGTGGTCAGAGAAGTATTGAGAATCTTGAGAGTTCGAGGGCCCACGCGGTCTAATTTGTAAATGCGTGTTCTGGGCTGTGATTTCCTCCGCGGCGGTGCCTTGGTGAATGGGCGCACAGGCGAGCGGGAGCCTTTTCCCTTTTGGCTGCCACGTTGTGAAGTTGACACGGTAATGAGATGCAGCAATTACCTCCGTGGCGGTGCTTTGAAGAGGTGTGTGCACGGGTGAGCAGGAGCCGTCTCCCTGCTGCCACCTGCGTGCAGAATGACACTGTAATGAGAAGCGGCAATGAAGCAGTCAGCCTGCAGGCGCGGCCTTCACGCCGTGTTGTGGACACGGTCGGGTGGGTTCTACTGGGCTTAGCAACCCAGTTCGAACGTCTTCGTCGGCATTGTTAAATTCCGACGGCAGTCGGAGTCAGGACTGGCAATAATAAGGCACAGTGAATGAGACCAAGCAATGAGACACGGGAGCCGGTTCAGTGCTTCTGAACTCCTTTATTAGTAGCATGAAACAATGGAAATGGGACTCGATTCCCAAACAACAATGTTATTAACATAGAAAGGGGACACAACACACGCCCACACAGCCCTTACCCTATCCTTCACACACGCACCCACCCCCTCATCCCAACCTTTCACACAATGACCCACACCCCCTTATCCCATTCCTTTACAAAAAAAACCCAACCCCCGTATCCTATCCCTTCACACACCCATTTACTTTCCTTATCTTATCCTTTCACACACTCCCGCGCCCCTCTTATCTGATCCCAGTCACACACTCATCCTGCCCCCTTATCCTTTCTTTTCAAACACTCATCCCCTCCTACCCTCCAGCAACGCAGTTCCGGTGTACATTGTCAATGTGACCTTTTTTCCCATGCCCAGGAAGTCTGTGTGGTTGGGGTTGGGAAAGTCGAGCAGAGCGATGTGGAGGACTGCCCTGCTGGGATCCCTCTGAAAGGCGTTACAGAGGTAGAACGTGTTATCACTTGCTACACACATGCCCGCAGTTGTATCGGTGAGCGGCCCTGCCCTCTCCAGGATCCAGGCCTCGCCTGCAATCCACGTGCAGATGCCTCTGCGGACTAAGAAACATGCTGGCTTTCCAGAGGCGCGTAGCCTTAGCAACCACTCACGCGATGGCCACCGGCAGGCTTGCTATTGGCTTGTCCTCCTTGCCTCAGTGTGCCGCCTCCAGAGCACGAATGATCTCGTGGCGGGCCTCACGCATGTCAGGATCAGCTCCCCGACTTGGCCCAGTGATCACAGGAGCTGGCACGGCACTAGTGTGACGTCCCAGTCACTTATGGCGCATGCGCGAGCCTCGTTTGAGCAGCGCGCATGCGCAGTTCAATAAAGTACATTCGTGCGGGCAGTTGCCGCCGGGACGCGTAAGAGGCAACATCACGTCCCGTGTCTCTGTGTGCGAATGCTTGTATGCATGCGTGAGTGTGGCCCACCCGAGGCATGGGTGACTACACAACAACTGGCAACGAGGCGGGACGCCAGCAGAGCATTCGCTGACAAGTGCTGCATGTCAACATTAGCAACGCTACACCGTGGCGAGTCACGGACCCGGCGGGAGCAGAATCACGGTGGTTTAACATCCGGTATGAAGCAGTAGCGGCCTGAAAAGGTGCTTGTGCGCTGCTCATACCACAAGCAAACAATTTTTGGAACTTTGGCAGTCCTCACCATCCCAGAGGACAGCCCACAACTGGTAGCTACCACACAAAGGGTGGCTGGAAAGCAAAGCAGGCACAAGGGAAGGCACTCAACATTGGAAGATCCTAAGGGTATGCTGAATTCCACCGTACAGTGACTCAAGGTACGTGCACTGCCCACCCAAGTCAGGTTTGCGGCCTCTGAGCCACAAGGAGGTGCCTGTGCGACCTGTGAACATGGCGGAAAGTGATGGAGAGGCAGAAACAGCGACAGTGGTGGTAAAGGCACAATAGAGGGCTTTGCTACCCATGGAAGAATTTGATACGTCAGGCCCCCCTTCGAAACTGGGCCCAAGATGGTTGCTGTGGATAAAAAAACTCGATATGTACTTTACGGCAACGGGGATAACCAACGACGATGCGAAGCGTGCCACCCTCCTGTACTCGGGGGCATGGATGTTCTACGCATCTATGAGTCCCTTAACCTGCAGGTAGTCACCTACGATGCTGTCAAGACTGCTTTAGAAAATCACTTTATACCGCTCTTCAACATTGATTATGAGAGGTTTCTGTTCTGTGGTGAAAAGCAGCGGGAAGAGGAGTCGCTTGATCAGTTTTGCACCCGATTGCGACTAATGGCCACGACTTGTCGATGGGACAATGAAGAATCCATGATTAGGAATCAAGTAATCCAAGGGTGTGGCTCAGGCAAGCTACGTAGACAAGTGTTGAGGGAACCGGGCTGGACCCTGCAACAGATCTTGGACAGTGGTAGAATTTATGAACTGGCGGAGTCGAGAGGTGCCAAAATGGATGCGGCAGTGCGTCCGGGAAAATCAGAGGAAGCATTTGCGGTTGGAAAACAGATGACGTCGAAAGACAAGTGGGGTCAGAAACGGCAGGAAGCTCGTCCTCTGACTAGGACGGGGTCTATTTGCCAGTATTGCGGATATGACTTGCCGCACTCTGAAGAATGTCCGGCCAAATTGAGGTCATGTGGCAGATGTAACGGACCCGGACACTACGCCCGGATGTGTCGCGCCCCCGCTCCGGTGTCTGTGCAGAGGGGCCCGGCCAGGGTACGTGGTGGCGGTTCAAGGAGGCAGAGGAGCATTGCAGCGTTGGAACAGGAGATGCAGAGGCTTCAGATGGCTGAGGAGGAAGAGGAAGACGAAGTATTCTTCATTTCAAGCATCGCCACAGGGGCGAAGAGTAAGAGACAGCCCAAATGTGTCGTAGACATTCAAGGGGTGCCGACACAAGTGCTGATTGACACGGGGACCTCAGTGTGCGTGCTTGCCTCTGAACATTACCAGAAGATTCCGGGACCACCCGCGCTGGACATTTCAATGGCGAAGATCTTTACTTTTGGCGGAGACACTCCGCTTCCCATCAAGGGCGTTTTTGTAGCGCCCATGTCCAAGGGCGGAAAGATCATAAAGGCCCGATTTTTCGTCACAGACGTGAGCCCCCACTCTCTGCTCAGCTGTGCGGCATCCGAGGCCCTGAGCCTAGTACACTTTGCATTGGAGGTCTACCAGGTGGACATTGAGAAGCTGTTGGACAAGTTTTATGGCATTTTTGTAGGAGTTGGGAAACTGAGGGCTCCCCCGGTTCGTCTGCATATTGACGACACAATCAGGCCCACGGCTCTCAAGCATCGGCGGATCCCATTTCACCTTCAAGAAAAGGTGGAGGAGGAGCTCGTTAGTATGGACATTATTGAGAGGGTGGAAGGCCCAACACCCTGGGTTTCACCCATCGTGGTTGCCCCCAAGCCAAAACAGCCCGGAGCGGTGCGCATTTGTGTAGATATGCACCTCCCCAATGCCGCCATTAAGAGGGAGAGACACATTACCCCGACCCTTGATGATATCATAGGAGAACTGCAGGGTGCGAAAGTCTTCTCGAAATTAGATCTACGAGCAGGATATCACCAGCTTGAGCTCCACCCAGACTCTAGCTTCATCACGACTTTCACAACGCACGAGGGCCTCTATCAATTTAAGCGTCTGAGCTTTGGCATTTCATCGGCTGCCGAAGTCTTCCAGAACACTATTAGGGGGGCGCTAACAGGTCTCAAAGGCGTTTTGAATATGAGTGACGACATTTTAGTGTTTGCCGACTCGGAAGCAGAGCACATGAAGAGACTCAGGGGGACGCTGAAAAGGCTGAACGATCTGGGGCTTACCCTGCACCGTGAAAAGTGCGAATTTTTCAAAGACCGGATCAGGTTTTTTGGATTTATTTTTCACGCTGCCGGTGTGTCACCTGACCCGGCTAAGATCAAGGACATTCGTGAGGCCGCGGCGCCACTGTCCCCCACGGAGGTAAGGAGCTTCCTGGGGATGGTGAATTACTGTGGGCGCTTCATCAAGGGTTTGGCTTCCTTGTCTGAACCCCTCAGGGCGTGGACCAGGAATGATGCCGTGTGGAGGTGGGAAAGTAAAGAACAGGAGGCATTTCAAGCCCTCAAGAATGCCCTGTCTGATGGGGACACCATGGCGTATTTTAACCCTTCAGTGGAATCGGAGATTGTTGTTGATGCCAGTCCCGTGGGTGTTGGGGCAGTGCTGCTGCAGCCAGATGAGAGGGGGACATGCGACCCATCGCTTATGCGAGTAAGGCTCTCTCCAACACCGAAATGCGATACTCGCAAATTGAAAGAGAGGCTCTGGCCATTTTGTGGGGCTGTCACCATTTTCGTCTTTACATCCTGGGCAAGCCTGTTGTGGTAGTGACCGACCACAAGCCGCTGCTGCCCATACTGGCGGCCGTGTCTTCAAAGCCGCCACTCAGAATTGAGAGATAGATGTTGGCTCTAATGGAATATGGGGTTCGGCTAATATATAGACCGGGAACCAACAACCCGGCGGACTATCTTTCACGACACCCCAACACGGAGAATGCGGACAAGGACGAGGAAGTGTCGGATTGTCAAGGGCTGCTCTGTCATGTGGTAGATGGGGCATTACCAGTGGCGCTATCGAGGCTTGCCATAGCAACTGAATCATCCAAGGATGAGGTTTTCCACATCATCAAAGCAGCGGTGAGAAGTGGCGATTGGAGGGAGGTACTGCGAAACAACTCCCGGCGACAGTCTGATGCCCAAAAGGACCTTCAGGCACTCTGGAGGGTAAGGGATGAGCTATCCGTCTCTGATGATGGACTAATTCTAAGAGGGCGGCAGATTGTGATCCCGCAGGCATTAAGGATTTGTGTCCTGGAACTGGCCCATATTGGGCATCAAGGGGTTGTTAAGACCAAAGCGAGACTCCGGCCCAAGGTTTGGTTTCCTGATCTGGAGGGGATGGTTGAGCGTTTTGTGAGAAGGTGTTTGTCATGTCAAGCGGCAACTCCAGGGGACAAAGCCCCACCGATAAGCTCCATGGAGTGGAGCGAAAAGCCATGGGAAACTGTTCATGTAGACTTTGGCTCGACTGGTCGGGGCACGTATTTCCTAGTTGCGGTGGACCAATGGTCAAGGTATCACGAGGTGGAGGTGGTGGAATCCACGGCGACGGAGTTTGCCACGAGAGCCCTGGACAAAATGTTTGCGACACATGGATTCCCGGAAGTAATTTGCTCGGACAATGGACCTCCGTTTACCGGCAGCCAGTTTGCCCAATACCTCAGAGAAAGGGGGATCCATCACCGCAGAGTATCCCCGCTATGGCCTCGCGCCAACGTGTGGAAACAGAGAAATTGACATGAGGCCGGGAAGCCCAAAAGGAAACACACCAACACAGGTTACAAAGGACATACAAAGCGCTTTATTTCAGAGTTACAAAGTTACCAGAGTCAATTGACATGCGAATAGCTATTCGGCCCTCTGACTAACACACAAACCTTCAACGTTAGGTTCGCACTGAAAGTGGGAGAGACCGATCATCGGGATGCATGGGTTTTTATACATTTAGTACTGCATTGGCCAGCCCTCTTACAAGTTAACCATTTCTGGAACCATGGCTAGGGTTCGTAGCCAGGTCGAACACACAATTTCCATATATTAGATCAGTTCCGCTGATACGGTTACATATTTACACATAGGTTAAACAGAGGACAGGGTCTTAGTTCATGACCCTAACAAGTAGCCTGCGGACATATTATTCATTCACGTGTGCGGAGGTCACCATGGCCGAAGTCTTACTCGAAATGTCGTTCGGCCTCCATTTTGTGATTCAGGGTGACTTCCACACTACAAGAGTACCTAAAATGGCGGCTAGATCCAAGATGGCGGCTTACACGATACATTAAGGTCAAGACCTTGCCGCGGAACCTATGTACATAGTATCCTTTAGACAGCTTGGCGTAGGCCAACATACATTTAAACGATGCGATTGGGGTCATAATATTATATCGATTTCCACAGACCCTCCTTTTGGCCTATGCCAAGTGCTAAAACATTATTTCCTAATACTTTTGAAAATACTTGAAGGCATTAGCATCCATAGGTTCCGCATCATTGTCTGAAATGTCAATAGCCATAAAGTTGTTCATAAGAACTTCTTGCAACATGAATTCTTTAGATGCTGTCTTCGGGGTATATATTCTACGCCCTATTGCGCTCATAACTTGGGCACAACATCCCCCTATCATTCCGCATATACTCGGGAGGCATTGAAAACAGCAGCAAAGGAATAACAGAGTCCCTAAAATACCTAAAATAACAGAAAGCACCTTCCACCCCCAAGATCGTAGAGAATCCCAAAACCAAGTACTAAGGCTCCAGTCTCCTACAGGGATATGGACTTCAGAACTAAGAGTGTGTAAATTCTGAATTGCTTTGAATATTGTTGGTGAAGAATCTGGTACGAAAACACAGCAAGCGGACCCCACTAATTTACATACTCCACCTCGTTCAGCTAAAATGACATCTAATGCCATTCGATTTTGAAGTGCTACCAATCTTATCGCCTTTTGCTCTAAGGTCATATTGTAAAGTATGTCCGTGGTCCGGTTGATTGTTTTCTCCAACACCCTCGCTAATCCCCTGATGTTTTCTGAATTTGCTATTTGTCCCCAGAAGGGAACTACTGATTTGGCTATATCCCCGAACACTTGTCCAGGGGTATCTCCATCATTATCCCGTCGCGGGCGAGCCTTAGATACCTCTAAGGTACTGGCTATAAATACACCTGGTAACAATATCCCTAAATAACAAGTCCCCTGCCAATCCTTGGGCAACCAGGGAAAAGCTAAACTACCACACACGAAATAAACCGGTCCCCCTACATACAAAGGCCTATTTTCCCCAGTCAAATTTACAATATTTATACAAGGCTCGAAATCTCCCATTGGCCTAGTGCCGTTTCTTTGTACACAGAAAGGGACAGAATCAGGACTATGATTTACAGAATAAGAAGGAGGCATGGCATCCATATTTCCTATCGGAGCCATCTTGAAAGAAACTAGATTTTGAAAAGGAAAAGAAAGTTTATCAGATGGCCTAATACAAGCGATATTAGGTCTACTCCTATTTGCGAAAAGCGAG
This sequence comes from Ambystoma mexicanum, assembly GCF_040938575.1. Classification (NCBI taxonomy): domain Eukaryota; kingdom Metazoa; phylum Chordata; class Amphibia; order Caudata; family Ambystomatidae; genus Ambystoma; species Ambystoma mexicanum. The sequence continues at coordinate 1,283,115,706 of NC_090923.1, read as the reverse complement.
CATCCCAGGGGAGTCAATTCACGTTTTTCAAATTCATTCAAATTAGTCCCATCGAAGTTCCCTGAGATGCTATCATTCCATCGGCCAAAAAAGAGTGCTCTAAGAGAGGCATAGCAAGAGGTTGTTAGAGGTAAGGGATGTATATACCATCCCAGTCCCTTGTTCCCATGCTGTGGTAAGTGAGTGCAGACCCAACAATTACTCCTATTAAAAATAGCATGCGTAGCATTCATCACTATCATCAAAGTGTTATTATAATATTTCTGTCTATGCCGAGAGTCCCTAAGGGACAGAGTGTGAAGGTGTACAGAGGGAGTCAAAACAGTTGGTACAATTTTGGTCGGTAACAGAGGCTTCAAAGGATAAATTTCTTCGAAGTACCAAAGTCCCACAGCAGCAGTTGCAAAACTAACAATAATCAAAACGAGAACACAACAGTACGTTTTCGGGGCCCAGGCACATTGTCCATTGTTCGAATTGGTCACCTCCTTATCTAATAGTTCAATACGAGGAGCAGCGGTGAAGGCGGCAGGCATCATGGTTCTCCCGATCGACGGCCCCAATGTTCGTTGCTGGCGGCACTTTGGCCGCGCGACTTCTTAGTCCTTCCCAACCCTGGCCAACAGAACCCCCCCCCTTTTCTTTGTTCCAAAAAAAGGGAAGACGATAGTATTTCAATCACTCCTTTTTCTTCCAGATGCACGATACTCGTGCAGCGATTTTATTTGCGTGGTCGAAGGTTGTACCGGATGGTACCCAAGTTTGTTGAATCCAAAAGCAAAGTATCGTCGCTCCCTGAGGGGAGCGTCGTATCAGTAGCGACGGAAGTCGCAGAGCTCGAAACAAGGTTTTCCGGAAGTGATTGATCAAGGGAGTGCAGAGACAAAATGGACGGCTCCTCGAGCTCCTCAGGCTCAGAGAACTTCTCCGACGCACTCACAACGCTGCCTGCTACTCCGAGATCAGAGAGTGTAGCACCAGCGAGGGGTTCTGTTTCTTCTGTAACGTGTGGCGTCGGGTGAGGGATCTTCTTGATATGTGTTGCATGTATCCAGTTCTTCTTTCCTGCCACCCGCACTGCCGTCCTGGTGACCAATAAAACCTGGTAGGGTCCCCGCCAGCGAGGCGCGAGACAGGAAGACCTTTCGTAGGCCTTCACCAGGACCCAGCTGCCGGACAATATATCGTGTCCTGGGCCCGTAAACCGTACAGGTAAGGCAGCATTCACCTGGTGGTAAATGAAATACAGATTTTTAGTCAATTGATTACAATAGTCTATGAGCAATACATTCTCCACATCCCTCAGGGCTTTAGGTTTAGGGAGACCCCAAATATTAGCAGGCCTTCCCATTACTACCTCGAATGGAGAGAGCCCAGTTCTAGTCTGGGGTGTGGTGCGCATAGCTAACAACACAATAGGTAAAGCATCTGGCCATTTTAATTTAGTATCGGCACATGTTTTTGCAAGTTTGTTTTTCAAAATACCATTGTGTCTTTCTACCAACCCCGCACTTTGAGGGTGCCTAGCTGAATGAAAACGTTTCTCTATCCCTAAGGCAACACATATTTGCAACATTACGGCTGCGATGAAATGGGGGCCGTTGTCCGACCAAATTATCCTCGGGAGCCCAAATCGAGGAAAATAGTCTTTTACCAAGATCTTTGCGGTGGTCATGGCGGTAGCATCTTTGACGGGGAAAGCCTCGACCCATTTGCTAAAAGCACAAATGATAACAAGAACATATTTCAAGTTATTACATCGCTCCATTTCAATAAAATCAAGGTGAATGGTTTCAAAGGGGACAGAGGGGGGCCCGAAGCTTCCCCTTGGAGTCACTGTCCCTTTACCCACATTGTGCTGCAGACAAATCATACAGTTCTGAACGAGTCTTTTTGCAGTTTCCAAAATTTTATCATTCACCCAAACCTGCTGTAATATCTTCGCAATTTGCTGGGCACACACATGTGTTGGACCGTGTGCCATCGTGACCATTGCTAATACATAAGAATCAGGAAGCAACCATTTCCCGTCAGATGCGTCCACCCAACACCCTTCGTCATCCAATTTCCCCATGCCTTCAGCCCATTTCCTAGATTCTTCAACAGAGGCATCAGTCTGAATATCTCACACAGACCCAATGCCTTCATCTATTATACAACCATCTCTCACTTCCCTCGAGGTGTACATGTCTGTGCTAAGGTCTGTAGCTGTTTGTCTAGCTATCAAATCTGCAAAAGCATTTCCTCTTCCCACATTATCTATGACCTTGCGATGTGCTGCACATTTCATGATTGCTAATTGTTCAGGGAGTGAGAGCGCTAAAAGTAGTTGTACTATTAAGGGACCATGCTGAATCTTGGTCCCGTGTGAGGTCAGAAACCCTCTTTCCGACCACAGTTTTCCGAAATTGTGAGCCACCCCAAAGGCGTACTGACTATCCGTATAAATGTTAACTCTATGCCCTTGGGAGAGCTCACAAGCGCGGGTCAACGCTATAATCTCTGCGGCCTGCGCAGAGTTATCCGGAATCCTTTTAGTTTCTACGATCTTGTTCAAAGTAGTAACTGCATAAGCAGCTGTAGATGTGCCATTCGGAAGTTTAAAACAGGAGCCATCACAAAACAGCTCCCCTTCCGCATTCTCCAAAGGAGTATCTGAGAGGTCTATTCTGCCCTTTGTTTCTTGTTCGGTGGCATACAGGCAGTCATGTGATCCGTCATCGCCGCAAGCAGTAGTTTGCGGGAGAGGTAAAAGTTCAGCCGGATTGAGAACACAACACCTTTTAATTTGGATATGAGGAGCAAATAGAACTAATTCGTACCTGGTCAACCGGGCAGAAGTAAGGTGTTGTGTTTGAGTTTTATTCAATAGAATATCGACAGAGTGAGGTACCATCAAAATTAAATCGTGGCCTAGGACCATCCCCTCACTCTGTTTTACAGACGCAGCGGCAGCAGCAACAGCGCGTAGACATCGCGGCAAAGCGCATGCAACAGGATCGAGGGCGGAGGAATAATAGCCGCACGGCCTATTCTTCCCTCCATGTTCCTGTGTTAACACAGACAAAGCACATCCATTACATTCATGCACAAACAACACAAAGGCCTTATCGTAATTTGGTGTACCCAGAACCGGTGCTGAACACAGCGCGGCTTTGAGAAGCTCAAATGATCGTTGATGTTCCGATTCCCATGGCAATGGCAGAGAAATGCCCTTCTTCGTCAAAGCCAACATCGGTTTTACCACTAGGGCAAAGTTCGGGATCCACAGTCTACAGTAGGACGCCATCCCTATCAGGGCTCTGACTTCCTTCTGTGATTTTGGGACAGACATGCCAGAAATGTATTTTATTCGTTCAGGTGTCAATCTTCTCCCCTCCTTTGACAGGAGGTAGCCTAGATAGGCAACCTCCTGACAACAATATTGAAATTTCTTAAGTGAAGCTTTGTGACCATTTTCAGCTAAATGAACAAGCAACAATATAGTGCCTTCTTTACAAGCTTTCTCAGAGTCTGCAGCCAGGAGCAAATCGTCTACATATTGAAGCAGCGTGCAAGTAGGTGGTAATTCAAGGGTGTCGAGCTGCTCTTTTAAGGCTCTACTATAGATACTAGGACTTTCAGTATACCCTTGAGGTGCCCTTGTGAATGTAAACGAGCGTCCCCCCAAGGTGAACGCAAACAAATACCTGCTCTCCTCATGTATCGGAATACTAAAGAAGGCGTTTTTTAAATCTACGACACTAAAGTGTGTAGCCGTAGCAGGGATCATTGTTACGATCGTTGTTACATCAGGCACGATTGGAAATTGTGGGGCTACCACCCGGTTAATAGCACGAAGATCTATTATAAACCGGTACGGAATTGCATTGTCGCCTTTTTTATATACTGGCAAGATCGGGCTATTACATAAGCTACCTGTAATCTCTTCAATCACTCCACGATGTACAAAATCGGAGACAATGCATTTCAGAGCGCGCTCTCCTTCAATTGAAATTTTATATTGCGGAATGCGCGGTAGCTTAACCCCATGTTTCAATATTATCTTAACAGGATCAATGTGCAATATCCCGACATCATTATCGTCTATTGCCCACAAACATTCTGGGACAATGTCAAATTCGGGAGGTAGAGGTCGGGTCAAGTATTGGGAGTTAAAGGGTTGCTGTGGTGAAACTGTTAATCTTATTCCGTCAGGGGAACAATGAATCACTGCATTCAGTTTCTTCAACAAATTCAACCCCAGCAAATTTTCTCCACAGTTTGAAGTAAGAAGAAAAGGGCACTGGTCTGTAAAAGGACCCAAAGAAACGGATACCGGCGCAGAAACCGGACAAACAGTTGGTATGCCAGAGAACCCTATAGAGACGTTTGTTTGCCCTGACAGTGGGATGTTTGGAACCCTCGAATGGTCGATGGAGCACTTTTGTGCTCCAGTGTCGATCAAGAACTGATGTTTCCTATTCCCCACCAATAATTCAACATAGGGGCCCTTCTGAATAACGGGAATAGGTAAAGGTTCCAAACGCTGCTTCGGGCAATCCTAGTAAGGCAGGACTTCATCAAAGGGAAGTTCCTCAGAAAGATAGGCGGCGGAAGGGTGATCAAATATATTTCTCGAGTCCATACTCGGAGTCTGATTTTCCCGTGAAAAAGGTTGTTGGGGATCTTGTAGAAGCTGACCCCTATCAGGGCCCCCTGCTCCGGGGCGGCCCCTTGGTCGCCTACCCATACCTCCAAATGTGCCTCCTGACCTCTGACGAAGGGCAGGGCACTGTGCTCGCCAGTGACCTTCCTGGCGGCAATAAGCACACTGATTAATATTTATAGAATTTGGAGGAGTATTTCCTCTTGGAATGTACTGACCTCTAGTCTGCGTCATACCTCCTCTGGGGTTTCTGACAATTTGCTGCAACAATACCTTAGTCTTTAGGTCACCCCTTCTTTTTTCGATTTTCTCTTTTTCATTATTAACCCGATTCTCATAATACTGAGCCATATGCAAGACCTCTGACTGAGATTTTGCCTGCCAAGCGCTCTCTGAGGACATAATTTGTGACTGGATGTCGGGCAACAATCCACGCACAAATTTGTCCATAAACAACCTCTTCCCCGACTCTGTACCTAAATCCTGTCCACTGAAGTCGGAGAACACCTGTTCGAATCTATTAAAGAATTCAGTAGTACCTTCAGTTTTCCCTTGGACGCAGGCCGTAAGCTTGTCCCAAATAATCCTTTTTTCTGGGATTATAGTTTTTAATTTAGCAACTATTCTATCGGGTAAGGTAAGTATTACCTGGGGTGGTTTCTCACCAGCTAGTCGTTCCCCATCTATTCTAGTTAAGTTTACCCATGTATCCCCTAACCCCGGCACATCATCTATTGTTCGTACCTGTTTCCATACATCAACAGGTAAAAGCACTGGAAACAATAAATCCATGTCACTTAAGGTGAACACAGAAGATTGCAAAACGGATTCTATTTCTTTGTAAAACCCTGTCGGGTTCTTCCTGATATCAGGGACTGATTGTCTAATCGTGTTCACTTCCTGTCGAGAGAACGGGACGTGAACAAACTGCGATACGTAATGTGCAGGGATATCCATCGCGGCAGCACCAGTCGCCGCGTTGGCGGGGATTTCTACTTTTGGGACAAAGGTCGGAGGGACCTCTCTCATAGGCAACTGAGATATAGGGACCTCCGACCGCTTACTGAGCAATAGGGCCAAATCGAGCGCTAAAGCAGCTGTAGAAGTGTCGGGCGAAAAAGCTCTTTTACAAATACCCAATAACTCTATGGGGCAACCAACCTTCTTCCTTATACATTCCTCCTGTAAGTGCTGTACCATCACTTGGATTACCTTCCTTTGCATCTCTACCGTGTATTGACTATATGTGTCATACACCTCATCTGGCGGTATCAATGAATCCGAGATCCATCGAATCGCGTCTTTGGTACAAATTCGTACTTCCTCAGGTGCTGAACTTCGGCACGAAAGGAACCGTTTCTGTGCATACATCCTGTCGTCCTCATCATCCTCGTTTTGTAACCTTTCAAAATCCCTCCTAAACTCAAACAATCTGTCAACATGTCCATATACTTTCTGCTCTGTATCCCTCGAAAGTGCCAAGGCATTCAGATCTCTCACCCCTTGTGGGAGATCCGAAGTCTGCAATCTACCCCACATTACACCTAAATGAATCCCCAGTCCTTCAATAAAAACGTTTTTCTCGGGAAAATCGTGCAAATTAGATAATGTTGAAAGTACATCAGTTTGATCACCTTTTTCCATGCAATGTTTAGCCCAAGCAAATAGTTCCTGTTTCCTGCCCGCAGGAACAGTACTACGAGTCACAATTTTCGACCCTGCACCGGGATCTGATTTAGTGAACACAGGACTCCCCAGAATCGGAGGTGTAGGTGAACCTAACAAGGGTGCAGGGGAAAGAGGTAATGTAATAGACGAAATAGACAGAGGAGCGACAACCAAAGAACTAGGGGCAGTAGGCTGCGCAGGAGGAGTAGGAATAACGATAGGAGCAATAGCAGGAACGGGCAAGGTGCCCACAACGGGAGCATACGGAGGTGGCGCTGAAGAATCAGGCCTCCGTTCGTTTAATATTTTCTCAATAAACTCCTCGGAAACATGGAAATCTTTAGAGGGGTAAATTTTCTGGACCCCGAGCGAGAAAGCTCTATCCATCTTCTGGGTTTCATCTAATCGTTTTTCCTTGTCATACAACAATGCCTTTTCGGCATTCGTTTTATGACGTCGTGCATGTTTATCCCTACTTTTAAGCTGCTGTAATGCTTCCTTTTTCCAATTTTGTAACACATCAAAGGCTGCTGGCCTAGCCTTCTTTTTAAGCAAAATCGACTCTAAGTATTCAATACGGGGGATCTCAAAGCTACCATTGATTGGCCACTGAAATTCGGAGGCATTTCTGGTCTGTCTGTGCCAAATGTCATTGAATACAATACTACCAATGCCATACTTACAGTACATAGTACACGCCGGCGACCCCTCCTGTGGTGCCGGACGGCTAAATTCCAAAGATTGTCGATCGCTGCGGAACAGAACCCTAAAGCAGCTAGACAATTTCCCAGGCATTTCTCAAAAAATTGGTGTTACCTGGTCCAATAATTGTGTCTGCAGATACAATACGCCAAATTCAAATTGTCAGGGTTAAATTAAGAGCCGGTCACGACTGCACCTGACCAAACCTAAGGAGGACCGTACGGTTTACAAAGGACTTCAACTAACAAATTTTACCTGCGTTCGGTGGTTTCGGCAAATCTGCCCGCCTCGGAATTGGACCCTCGTCAAGATGCCGTGTCAGACCGCACGACTATCGCCCAAGGATCGGATCGTGCAGCGCTGCCGAGGTATCGCGTCTCGATCGGTCGGGCCCGCAGAATCACACCGTCCGATCCCGATTCGATAGTCTGCGTCAACCTTCAATGATCCGGCATCAATCTTGAGGGTCCCTATTCGGGCGCCAACTGTGGAAACAGAGAAATTGACATGAGGCCGGGAAGCCCAAAAGGAAACACACCAACACAGGTTACAAAGGACATACAAAGCGCTTTATTTCAGAGTTACAAAGTTACCAGAGTCAATTGACATGCGAATAGCTATTCGGCCCTCTGACTAACACACGAACCTTCAACGTTAGGTTCGCACTGAAAGTGGGAGAGACCGATCATCGGGATGCATGGGTTTTTATACATTTAGTACTGCATTGGCCAGCCCTCTTACAAGTTAACCATTTCTGGAACCATGGCTAGGGTTCGTAGCCAGGTCGAACACACAATTTCCATATATTAGATCAGTTCCGCTGATACGGTTACATATTTACACATAGGTTAAACAGAGGACAGGGTCTTAGTTCATGACCCTAACAAGTAGCCTGCGGACATATTATTCATTCACGTGTGCGGAGGTCACCATGGCCGAAGTCTTACTCGAAATGTCGTTCGGCCTCCATTTTGTGATTCAGGGTGACTTCCACACTACAAGAGTACCTAAAATGGCGGCTAGATCCAAGATGGCGGCTTACACAATACATTAAGGTCAAGACCTTGCCGCGGAACCTATGTACATAGTATCCTTTAGACAGCTTGGCGTAGGCCAACATACATTTAAACGATGCGATTGGGGTCATAATATTATATCGATTTCCACAAACGGAGAGGCCGAAAGGCTAATGCTTACTTTAAACAAAGTGCTAAGGATTTCCGCCAATGGGGGTGAAGATCTTCTGAAGAAGCTCGTAGAATTCCTGCGAGAGTACCGTACCACTCCCCACCAGTGAACGGGGGTTGCCCCGCGGAAGCACTGTTTGGGCGCTGCCCTCCGGGCCTGATACCGGAAATGGAAGGCCGGGAACCAGGAGTCATAGACAACGAAAAAGTTTGAGAGGAGCGCGCCATGTGCAATCAGAAGGAGAGTGAGAGACGAGGTCTGCAAGACAAAGAGGTGTGTGTTGGCGATTCAGTGTTAGTTCGGAACCGTCACCCAGAGGGCAAATTGTCTTTGCCATGCGAACCTCGCCCGTGGACGGTCACCCATGTGAAAGGGACCATGGTGACGGCAGCCTGTGAACATGGCACGGTCACCCGCAACAGGTCTTTCTTTAAAAAAGTGGACACGTCAACAGAGACCGTTGATCCGGAGGATATACCCCACCATGAGGCGATTCACGAAGTTCCAGTCGAGGCTACCACGAGGGACGTCGTGCCTGCTGAAGACAGTCCCAGTAGAGCAACGCAAGGCACTTCGAGGTATCCAGTGCGAAGGGACCGTAGACTGCCTGCTCACCTCAAGGACTACGTCCTGGAATCAGGAGACTGAGTCGAGGTCACAACGGACCCTCATTTGTGTTGGGGTAATCAGTTTATGTTTACCAGTTTGCATTGTTGTTGCACCATAATGTTATGTTGTGTTGTTGATAAAGAAAAAAAGGGGATGTGACGTCCCAGTCACTTATGGCGCATGCGCGAGCTTCGTTTGGGCAGCGCGCATGCGCAGTTCAATAAAGTACGTCCGTGCGGGCAGTTGCCGCCGGGACGCGTAAGAGGCAACATCGCGTCCCGTGTCTCTGTGTGCGAATGCTTGTATGCATGCGTGAGTGAGGCCCACCCGAGGCACGGGTGACTACACACAACCAGCAGCTCTTCCGGATGGATTTACAAGAATGGGGTCTGGGCCAGTATCAGCCTGCCCATCCCCAGCTTGTCCCTATCCTGTGCGGCAGCAGTAAAGGGCCATTCTTGGGTTGTGGTGTGCTGCCTGTAGTATGGGTCCGGTAATGATAGTGACTGGACCAGCTTTATCTGGGGTATTCCCTGATGCACCTCAGGGAGTGCAGTCGCTTGGGTCTCCTCACAGGCCTTCTCCCCCTCCTTCCACTTACTACCTTGGCCCGCAGAGCTTGAGCCATCATGGTAAACCTGCCTGTCGCTGCGGTCAAGGGGGCGATGGCTGTAGTGCCGGCAGACAGATTTATAGGAGACGATATAGATGTGCATCCTCCCACGCGGCCATCTTTATGCACCTGAGTCATGGATGGATTTGTAGAATGATAATTATGTGTTATTTATATATTATGCCAAAGCGCTTTACATAAAACATATATATGTACAATAACACCCAACAGAAGTTGGTACTCATTTGTCGATCCTGGAAGGATGAAAATCTGAGTTGGCCTTGCTGGGACACGAACCTGCGACCAGCAGATCAAACAGAGATTGCAGCAGTGAGCGCTCAGCACGCTCAGCTATCGTACCAGTATTCCCCAGGCTCTCTCTGCGTTCTTCATGCGGCGTGTGCATCTCCTGGCCCAGTCACACCCATAGTGTCCACAGCCTCCAGCTGCCTGGTTTGCATGAAGGGGTCGGGGACAGATCCGTCCCCCGCGGCTGTTGCATTCTTTGTGATGCTCTGCCAGGAAGCCGCACACTTGTCTTTCAAGTCTATCCAGCTCTTGTGGCAGTCCTTTGCACGCCAGGGTTGGGTGGACACAGCCCTTTTCCGGGTTGTAGTCCCTCGGCTCAGCACACTTGCTGGTTGCAGTCTCGGCCATGAGGTTGTGAACCAGCCTGGGTGCCTCCTTGGCCACGTTCTTTGCCAAGGTTGCCAGCTTCTGCAGGCTAAATCCTTTCCACCTGCAGCTACTCCAGAGTCGTCTCAAATTGATTGCAATTCCAGTAGCGGCTGCCGGCGACAGAGCTTGTGTATGCATTCCCCATCCAGAAATAGTAAGTTGACCTGTTCCTGGTAATGTACGCACACAGTGATGTATTGCCAGTAATTGTCACATGCCGTGTCTTTGTTTTATCAGTCACATGCACAAATTACCGTTTCCACTTGCATGGCGGTAAGGTCTGAATCGACCAGTGTGTCACATTTTACCACATGCATTTCATTTTGCCTTCCAAAGAAGCGACATGTTTTCAACATAATCTTGGTATTGTGTGACGTTTCTTAAAGAGTTAGCTGAAGGCCTGGACCCACTCGTGATCTCGTTCTCTCATATGCTGCGGGGCAGTGGCCAGTTACTGTTGGCCACTGGCCAGTTCTGTGTTGTCTCTTTCTCCAAGGTTCTCCATTTTCTTCTGCAGGCATGAGCTGGGGATTGCATATTTGGGCTGCATCACGCGGGCAGCCAACCAAAAGTGAAACCCCCTCTGTGCCAATGTGCCCAGACTAGCACATTACCCAGAGTACCCAAAGCCCTTCTTCTCTCAGTATGGCGGGCATGTGCGCAGTATGAACGCTTTTTAACGTCGCATGTGGCCATGGCCAGGCGTGTGTATCCAAAACAAAGCACTTGCCAAAAGCTTCCACAGAGGGACAGCTTCCAAAACGAATGGATGTCGGTTAGAAAATCGTTCCACTGTTTTCCATGTTCTTATTTTTACATGCACTTCATTCGTTTAACTCTATATTTAAGGATGTGTTGCTACTTGCCTTTTTTAAAAAAAATGAAAACAATCATATGAGTCGAGTTGCTTGATTTACATTTTTTTCTTCCTGGGGGGGGTTAAGTACAGCAGCACAGATGTCTTATAGCAATCCTGCCGTATATGTACTTCTTGCATGGCCAGTGAAATGCCCGCACTACCAGTCTCCTTCTCCGTCATTCGACCGATGAATCGAGTGTCAGTTGCTGCTTTTGCTGTCACTTTCATTCCCTCTCCCACTCGCACCACTGACTCTCACACTGACACACATCCCTTGCTAACCTTCACCTCTCCATCTCTAACACTGTGGACATCCGTGCCCCTGTCACGAGGAGCCGCATTAAGCATGCCTCCAAGCGCAACAGCTGGTATGATTCCGACGTAGCCTCTCTGAAACACAAGTGCAGAGTTGCTGAGCGGAAGTGTCAGGTTTTGAGCACATCCTCTGACAGACTAGCCTGCCACCTGCTCCAAAGGAAATACAGACTCTCCACCCGCTCAAAGAAGAAGGCCTATATCCAAGCCTAAATCTCTGGGGCCACTAACACGACTGAATTGTTCAAAATCTGGAAGGAACTCGCCAATCCTACTGCAGTCTACACTTCTCCTTTGCAATCCCTGACCCTTTGCACTGCACTGGCATCTCACTTCATAACCAAAACTCAGGACATCCTGTCCTCACTCTCCTCTAAACCGCCCTTCTCCATCGCCTGTTCTCAGGCTTCCCCTGGTCCCCCTCTCTCCTTCCCTCCTACTCTCCTCTTTCTCGCCCATACCACCAGATGAGGTCTACAGACAAGTCCTCTCTATGAAAGTCTCCTTAAAATAAGTGCTCCTATGCTCCTCCAGAACTATCAAGGGCAACATTGCCTCACTTCCTACAGCCATGGCTGATTTCTGCAATCACCTCTTTGCCACTGGCTCCTTCCACAACCCCTCAAGCACTCCCTTGTGCACTCTCTCCTCAAAAAAGCCTTCTGTCTACCCCTTGTGCCCGGCTAACTACTGCCCCATCTCCATTAGCCCCTTACTGGGTAAACTCTTGGAGAAGCTGGTCATCTCCCAGTTAATCCACCACACTAAATCTGTTGGTTCCCTCCACAACCACCAGTCTGGATTCGGAGCATCCAGAGGCACAGAAACTGCACTCCTGAACACCTGTGAAGACTTGCTCTCAAATCTTGATTCCAACTCTCTCCTCCTTCCTGACCTTTCCTCTGCCTTTGATACAGTCAATCATGCCACCCTTATAAATCGACTCCTTGATACCCTTGGCATCCCAGACTTGGCACTCAACTGGTTGACCTCCTTCCTCTCTGACAGACCATCCCAGATTCAACGGGGCCCTTTTCAATCCCCCATCAGACTCTCTACCTGTGGCGTCCCTCAGGGCTCTATCTTCTCGCTGTGGCTCTTCAACATCTACCGTGCCCATTTAGCCCATTTTATCGCTGCTTTCTCTCCTCACTTCGAGTGTTATGCGGATGACACACAGCTCTCCTTCAAGCTTCCCTCCAATGCCTTCCCTTCTTCCACTCTCATTCCTGACTGTCTGACTGCTATTCAGGCATGGTGTGCTGCTTACGATCTCTGCCGCAATGCCAGTAAGCGTGAGATCCTTCTCATTGGGACGCCAGCTCTCTCCTGCTTTCTCCCACACTCTGGCTGCCCTCCATGGGCCCCCTCCCCTCACCCTCTTGTGAGGCAGAAAACCTTGGTGTCATCTTCCACTCCTCTCTCTCCTTTTCTCCTCACATCGCAGACCTTGCTAAGAAGGCCCACTTTCAGATTCAGTTCCTCAAAGGCAGTCTCCCTTTCCTCACCTTCTCTCAGAAACTCAATGTCTCCACATGTCTGGTCCTCTCCAGGCTGGACTACTGGCAACAGCCTCTTCCTCAATCTGCCTAAACCCTCCATTCGCCCCCTTCAACTAATCCATAATAGGACTGCAAGACTTATCCTTGGCCTCAAGCCCAGGGACTGCATCTCTCCAGCCCTCTCTCTACTGTCTCCTGGTTGTTGCGAGGATCAAGTTCCTGCAAGATCCAACTCTCTCTCCGTAAATCCCTCGCTCTCTAGCTCCAACTCGCTGCAGATCCGATGCCTTTCCAAGCAGAGAGTGGGAGGTAGATCTCTTTCCTCCACAAGAGCCTCCCATGGAATGCCCTCCCTGTCCCTCTCATGCTTGAACAGGATACCCTTATGTTTCGGAAGCTTCTCAAGACCCATCTCTTCTCTTCTTCCTTCCCTATTCCCCACCCCTGCTAATGTCCCCTCTGCTGCTTTTGACTGGCTGCCTAGTTCCTTCTGATTCATAAAGGGCACCAGGCCCTCCTCACCCAGTCTACCCCAGCACCTCGGTCTACCCTGACTCCCCCACCCCCCAGTTCTGAACTTGCTCTCTCAGACTCCCTCCCCTGTACTAACCTGGCGGGGCCTGCACCAGTACTGAGCCCATCCAATCCCGTCCTCCGACATAGCATGCAGACCTTCATTCCCAGAACTCCCTGCATTCCCCTGGCACTTGTCCACCTTGCCTCCCCTTGCCTAACCCGGGGGCCCTCTTCCCCCTTCCTCCTCCCCCAGCACTTGCTCCTTTTCACTCTGAGCTGCACTTCCTTTCCCTCCTTAGCATTAGCGTGCTCTGCTCTGACCGCACCTGCCCCCACCTCTCCCACTCCCCTGCACCTCTGGTTACTGCACTTGCACAATCCAAATGACAAATGCCTAGTAGTACCGTTTTTGTCCCTCTCTTTTGTCTTGTTGTGCCTTGAAACACCATTTGCTGTATAGGAGCCTTATAAATACCCATTAATTAAAAAATAACTAAACCAGTACTGGGAAAGTCAACCGTGTTAGCTGTGTTGTGTTCTGTTACTGTATCTTACTACTGTGTTATTACTGCTTGGAGTGACAGAATGCCATTGGTGAAGGTGTACTGTCCTGTGAATTTTCGTTTATGCTCCCCCTCATTTAGATGCTAGGACTGCATTTCACAGGGACTGGTCCGCAAAGTACCAGTCACTTTGAAATGGAAAATAACTAGATTTAAAAAAAAAGCATTTCTATCCTTGTTTGGGGAATAGAAGTACAAGTGTGACAGCAGTGTTTCATTATGGTGCGGTCATACTTGAAAATGCATGAAAGGATCAGAAGTGACTCTGTCATGCACGGTGCACCCCCCTGAGCCAACTCCAAACAGGTGCAGGGCAAAGTGTTTGTTTTCTGCATTTTTTAAAGCACACCCGATTTGTGAATTTGGAATGCGCTTCAGAAAATGCAGAAACACACCCTTATTTTTGTGACTGAAATGTGCAGAAACACCCCGTTATTTACACAAATGTGCAAAGTGGGTGGGAAAGGACATCTGAATGTGTGCATCATAGATGTGCACCGTCTAATCACTTGCACTAAATAAGGTTTGAGAATCTGCCCCAATGTCACCATCATATGCTTTGGTGTTAAAAGGTGTTGTCAGTGGTTACACATGAGGTGATTTCTGGCTCAGAGAGTGAGTAACCTAACATTGCAAGCCAGATCACAAATACAGGCATACGTCTACAGTTAAAAGACACACCAGCAGGTCAAACGCAAAATGGCCACATTTCAGACACAAAAGCTGCATGCACCTTTAAATGTGTAAACAAGAAACGCATCATTTTTTTTATTTTTTTTATTTTTTAATGTGATACAGTTTTTTAAAAACAAAAACTTTACACATAAGTCTAAAAAGAAATTTTTGAATTATTAAACAGCAATTTTTAAACAGCAATTCATCATTAAAATGAAGAAAAGAAAAAACGTTTAAAATCATGTTCAGATTCATTCTTATTAAAAAATGTCACAGGTTATAGTCAGAAGTTAACTTTCGTGCAGTTTCATGTGATAGCATGTAAAAGCTCATTTATTATTATTATTTATTGATGCAAAGAGAGTAACCTAGCTTTCAAATTTCTAGTATTCCCTTAACTGTATACCATACTCTGTATAAGGCCAAATGTAGGCTAGGATTCAAAGTGTTAATACATGCTATCCAGAAGTCTTTGGACTTAATATGGTCGAGATTGTGTAGGTATCTGCTATAATGTTTTATGTAAGTTAATCCCAATCTAGGGCATAGTGTGAGAACGTGTCTTGCAGTTTCAGGTAAGTCTTTATTCTTACCTACCCTGCAAAAACGCTCTGTTTTAGAAATGGCCCGTTCGGGGCCCGACACCGCTAGGACTGGTAGATGGTTGATACGTAGGAGTAATAGGAAGCGTCTTAAATTAGCCGAGGGGCAAAGGTTGAGATATCCTTGTGCTCTCCTGAAGGTATATAAAACATGAGTTATAAATCCGTAACTGGGAAGACTCGCAAGATGGCTAAAATTGTCTTGCCAGTCCCAAATTTTAAGTCGTTCTACCATTTGGGACTTTAGATTTATAAAATTGTCCTCCCAGTTAGGGGTCCATTCTATCGCCTTAAATAGAGCATTCATTTCTCTCACAAAACGGGCCTGCTTATTCCTGTCGATTTCTTCTTTCACGGTTATCAAAAGGGGATTAATCGGGTTAGTATGCATCTTAATATAGACCTCGGCTCTTTTCTTCAAGATCAGAGCTTTTAGAGAGGGTAAACCTAGCTCTAATCTTAGTATCGCCATGGGTATTCCCGGTGGCAATCCCAACAGCTTTCGCCAAAAACGTCCTTCCAGTTTCTGCAGCCAGTCCAAATTAAGGTTAACTAGGGCTTCCAGTCCATAGATTACCGTGGGTATCAGGCACTGGATATAAAGTTGGCGAGCTGCCCACATGGAATATCCACTCTTCTTACGAGTGAACTGATATATCATAGAGGTAAATTGCGCTGCTTTTGCTTTGCGGGCTTGTACACATGATTGGGAATTACCCTTAGAGTAGAATTCAACTCCCAGATATTTATAGCTATGGGTATATTGAATTTCCTGACCTCTTATAGTCATTCTGGGGCGGCTCACTTTGCCTTGACTATATAGGATCAACTCTGTTTTCGTGTGATTAATTGTGAGTTCATTCTCCTCCGCATACTCCCAAAGTCGCTCGGCCGAGCGTAGGATGCCACTAAATGTGTGGTCAAAAATAACCACATCATCTGCGTACGCCAGAATTAAACAGTGTTGGGAGCCAACTTTGGGAGGGCAGTTACTCACCTCTCTGATACATTTTGGAATATCGGAGACAAACAAATTGTATAGCATGGGTGCGGTGACACAGCCTTGTTTCACCCCTCTTGTTTGCTCTATCACCCTAGTTGTAGATCCACTTCCGTCAAGCCTCAACTGGACTGTGGTGTTATGGTGTAAGAGTTGCAGATAATGGAGCAAGCCTTCAGGGCACGCCAGGCCATAAAATTTCCTCCATAGCTTCTCTCTATTAACCATGTCAAAAGCTGCCTTAAAATCTATATATAAGGCATACAATGGCGGATTATTGGGGAGTAGAGCTTTATCTCTAAGGCTGTTCATGATGAGAAGATTGTGAGTGGTAGAGTAACCAAATCTGAATCCGCTTTGAAAGCGGTCCAGAATCCCTTCCGTTTCGGTCCAAGATTGTAGTTTCTGTAACAGTAAGGAGGCAAATAATTTACCAGAGCAATCTAACATAGATAGCAAACGGTAATTGGCAGGATCAGATCTATTGCCTTTCTTAAAAATAGGCACTAAAATTGCTCTTTGCCAGGACTCAGGTATTACTCCCTCTTTTAAGACTTTTTCAAAGAGGATTTTCAAAAGGTTAGCCCAGAAAACTGGGTTACTCTTCATAAGTAAATTAGAGAGACCGTTAGGCCCCGGGGCTCGGGAGGATTTAAGTTTAGTAATCTTACCTATCAGGTCTTCTAGGGAGATAGGAAACGGCTTTGGAACTAAAGAGGTGGTTGGAAGAGTTCCGGGGTTAACTGCTGTCATACCATTACGCGTTTCCAAAAAATTAACCCATTCCTCCGCATCAATCGGGTTTATTTGGGGAGTTACCCTGCTTCCCCTAGCTTCTCCTAGAAGTTCCCAGATGTTCCGGGGATTTCTCGAGCAAATAGTCTTCACAGTTTTTTGCCAGTTTACCAATTTTTTCGATCTGTTCCAGTGTTTTAACCATGTCCTATACCTATTTTTTATCTTTCTGATCTTAGTATGTGTATCCATAATTAGATGGGAGTGGGCTCTGATTCTACGTATCTCCCCTCTCAGAGTACGCTTAGCATCACAAATTGTTTTGTCATAAACCTCAATCGAGCCCTGTTCTCTAATAACAAGTAATGATTTTTTTGTAGCATACTTACCCGTAAAATTATAAATCCACCCTTCGAGTTTTTCTATTGAGAGGTTAGCAAACATAGTGTGATAATCAGCATCCCATTCACCACAATCTTGACAAGCTTTAGCTATATTTTTCTCAGACCATATTAATCGTGAACCAGCATGATTAACCAACATACTTCCTATAGCTATTGTTGAAGGAGATACCGGATCACATTTCAGACTTAAACTCAGGCCTCTATGATCACTCCAGTCATTGTCTATTATTTCCATGTCATTAACCAGGGAAGCCACCTCCGGGCTAATAAAACAGTAATCAAGAGTGCGGCGAGCAGTACCTGCTTTCCAAGTATAATGTCCCGGGCGGTCGCTCATAGTTCGACCGTTTAGGCATTCCAAGTCCCAGCTCTTCATAAAACACAACCACTTCTCCCCTTCTTTATCGCTATAATTCTGAAGCATGAGGGGATACGGGTGTAAATATTTGTTATTAGATGTACCACCATCCCCTTTGATGGCGCAATTGAAATCTCCAGCAATAACAAAAAAATTATTTTGGTGTTCATTCGTCCACTTAGTGAGTAAATCGTGTAGTCTATCTTGTATTTGATCACTCATTGATGCATCGTATGGATTATAAACATTGACCAGCAAGAGTTTCGTCTGACTATTTTTGATCGGTATAATCACCTCCACCGCATTAATATTATCCTCATGATCGTTAGTAATTTCACTAGATGCTATAGTTTTACTTACACCGATCATCAACCCCCCAAAAGGTCTTCCCTTTTGGCCTTTTTTGGCAAGAATGTGGTACAATTTATACCCATCTATTATAATTGGGGCAGTTAGCCAAGTTTCCTGCAGCAGAAAAAAGGTATAGTTCATAATGAAAGGTAACGAGCCATTAGTTGCGGTAATATGTTTGAAACCCCTGGTATTCCAGGATAGTAATGAGCAAGTTCAGGGTTGATTTATAACCGTGGGCAAGGCCTCTGCGAGCCATTTTAGAGTGTTCTGGATGTCACTCATTTGGACTTTGGTCCCAGCAAGAGGAGGTGGTTTAGTTTTATTGTCAGTTTTAGTAGACTCGGAAGCTTCTTTGATCAGAGGGTCTGCATCGTCAGGATTCACATCTACCCCCAATCCTACTTGCGCTAAGTTGACTTTATGCTTACGGATCAGCTGAGCTGAGGCCAGGACCGTACAATGCAGTGCTGTAACATTAGGATTAGTGGTACATAAAGGCTCAACAAATGAGAAATCCTCAGATCTAATAACTCTTAGTTGAGGTATTAGGTGAAGTTTCTCGAGCATGCCTGTCCGAGGAAGCCATTTGCCACGGCATTGCTGATTCAGATTCTTCACAATGCAAATCCTATTTCCTTCTCTATTCTCTTCCTTTGCTAGAGCCGGTGTGTCTCTATCAGTTTCCATGCTTTCAAATGTACTATTAGGATTATTCCTTTGAGGGGTGGAAAACTGATTGTCAATAGAATGATTTCCTGTAAGAATAGAGTCTTGGCTAGCATTGCTCACTGCGGAAATTTCTTTGGATTTTTCCGTCAATATCCAGCTGGTGAGTGTACCCGGACCTTTATTTCGGTTTTTCTTTCTTTTAAGAGCCCTTTTTCTAGCCTTTTTAGATTTCTGTTGTGGAATTGCTGTATTTGGTAGTGGAGAGGCCACCTCTACCGGAACATTTCTTAAGGCTGCTCTTTTCGCCATTCTACGCTGTTTCTTAGTCAGGCGAGCATTTCCTTCGTTTGTCGGGTGTTCGTTCCCCTCGACGTTAATTGGGCTAGATGGAATCTGAGGCTCCTTTACCTCTACATGACCTACTTCATGATCTAAATCTGGAACGGGGAGATTCAACTGTAGAATTGTATTCACGTGTATTCTACCGCATAGTTTTAGGAGAATTTTTAGGGCAAATTGGAGAGAGGATAAGGACGCCTGTATCTCAGTAATAGCTGCAGAGTTTAACTGTGAAAGTTCACTAGGTTGGTCGGCCTTACTTTGCTCTAGCTCCTCTAAGTCGATCAATAGATTTGGTGATTCAGACAGTCGCCCAGAACATAAAGATCTCTGAGGGGGATTGGCAGGTTGTAGCACTTGAGCCTCCACTGTTATACTTGCAGCTTTCTTGGCAGTCCCCATCTCGATAATCCCTAATTCTCCTGAATTAGGAATAGGGGCCATAGATTTTTGTATGGACAGGCATAAATCCAATAACGAATTATTGTCAATATCGTCAAAGGATGTAGCATCCAGTGGTCGGCTTGCGCTCTGTTCAGCTGGAAGTATCACCTCCGTATGTTCGTCGATGCATTCAGGCAAGTTTTTTTTTTTTATTAAATAGCTCAGGAATGGTGCCTTTAACGTTAGCTGGCGATTTCAAACTGTCCCCACCACTTGGATTGATAGTAGGTGTATAGGGATGATTTGTTCTGCCTTTCCGTAAATTGTAGGGCGCTTTTGCCCCGCGTGCTTTAGGCGGCATTTAGGCTCCGAGGAGTAGCGAGGAAGAAAATAAAAGTAGTAAGCCGAGAGAGCCAATCTTTAGGAGTGGCAAGTCGTTCAGCGGTAGATGCGTATAATTCAGGTTAGAGGGTCTATGTAGAAGGTTATTAGTTCCTAGTAAGGATCGAAGGAGATTGTAATCTTCCACAGACTCCCCAGGACTATGCCGGTAGATGATACTTAATTGTGCGGTTAGGCTTATCTTATTCCTCACGTTCTGCAGTGAGGCTTAGTGGCTGATGCGCCCACGCGCCAAACAGCCGCACAACAGCCAGTGGGCTTTACTCGGCCGGGCTTAACGCCGCAAGGGTGGCTCTCGGCTCAATATGAGTCCCAAAGATGTCACGTGTTCAGTCACGTGACGTCGCTCGGCTCCGCCTCCTCCAGGAAGCCCGAGGTCTCAGCAAGAGCTACGTTCAGCTCGCAGTGCTGAGGGGGTGAGTTTCACCAGGATTTACTTCCTTACTCCAACGCGATCCTTCAGCATACAATTAGACACGCCGCTCGGGCGGCTCTCGGCTCAATATGAGTCCCAAAGATGTCACGTGTTCAGTCACGTGACGTCGCTCGGCTCCGCCTCCTCCAGGAAGCCCGAGGTCTCAGCAAGAGCTGCGTTCAGCTCGCAGTGCTGAGGGGGTGAGTTTCACCAGGATTTACTTCCTTACTCCAACGCGATCCTTCAGCATACAATTAGACACGCCGCTCGGGCGGCTCTCGGCTCAATATGAGTCCCAAAGATGTCACGTGTTCAGTCACGTGACGTCGCTCGGCTCCGCCTCCTCCAGGAAGCCCGAGGTCTCAGCAAGAGCTGCGTTCAGCTCGCAGTGCTGAGGGGGTGAGTTTCACCAGGATTTACTTCCTTACTCCAACGCGATCCTTCAGCATACAATTAGACACGCCGCTCGGGCTGCTCTCGGCTCAATATGAGTCCCAAAGATGTCACGTGTTCAGTCACGTGACGTCGCTCGGCTCCGCCTCCTCCAGGAAGCCCGAGGTCTCAGCAAGAGCTGCGTTCAGCTCGCAGTGCTGAGGGGGTGAGTTTCACCAGGATTTACTTCCTTACTCCAACGCGATCCTTCAGCATACAATTAGACACGCCGCTCGGGCGGCTCTCGGCTCAATATGAGTCCCAAAGATGTCACGTGTTCAGTCACGTGACGTCGCTCGGCTCCGCCTCCTCCAGGAAGCCCGAGGTCTCAGCAAGAGCTGCGTTCAGCTCGCAGTGCTGAGGGGGTGAGTTTCACCAGGATTTACTTCCTTACTCCAACGCGATCCTTCAGCATACAATTAGACACGCCGCTCGGGCGGCTCTCGGCTCAACATGAGTCCCAAAGATGTCACGTGTTCAGTCACGTGACGTCGCTCGGCTCCGCCTCCTCCAGGAAGCCCGAGGTCTCAGCAAGAGCTGCGTTCAGCTCGCAGTGCTGAGGGGGTGAGTTTCACCAGGATTTACTTCCTTACTCCAACGCGATCCTTCAGCATACAATTAGACACATAATATTTTCATGTTACTTTTGTTTAAGTGCAATTTGTCACTAGGGAGATGGACTAAAATTACACAACTCTCTGCTGACACCTCTGATTCTTTCCATACTACAAGCCAAGGACCAGGGGAGCTATACTATTACTCAGAAAAGCCTTTTAAGGCTCAAGACTGCTCGGAAAAAATGTGGATTATTTAAATGAATAAGGCTACGTATTACGAATCACTGATGCTTTTAATGTTCAACCATACCTGGTGGCACAGTCTTAGTACCCAGTGAACGTAAAGCAAAATTCCTCTAACGGAGAATGTCATGTTATGATTAGAAACAAATGTAAACCCAAAATTATTTTTAAAAACATAGGTTATGTAAGGGTGTAGAAGCAAGAGAGTGGCACACGGGTGGCGTATGTATTGTTATAAACATGTATTCAACTTAAGAAGGGTTGGGGGAAATGCCTCACTAGCCCTAACACTAAGAGGGGGTTCCCTGCCTCAACAAAATGCTCTAATGGGTCGGTCATGATGTCCAAAAACATATACGCCTACCGTTGTGTCAAAACCCTATCTCTAACCCTCACACTAATAACTCAAACTAAAGTGCAGGGGGGTGATCTTCTTAACAGTTCAACGGTTCCACTGTAGCTCAAAACACAAAAGTTCTCACAAAGTGCAAAGCAACTCCAAAAAGATAGACAATCTTGGTCCTGCAGGCTGTCGGCTTCTGGTGTTGCCAAGAGAGAGTTTCCTTTCTCTTGGCGGGTGACAATGTCCACTTTCCTTCAAGGGGCTTTGTTTCTCTTTCCCTTGATTTCTCTTCCCACTTCATGGCCTTTTTTATACCACAGTTCGAGGTGGTATGTGTCCGTTCCCCTTTCTTCTTCTATCCTCATAGTCAATCCGGTGCACTAACCTGCCAGACACTGTGTTTGTGAAGATTAGCATGGGTGCAAGTATTATTGCTCAACTAGCCTTTCTCAGGATTAGTTTCAATGGTCTTGGTTTTATGTCTCTTGCAGTCCCAGCCAACCAGGTACACTAACCTGCCAGATACTGTGACTAGGAAAATAGCCTTGGATGAAATCTTCATGTGGGCGAGGGTCCCAGACTCGCTTTTCTTCTGTCTCCCAATTTCCTGGACTTTTTCTTTGTCCACCAGGGTCCCTGGCCCTGTATTCGGGGTCCCTCCCCTTCAGACAACTTCTGCTTCTACTTCTCATGACCCTCGCATCTACCCAATAGCCAGCATACGTTGTTTCATGGTCTGCGAAGGCCGTGGGTTTCTTGCGACACCATCGGTCTGCTGTGGGGGTTGGTCTGCGCTCACCATCCTCTGGTGCATCTCCGCCGACTGGCAGAGGTAAGTGAGGCTTCAAAAATGCAGCGTTGCTTCCTTGTTTCTCCCCTGGCTGGGCACTGTAAGGAAGTCATGGTATCAAGAATAGACAGACACAAGTGATCACAGTTCAGGGGTGTTTATTAAACTGTATAGGTAGGTTGGAAAAATGCCTACTCTTAACCTAAATCTAAGATGGGAGCAAGCTACGACCATCAAAAAATAAGGTAGTCCTAGTGGTGTTGTGTCAAATAAAAGGGCCTATACTAAAAATAAAACTATTGCCAATCCTTATGCTGAATACAAAAAGAGTGTGGGATAGGGTTTCACAAGAAAGAAAGAAGTGTTCAAAAATGATAAGTCAGGATGTGTTAACCAGGGGTCTCCCTTCCCCACGTTTTGAGCACGGGACAAGGCGGGACTCCTGAGCACAGCACACTCTTGAGCTTTCCCAGCACAAGACAACAGTTCTGCTTCACCTATCCGGACCTTCAGTGGTTAAGTCTCTTTTCTACAAAAAAGTCTCTTGCCCCAAGGACCTGATGGGTTTCAAAAATAACAAACAAAAGGAGTTCTGTTCCAAATGTACGTTGGGTGATGGCTTCAACCCTGGGTCCCCCTCTTCCGGGTGTAGACCCCTCAAACAGTTCTTATCACTATCAGGATCTTCGGAGGTTGTCTCTCCTGCTTTCGAGGATCTGATAGGTTCCAACAATAAACAAAAAGTTCTTTCGGATTATACTTGAGGTGATGCTTCTTCACCTCTGGGCCCCCCTCTTCCAGGCGCAGAATCCTCTCAAATATCAGCCTCCCTCCCGTCAGGTTCACTCTGGATAGTATTCTAAAGGCATCTTATTCTTGCCTTTGTGTCGATGGGGTAATGGTTTTCCAACCCCTTGCATCCCCCTCTGCCAGGCTCAGACCCTTCTCAAACATTTGCCTCACTCCATCGGGTTCACTCTGGCTTTTGCAAAGATATTTTCTCCTTGGCGTTCACAAATCTCAGTGGACATCCTTCTGCCAGGTTCACTTTTGTCAACACACTGTTTCTTGGGACTTTAGACTTCGCCCCTCTTTATTGGCATCCCTCCGCCGTGTTCACTCTTGCCATTTTACCATTCCTTTATTTCCTTCTGATGCAGGATTTACTTCCCTTGTGTTTTCAATGGTTTGTTCGTCAAAGACTTTCGACTGTACTGGGATTTTGCTGGACCCCTGTATGACCACTTTGACCTTTTCCTCGGGGCTCCCCTAAATTCTCTGGTATCAGTAGTTGCATTCAATGCGGGATCAACCAGAGTCTCTTGAGTAAGCACCCACGTGGTGGCGGACCCCCTGCAGCTGGTCTTCCCTTAACAAGTTACAGTTCTTTGAACTTTCCTAAGTGTGCCACCTTGCGACTTTCATTCAACGCAGTTTTTTTTTATAGGTTCCCGTTTGACTCACCGACTGTGATGAAACACTTGGCTTTTTACTATATCTGGAGTCAAGGCCTGTACCACGGTAGCAGGCGTCTCCCTCTGTCCTGCTTATCAGCGTAGGCACGCTCCGTGTACCTATGATATCTGCTGCAACACACTTCGGCTATTGTTCAGGGAGACACCTTCAGGTTTCTCACATACCCTTCCCCAATGCGAGGTGGATATGCCTGTTATTTGCCTAGGTCCTATGTTGTTAATACCTGTAAGAGAACAGGAACAAGAGATGTCCATGAATTCGCGTATATTCCACTGATCGGTTTGAGTCATTATAGGTAGAGGTGGGGTGGTTTTACCAGTCTCTCTACAATAACCTATGAATTGGGATTTAGGGTCTATGTTGGGTTTCATGGGTTCAGACATTTCCCAATTCCATATGGGAGAGTTTTGGGAGTAATAATTTGCCTGCCAAGAACTCTGGGGTAGAAAATCCCCATAAGGAGGTGGAGACTCCTGTAAAAGAGTAGAGAATGTGGGGAAGTCTCTCCCTAGAATAATTTCTTCGGGGAGTCCTGGACTGATGGCTGATGGTACTTCACATGATTCACACCAGATTTCAATGCATACAGGTATCTTAGGGTATACTTCATTGTCTCCTTGGACGCATGTAACTCTGACTAGGTCTGCATCATCTAGGTCTTTTATTGAAACCAAATCGACTGCCAT
Organism: Ambystoma mexicanum; assembly: GCF_040938575.1. Classification (NCBI taxonomy): domain Eukaryota; kingdom Metazoa; phylum Chordata; class Amphibia; order Caudata; family Ambystomatidae; genus Ambystoma; species Ambystoma mexicanum. The sequence goes on along the minus strand of NC_090923.1, from coordinate 1,283,090,981 downwards.
GGCCGTTTGTTTACTCCCTGAGTCCACTAGGGCCCGTACTTGTCTCCCGTTTATCCAAGCTTTTTCATAGGAAAAATCAGTAGGGATCTGACATAAACAGATGCTAAAGGTCTCTAGTTCTTCCTCGGGTTCTTCCCACTCTTCGCCCTTTAAACACCCTATTTCCATAGGTTCATCCTTTATATTCTTTGGGCAGTGTCTAGCTTAGTGTCCTGTTTCTCTACAGGAGAAACAGACTGGTGGAGGTGGTTTGTCTCCTTTTACATCCTCTCTTCTACCTTATCTTTAGTTTTCAAGTTGATCTTTCTGATCTCCACTCTCTCTCGTGTCAAGCCTTCCTAATTTCAGAACGATCCCCGCCTGGTTTATCTATTCCCCAAGTTGGAGGTCGGTGGATAGGTTTATGATCCTTCCATTCCTCCCAACGATGGACAGAGTGGAAATGGTTAGCTGCATCTGAATGGTTTTGTGCGTTTCTGTAGCTATGGCTAGGCTAGGTGGATTTAGTTGCAGAACGGCCTTCTGCAAAAAAGGGGGTAAGGAGTTAGTGAATTGTTCCAAAGTGATAATTTCGGTCAGTTCTTCTAATGATTTGTAACTAATCCAGAGGGCCAGTGTGTTTTTGACATGTTCACCCATTTCTAAGGGGGTTTCCCCTGGGTTCAATCAAATGCCCTCAATTTCTGCCGATAGAAATTGCAGGTTTGCCCCACTCTTTTAAGCAGCCCTTCTTTAATGGATTGAAGGGTGGCTCCTTTGCCAAGATTAAGTAGCTGATATGAGGTTTGTAATTGGCCTTTCAGGAGAGGGGCTAAATAGCACCTTTTAAGGTTCTCTTCCCATCCTAGTTGTTCAGCGAGGTGTTTGAAGTTTATAAAAAACATTTCTTAAATCTTCGCCTTCAAGATAGGGTTGGAGAACCCCCTGTGGTAGTAAGGGCCTTGCTTGCAGTTCAATTAGTTTAGCAAAATTTTCTTGAAGTCTAATCTCGGCCTACATCTGATTGGCTGCTAACTGGGCGATAACTTTGGCTAAGTCGGCCATTTCTTCCGGTGGTGTAAGGGTTCCTTCTGTAGATGGTTCTGAATCAGAAAGAAAGCCACTTTCAACTCTGTCGGATACAGTGTCGAAATCATCCGACTCGTCCGACTCTCAGTCTGTCGAAGTAATGGGCCGCAGTGGATTTATCCCTAAACCTGATGCTCCCGCAATGGATAATGATTGGGTACCAAATAAAAAGGTTCAGAAGGAGGTGGGTCAAGGCACTAGGTCGGATGAAGGGAAAAAGCGGTCAAACTTTTAGAATTATCCGGTCCCACGGTTGTATGTGGCAATGAGGGAAAGGAAGGGTATCTAGAAACACTTGGTTCTTAAAGAACAGATCCTGTTGACCAGATGGGATACCCAATTGAGAAAACAGCACCTCTTTTAGTGTGGATACGCGGTCGGAATCAAGGAGATCAACTTTCTCTAATAATAATAATAATAATAATAATAATAATAGTATCTGGTGGCACCACAATTATTAGCACGGGTTTCAATTTGTATCAGTTGAATCACATTGCACTACTGACACCATATATAAGGAAGGCATGGTATCAAGAATAGACAGACACAAGTGATCACAGTTAAACTGTATAGGTAGGTTGGAAAAACGCCTAATCTAAACCTAAATCTAAGATAGGAGCACGCTATGACCATCAAATAATAATAAGGTAGTCCTAGTGGCGTCGTGTCAAATAAAAGAGCCTACACAAAAAAAAAATATTGCCAATCCTTACGCTAAATATAAAATGAGTGTGGGATAGGGTTTCACAAGAAAGAAAGAAGTGTTCACAAATGATAAGTCAGGATTTGTTAGCCAGGGGTCTCTCTTCCCCATGTTTTGAGCACGGGACAAGGCAGGACACCTGAGCACAGCACACTCTCAAGCTTTCCCAGCACGAGACAACAGTTCTGAACACAGCACACTCTCAAGCTTTCCCAGCACGAAACAACAGTTCTGCTTGACGTATCAGGACCTACAGTGGTTAAGTCTGTTTTGTGCAAAAAAGTCTCTTGCCCCAAAGACCTGATGGAATTAAAAAATAGCAAACAAAAGGAGTTCTGTTCCAAATGTATGCTGGGTGATGGCTTCACCCCTGGGTCCCCCTCTTCCGGGGACAGACCCCTCAAACAGTTCTCATCACTATCAGGATCTTCGGAGATTGTCTCTCCTGCTTCCGAGGATCTGATAGGTTCAAACAACAAACAGAAAGTTATTTCGGATTACACTTGAGGTGATGCTTCTTCACCTCTGGGTACCTCTCTTCTGGGCACAGACCCCTCTCGAATATCAGCCTCCCTCCTGTTGGGTTCACTCTGGCTTTTATACATACAGATTGGAAACGCAAGCAAATAATAAACCTCCTTGTCCAATTTTGCTAACGTGGACGGAATGGCAGGCTTATCTTTGCAAAGTCATAGATCGTTGATTAGCTGCAACACAGCGAAAATACAATTATTACCCAATGTTAAAAGGGACTGTCCAGTCAAGGATGTATGAAAATCTCTTGTTTATTATTATTCAACAGACAGTTCGAGCCAACTACAAAATACAACCCACCCCTGTAAGGGAATGCAGAGGACAGACAGTTTCAAGAAGGAAAAGGGATGCACTCTGGAAACTGACAGAAGGGTAGTCGGTAAAGTAATCAATCCCAATAGTTCAAGAATACTTGGTATCAGCACAAATGGAGCAATGGGTCATACAATGTCACTAGGGACCTTCGGAGAAGGACCAGGGGCACAGAACAACAATGTATATTGTGCCTATAGAGGTTCTTGGTGCTCAAACAAGGTCGAGTCGGTTTCAGGGCGATATTCAGCTCTAGGGACAGAGTTCATTATAGGAGACAGCTGGGAGTATCAGGCGACACGCAGTTCGTCGAGCGAGCCTGGACGGATGGCTGCAGACTGGCTTACACGGCAGCTCTGGGTCAGGAATTGTTGTCTCAGTGCTGGTTGGTGGGTCTGAAGCACTGTTCGAGGCTTCTCGGATGGCGTTAGCGACTGCAGCGTGACAACAGACAGCAGTGCAGTCTGTTGCAGCTCGAGGGGCTTGACTGGCTCGAAAATGTCCTTTAATGCGGACGCTGGTTGATGCTTGTCGATGTACTCCTCCTAGCTACTTCACTGGGCCTGTGTCATCCTTTAAGGCAAATGGCCCAAAGTTGAGTAGAGTATTGCAGGCAACAGTCTTGTCCTTGGTTTGGTTCAGAGACTTTCTGCCACTTCCTACCTAGGAAGCTTGCTGCAGAGCCGAGCAGGACACGCTGTGTGGTGGCCGGGTACTGGTTCTGGAGCTGCTGGAGGGTCCTCTGGATTCAGTATCTCCCTCTGTTCCCTGGGAGATGTTTAGGGGAGGGGTCTTGCTTCCCTCTTTGGAAAACCTGGCCTTCCTTCACTAGCAGAAACTTTAAGGCAGACTGTACCTTCAGCCAGGGTCCAAATGAGTTCTTCTTGTTAGTCCATGCAAAGTTTTCAGATGATCTGCCAAAAGAGGGGATCAACCCTCTTTTAAAGCCAAATGGGCCTCAGTGGTTGATGTAGGATAAGCCTACCTTAATGAATCAATCCTGCGTCCCCACCAACAATCTCCTGCATGCGTGATGTCATAACCAGAGTGCTTTGCAACAGAAAAGGTAAAGAGGTGAAAACATGTAATACTAAGTCCCACCCATCTTCCTGTCTGTTGTGGATCAAAGGGTCTCTCTGGTTAATTGAGCTCTTGGTGGTTCCTGATTAAAGTGGCAGGGCTCCCTTAATGCTGCAGCGGACCAGACTTTTGGTCTCTGCCAAACCACATACTCGTATCTTCTGAATGGGGCCCTTGCAGGGATGACTACTGTAAATGCATAGTTCCAGACATGACAGGTCACTGCCCTTGAGAGGCGGGAGCTGGCTTCAGTTTGACACAGTGCATATCAAAGGTTGCTGCGACCAGCAGCTAACAAAGGACAGGGCGGATCCATGGAGCCTTTGTTAGTCAATTAGGCCGGCCATGCCTGGAGAAAGGTTTGGCACTCCCTCTTCTGAGATGCCTTGATGTACTCTTGGCTGTCATATTCCAACTAAATATGACAGGGGGGGGACAGCGCCTGTAGGCTGTGTCCACCCAGAGTACACAGGTCTATGTGTATGTCATGCAGTGAGTATAGGAAAATGTGTGTGGATTAGCCCCACACTTTTTCTGGAGGTTGATCTACCATCATTCAATTTAATTTAAATTTTCAAGAACAGCCCAGGTGAGCGCAGACGTGCGGTTTGGTCGAATTCCTCCCACTGCATCCCACCTCCCACAGTGGAATTCTTGGACTGTGGCCACACTGCACTGCCCACATGAGAAGGGTTCTCACCCATGGGAGAAGGGACGACATCCAGGGATTCGTCACAGTTAGTTAACTTGCCTTTCGCTCTTGGCTCTCAAGATCAAAGGAGCTTTTTCTGGGAAAGCAGTCCCGCTCCAGAACTGATACTATATGGTTTCTGCCCCTCACACTAAGTCCTTTGTGAACCCCAAGTGGCAGTTTCACATCTCACCAGCATGTGAGGCCAAGGCTTCCAAAGACTGTGGTGAATCCACTACAAACATATGGGAGTCTGCTTCAGCAGTGGATGCAATGGTTAAGGGAAGATGCTTGAAGGCAGAGCCTATGTTCCCTGGGTGGAAAACAATGTATGGAGCCTAGGCAGCCCTGTCAGAAAAAAAGACCCATTCTACCATTTTGTAGTCTTTCTCTAAGGAAGCAATGTGCCCTGTGAATTACTGAAAAATAGGGTGGATGCTCATCTAGGTATTGGTCTCCAGGGTTCGGGTATGTTTGACCGAATTCTATTTGTTTGTGGCAAACTGACCATAAATCAATTTCGTCGGTGCCCAATATAAACACACATGCAGGTTTTTTGTCCCCTGCCTCCAAGTGTAAGGAAGCGGGGGACACGCCTGCACCCCCAAAATTGCAAAATACCAACCCTGGATAGCGGGGGACACCCCCGCAACTCCTGCTCTCCACGGTTGGTATTTTGCAATATATACGACGAAATTGGCTCGAAAGACAAATCACACATGTAAAATTCGACCAAATTGGTCATTAGGTCAATTGTTTTTAGTCAGGTAGGCTAATATCGTCTCCACAGTATCTTAGCAAACATCTCAGAAGTCAGCAATCCCCTTTTAAGATTCAGATATAAAGGGAGTGGAAGAGATACATTTTGTTGCTAACAGTCCCCTTCCAAAGGGTGGAAGACATCCAACCCAAAAGGGGAGGGTGGCCCTTCCCCTTATGTCTTTGGAGCACTTAAGCAGTATCTGCTGGAATAACTTTGGCACTTGCCTGCAACTGATAAGAAAGAGGCTAGGATACATAGGGAGGTTGTGTGCCTATCGGTGCCCTAGGATACATTGAAGTGCAGAGCAGAGCCCATGCACCATGTGGTTTTCTGAAGGAGATCCTCCACTACTCTAAAAGTCCAGAGGCATTACCTCTGGCACTCACTATTTCTCAACAATCCAGGAAAGAACCTCAAACCATTGTGCTACATTAGAGCTGCGAGACGGAATCATAGGACCTGACCTCTTTCTGAATTGTGAGCTACTGAAATGTTGAGCTTCCTGCGAAAGGCAGTCAAACTACCTGCTTCTAAGCCAACCGCTCTGCGGCTGAGCTACTTCAAGCTGTTTTGAAATTCTGGACCGAATCTTCAGTTTCATGTCATTCCTATATTAATCACCCAGTAGGCCTGCTTAATGCTAGGCACCTTGACTCTCTGGTTATACCTTGCCTCCAAGGACTGGTTAGATCCCCATTTACCCACTTCATGCAAAGACATTGAAACATTTTTATGTTTTCCAATTAAAGCATTTGCCTATTGTTCTCCCTCCTGCCACACAATTGAGAATGACAGAGCCGAACGCTGCCGCCTTCTAGGAGAAGATACACGCTGTATGCACAGCTCTTTTTGAGAAACCTGAAACACAGTCCCACCTTAATCCAGGAGGCATACTGTTACCCACCTGTTGAACAAACAGGAGTACCTTGCTTAGAGCTACCCAAAGGACTCCCTAGGAGATACCATGAATTAATGGTGTTAGCGTATATAGGAATACACTCGATCCTATCCCACATGGGGTACGAGCAGCACTGCGCTAAACTCTAGCACTCGACCGCTTATTGACAGGATTAAACGTTCAATCTAAGACCAAAAACTCATGGATTGTTCTATAATCTAAATTTCTAATTATTGAATGTAAACATTTTTACTGTATGTTATTATTAAACTGTAAGCAAACTAAAAAATACCACAACCGAATGTAAGGAATTAACCTGGCTAGAGCCAGATATTGTGTAACTAGCCTAGAGGGAGTCATTGTTTGGCCAAAAAAGAGGCACATGCACCAAGAGTTTATTGTTGGCTGTTTCTTACTGCATTGTATGCAATGGCTGATTATGATTGCACAAGTACACATCTGATAATTATGATGTAACCTTCTCCTAGCAAGTTACTTGATTAAATAAACGCTTCTACTAAAACTAACATAGGATCAGAATCATTATTTGAACGACTGATCACAGGTATTGAGTCCACAAGTGTGAGGGGTCACCCTTTCATTTCTTGTGCACATTAACAGACCGGCAGGTGTTGCGGTCTTGCCCCCACCTGATGCTGGCAGTGCCTAATTTCTGGAAGAAAAATATTACTAACATGGACAAATGGATTGGCACAGTGACACTTGGTAACCCACACATAACAGCATACATATATCCAGCCCTTACTATCATGTGGGATGTCCTTTGCAGGATGTTTTTTTTTTGTGCTTTTATTGAATGTTTATATTTGTAGTAAAGACTGTATTTTTATAAAGCATTTCTAGGACATTCATTTTATTTTAGTATTTACCGTACTATTGCCGTTTAGAAGCTTCAGCTTTTGATCTACATTTTGTAACACACAGATTTTGACGCTTTTGTGGGCTCCTGACCATTTGATCCTCCAAGTAAAAAGGTGGGGTTAGGGTGGTTTAGTGGGAGCATATTAGAATCTGCTATTCGATCAACTACACAAAGCAGGCTGGGAGGTAGTTGTCTGTGTGTGCATGTGCTTTGTGTGCGCTATACAATAGGGTTTTGCTGGTTGTTGGTCCGTTTTCTGTGTTCAGGTAAGTGTGGGACTATAATTAGGTGCCGAGAGTTGGTGATAAAAGAACTGTGTGGCATACTGAGTACTTTAATGTGATGCATGATATGTGATGGCAAGAAGTAAATATCTATCAAAGTGCACACCAAATGAGAAACCAGTGAACATGTAAACATTTGTTGGTCACAAAGTTACAGCAGCCCCAGGCTCCACAGCTCTCCTTCTATCCCGGTCTCTCCACTCTCTTCATTCAAACACCTACATTCCACATTCGCATCCCTCTCTACTTCTTATGAGGAATTCTATCACATATTCCACATTATCTTTCTGGCTGAAGTATTGCTTTTGTTAATTTACAAACTAGTGTACAGGCCTGTGTACATGGGCCAAAGTGCAGGTTTTCATTGACACAGGAGGACCACTATATATCTTAAGCCTGCAGCTCCATCTAGCTGTGACAACAGGCGATGCTATTCGAATTGGCATTGTCTCTATATGTCCTAAGGCAACAGCTCCCTCTAGCGGTGACAACAGGTGAAGCTATGACTGCATCGGACAAACATACAGGACAAACATACATCTGGCCTTTTATTATATTGTTAGATTATCTACATTTATATCGCAGTCTTAACTACTTTCAGTTATATATGTAACACATCTTCTCTCCGTTGTAATTGCTATACACATTAAGTTAGGTCAGTAGGATCTCTTCTACTACTTCTGTACCCATGGTACCTTTGCCACTCTATCTTTCGTCCACACCTCTCCTTTCTCCTTTCTCCAACCTTACTGCATTCACCAAATCTTCCTTGACCGCCATTGCTCTAGAAAACGTTGCCATACCCTTCTGCACATTTCTTCCCAACTTCACCTTGACCACAGTATCTTTGGGCATGGGCTTAGGGCTCAGATATGTTATGATGTGGCATGAAACATCAAGGCTGGCTCATAAAGAATGCTTAGAGAGGGATGAGAATGTTGAATGTAGGTATTTGAATGAGGAGGGTTGCGAGAACGGGATAGAAGGAGAGCAGTAGAGGCTGGGCTGCTGTAACTTTGTGTCAGAAATAAACGATTATAACCGCTCACTGTTTCACGAGTCTCATCTTAATACTGGCAATGGGGATTTGGTTGTCCACAAGTCGCCAGCAAGATAGATGACTGGAACCCGTATACAGGCCGAGGTAGGCGTGATGGTGACGCGGTGTAATACTAGATCATCTGCATAGACTAATACTTGGCATCGTGCAATATCGATCTTTGGAAGACATACTGTTTTTGCCAGTATACCTGGCAAATCATCCCAAGTACAAATAAAAAGCATGGGGGCCAGGACGCACCCCTGTTTTACCCCAACATCAATAGGAATAGGCGCTGCCAGAGCTCCCTCAACGTCCAACTTGACCCTTACTGGTGTGCTGACATAGACTAGTTTCACAAAATACAAGATCCTAGGTGGGTAGCCAAGATGTTGCTACTTCTCCCACAACCTTGCTCTATCCACCAGATCGAAAGCGGATCTAAAATCGACAAAGAGAGCATAAATGGCGGTTGTCTCCTTCAGCCATGCCCTCTCCGTTAGATGATCCATCAATCTCAGGTTATGTGATGTAGAATAACCACGCCGGAATCCGCTCTGAAATCTATCCAATAAACCAGTATCACCCACCCACCTCTTTAGACTCTAGTAAAAATGTGGAGAACAATTTCCCGGTACAGTCTACCATCGATAATAATCGATAGTTGTCAGGAGAAAGAGGCGCCCCGTCTTCAAAACAGGGATCATGGTTGATGTTTGCTAAGACAAAGTCTTACCTTCCACAGAGATTTTATCAAACATTATTTTAAGTAACGCCGCCCAGAAATCAGGGTCCTGTTTGAGGATGATGTTGGCTAATCCATCAGGCCCAGGCACCCTTGAGGATTTTAATCTACCAGTTCTGTATTTTAAGTCATCCTCATCAATCTAAAAAAATGACCACTTATCTTGGCATAAACAAGATCTTTGCTTAAAATCCCATCTGATATGCCTCTCATGCTGAGATGCTGCATCCATTCCTCCTCATTTATGTGATTGAGCACCCTACTTAACCTACTACCCTTAGCTTCACCTAGTAATGACCACATGGATCTGGAATCGCCAGAGACTAATACCTTAATCATTCTTTGCCGTTGAGTCCAGTGCCGGGACCTTCGGCCTCCAACAGATCCAATTCCGATAGGCGTTTTTTAACTACCTTCGTCTGTGACAATTTATCGGTGATAGTCAAGGGGCTGATTTTAAGTCTGTGCAAATCCCGTCTAAGCTTGCGCTTCCTGTCACAAATGTGTTTATCGTAACAGAAATATTTGTTCTCCGTTTGAATATTCACCACCTGGCTCAAGTTGGCATGCTGGTTAGAGAATTCAGTAATCCATGCCTCAAGCTAGTCAATCTCTTTACCCAAAAATGTAGGCATCAGGGCAAGGTCATGAGAGTAGGTCACTTATTTGGCCCTCTGTAGGTTATTTTGAGACCAACTAATGCGATTACGTGCCTGATTTACGTGTGGTCGCTCGATATGTATTGGAAGGACACAAAGGTTTACTAAAAAGTAATCTACAGTAGCCCTTTTGACCTTGTCTCCACGTGTATGCCCCCGGTGGATCACCTTCCACACGACCATTCAAAATGTTCAGATCCCAATTTCCTATGAACTCCTTCCATAAGTTGCCTGCACATTCAGAAGTAGCTTGCCTCATCTTACTCCCGCCATTCAGCACCTCATCACATATACAATGAGCATTAAAATCACCACCCATTATTATTACATCTTCATCATCACCTAATGCCTATGTAAAAATCAGATCCTGCAATACTGCTTGTATATATTCACTTTCTTGCATGCTAGGCGGGTCGTAGTCATTAACAATCAACGCTGGGCAACTGAACATGGAATTCAGAAATTAAACTTCTACTGCTAAAACATATGGCCTGTCCTTAGTTGTAATTCTACGCAATTTAAAGCAATGATTAACTCCCACTAGCAGTCCACCCATAAGGTCTCCCTTGTTCTCCTTGATTTGTCCAGGTCTGATAGACTGTTTAGCCATCAATACATATTTTAGACATGAGCCATGATTCCTGTACTAGGAATACTTGGTTTTGAGCTAATAAGTCCGCAGAGCCAGTAGTTTTGAGAAGATGGGTAAAGCCATGCGTATTCCAAGTCATTATGGAGATGCCTCAGATCTGACCGGACAGCACTGCTGGTAACGATTCGGCCAGCCACTTCAACGTTTGGATGTCAGACAATAAGATAATTGCTATGTTTATACTCAATCAAGAATTAGTACGTTTTCTAAAGCTTCATTGGTTGGCTTTGCCAAAGGGGGACATGGATCCTCTAAATCTTTATCAGCTTCGAGCTCGACCCCAGAGTTATATAAGAGATCCTTAAAGCTACAAACCAATTTCACTGTTCCTGTATTTTTAAAGTGGATCATGGACACATTCAGATTATTGCACTTCAGACGTAGAACAATGGCGAAATCATCATTACCTAAGACATGCAGTTGCGGTATCTGACTCGGTATCTGGTCATGGCATCTAATGCCATCCCATCAAATTTTTTTCCATCTAAAAAACGTGCATCGAATGCATGTTTTTGGGGTTAAAGGGTTAATTTTTGTTCAGGAGGATTTTAAAGGGTAAAAAACAGGGGCTTGGGGGCAGGACACCACCCAAAAAAGAAAAAAAAAGGCAGTCAATGCACATTTTTTAGATGGAAAATTTTGTATGCAAATGCCTTTAGATGCAAGGAATTCGATGCAATGACCATTACACCATCTGACTCGAGTATTTAAAAAAAAAACGGAGCAACTCGCCCATGCAAATCTACTCTTCCGGTTAAGATGTTTTATTAAAAATGTCTCATGAGAACTGGGTTGGAGCTCCTTAACCTTCTTGCCGACATCATGTAGCACATTTACCACTTGTTTCTCAGACACTTTAGTTATAAGGGTTGGTGACGTTGGACCTGTGCTGCTTATTTCTTCTCGATCCGTTGCGCAATACGTATCTCTTGATGAGTCGTTTATCTCGATGTCAGCCCCTTCATCCTCTACTGGCATCGTGGGCCTCAGCCAGCTAGTTAAATTACCAGCTTTCAGCTGTTGCTGATTTTTGTTACGCGCAATTTTCTTTTTTGCGCGTTTAGAACCCTTCTGCTTTATGCTGGTTAAAGGCACCTCAGGCTCAGCCCAATGTGACATGCTTGGCTCGTGCTCTGTTTACCAGTCGCCTCTGTCTCCTGAAGTAAAAAGGATCTGGTGCATCACTCTGAGTTGGTGCCGCCTCTCGAATGCTAATTGCAATTATGTCGCCGCTCTCCACCTAGAATGTAGGGCAATTATCAATAATTACTAACTCTTCTAGATCAATTTGCCCGGCAGCAACTTTGATTTCAGGCTCAGACGATGGACCGGGCTCATTAGCTCAGTAGCTTTACTGACTCAAAGATTCTACCGCCGAGTTTTAGGAGGATCTTAAAAGCAAAGTGTACCGATGCCAATTAAGATTGAATCTCTATATATGCAGTATGGCTCTGAATTGATTCCTCAGACAAATTATGCGGAGAGGAGTGCATTAGCAAGTTGGGTGAGGTGGATAGGAGGTTAGCATCCTTAATTGACTCAAAGCTGGCTTCTGCACGATTGACATGAGCTTCCACAACTGTTGTTGATCCTTTTTCTAAATTAGCAGTGTCTGCAGGAGCCTCCATGTTTTGCTGCAGTGAATAGATCAGATTTAGCAGAGAATTGTTGTCAATGTCATCAAATGACAGCAAGTCTCTACTCTGCTGGCCTTGTACCATGTTGATGAGCTGAGCGTGGTAAGTAATAATCGTATTTGAGGTGAGTTTAGAATTTTCAACTACCAGCGGGTAAAATTATGTAATTTTGCCCCTTTCATTGCTCATCCTTGCCACAGGCTTCTCTTCGCCTCGCTGGTGCACTGACAGCTGACAGTACCCGCCTCGCACTCAGCCAATGCTCATGCGCCATTGCGCCCAGGAAGTTGCAATTATATCACTTCCTTGGCTGGAGCTGGAACTTGTGCCGGAGAGCCAATGAAATGAATAGGTTCTGTGATAATGGCCAACTGCAGTGCGTTGATGTTTATTCAGCGATTTCCAAACACATTGACTTGATGCAAATAGAAATAACAATCAGGTAAGCAGGAGCTGACAGCACTTGTCTCGCACTCAGCCAATGCGCACATTGGAGCATTGGTATGGTGGACAGGAAGGGAGGCGGCATAAAACGGAAGTTGCGCTCCACCCCTCCACTACGCCATACAAATGATTGAAACTGTGGCGGGGCATGAATGGAAGGCGTTAAAGCCTTACTCAAGGCTTTTACACTTTCCATTCACGTTACGCCACAATTGACCATAAGCACCTCTGTGTCTGTTAACTACTCTGTTAATCCCCCTCATATTTCAAGACAATAGTTCAGTCAAATGCCATAACATAATTATAAGTTAAAACAATATTTAAAATGCCTGCAATGTTCTCTTTTTGGATCGGCTACATTCAGCAATCCTGCCGGTACAACGTACATTTTTCGCCAGTCATTTCATAGATGTTTTTTTTGCCGGATTCTTTTTTTGGAAAAAAACATCAAAAACCTAGGGGGTGTGGGGAAGGCTATAGAATGGGTGGGGCTGCAGTGGTTAATTTGTGCCGGTGTTTGCAGGTGGGCAACACTGGTACACTTTTTTGGGCAGCGGCACAGATGCGCACAACGTGCAGTGTTGTTTTAAGCATTATCCAACAGAAATTAGCCAAAAAACAAAACTTTTGTTTGTTGTTGACTCATTTCTGTTGGATCATTTATCTCATGCTCAGCGCTCTGCTTGCAAGCGTCGGCCCAGCCCCTGCCGCCTGCTTGTCTACAGCAGCAGTGAAAGACAACAGAACAGCCAATGAAAACGAACATTCTGTGTTCCTATGCAGTATTTGATACATTCTGTATAGTAACACATAATGCACACCTTTCTTTGGCTGTTAATCAAATGGAATATAGTCACATCACGTGTGGTGGTTGGTGCACAGCGCCACCTACACTTCAGAGTTGTTAGGGTGTGGTGGCAGTGGACTCGTGTCTCGTGAGGAGACTGAGCCTGCTGTCTGACTGAGCCAGCCTGTGGCCCAGTTGCTTTCATTGTTGCCGGGCCCTCAGCCCTTGGGGGTTGTGATTGTGTGACCCTGACCACCAGACCTGCAGAGACACCACGGCCGGCGCCAACCCAACCGACTCCCATCTCCAAAGGCAGCTCCAACGATGGTAAGTAAGTGCGTGCTGATAAAGGGATAATCAATGTGAATGTAACTTGTCCTTGGCACAACCTCTCATCAAGATCTCTATGGAAATCAGTGCCTTTCTTTGCTTAACCGTTTACACCAGAGGTCTTCAAACTGTGGGGCGCGCCCCCTGGCCGCATCCCAGGGGGAGGGCGCGAGAGCCCAGCATGAAATGTGTAAAAAAAAAAACATTTTTTTTTCGATTGGAAGAAATGGGCACGGGCAGCTCACATGGTCAGACTGGACCAAAAAACGGCCTTAGGCACCAATGAAAAAGTGGCCAGCAGTTGCACATGAATATTCAGTCTTTTAGTCACAGACCGTTTGAATAGTACCCAAGGGGGTGTTTTTTGTTCAAATGTAAACAAATTGTGATATTTAAAGAATGTTTATTCAGTAATAATGGTCAAAACTACTAGCTGCATAGTGAAGTAACGCCTCAAATTGGCCCACATTGGCCAAAAAAGTGGCCCATTTTGACTGGCCTACACTAGCATTTTGCATTGTTGGTACGGTCATCGCCCTATTGCCCTATAGGCCAGTCCAAGTCTGGCGGCTCATCCATAATGGGTGAGGGGGCGTCCACCCACTGGCCCCCTCACCCATTATGGAGGAGCTGAGGAGCCAGCCCAGTGAAACACTGAGCACTCCCTCAGCTGCTTTTTCAGCTGAGGGAGTGCTCAGAGGATTGCTGAACTGTCAAAGGGAAACAGTTTGCCTTTGACAGTTCAGTTCCCCAGCCGCACATGATCACTGAGCCATGCAACGCTGGGGGAGCTTTGCTTCGCCAGCTTTGCATAGCTCATTGGAAATGTTGGCTGGGGCACTGCATGTATGTATGTGTCAGAGGGTGCTCCTGCACCTCCTCGCACATACAGGCAGAGCAAGCTGGAACGGGGCATTTTAGCAACCACGTCCAGGCCGCTGCAGAAGGTACGTTTATGGGGATGTATTTTTTATTTAAATATGTGTATGGATGTGTGTATGCTTGTGTTATGGGACTGTGGTGGGAGCAGGATGGGCGGGAGCACTGGGAAAGTGGTGGGAGCAGGGTGGGGAGAGGCCAGGGTCTGTACTGGGAGTAGGGTGCGGTGACGGCGCGCAAAAGTTCATCTGGCACATTTGGGAGGGCCCGGCCTGCCCACATTTTGCTCAGGTGGGCCCAGGGCAAAAAAGTTTGAAGACCACTGGTTTACACCTTTACTCCACTCAGCAAGGTCTTGAAAAATTCAAATGCGACTGAACTCCTCGAGAGTTGCCCCTTTTGTCAAGCTCTCCGTCTAGTAGCTCCCCCAGAATTAAACACTTGAAGCCTCCAACTCACCCCCTAAACAAATGGTTTACGCTAAAGCCTTCTGGCGATTGTCTATGCGACACCTAACCGCTTGCTGCTGCGCATGAAGTCACACCCCCACAGCCTAGTAGTCCCAGGTGCTGCCGCCTCCAGCATGCCGGGCAAAGCGGAGCATGGCTGACAGCCTGGCACACCACCAGGAAGGCTACGAAGAGCGAATCTAAATGAGAGAGCGGCGGGCAGTCAATGTGTGCCATAAACGGGAATGGCATAGCTAAGGATATGTTTTTCAACTTGCAGGGAAAGCTTGAACACACGCTGTGACCTCCAAGGTCTGTTTTGGTCATGGCAAATGAAATTATATAGCCTGAAGAATATACAGCCAACCGTCCTTAATAGTATTGTTATGCCTCCTGCGTGGTATACGGCTCTGCATTCAAGGAGAGATAAAAGGCGCTGCATTCCGTCCTGGGCAGTGAGATAATAATCGTTCACTCATCCGTGTGCTTGCGGATATTCCCTGCATGGCAGGATCAGGGCGCTAGAACCCGATTTATGCGCTTCGTGCAGGGGTTGAGCAGTGCAGCCCGAATAGCGCCAAGTGCAAGATGCTGTGTGAAGAGGGCCAGGCAACCCTGCTGTGCCTCCATGAAAACAAAATGCAATACAAGTTCTCTCTATAACTTTGGGCTCGCCCGTCCATGGAAAGCTAGGCAGATTTGTTTGGCATTGTACAGCGAATGGAGATAATGAAAGCCTGCCAGTGTTGCCGATTTACGTTCTGCACCTTGCAATGTCGAACCGAACTTATTAACGCCTTTCTTTTAGTCAGCATATTTGAATTGTAAATGGCGATGAACTTGGAATGTTGCCCATATTTGGTATATAGTACTTTTTCGTCCCCACTTCGCTATTCAAACATAGTGAATTAATTCGGTGAACTGTATTGGCTGTTAACGATCGGTCGTTACGACTTTCAATGGGATTTTTCCTTTGAAAAGCACTTCTGTAAACCAGGCACTGAGTGTGCAACGTTTTTCAAGTGGTTTACAAGTGGCCGGGCCACCGTGCCTGCTAATGGCAGCCTGTGCACTCCTGCTGACAGCCCTTGGCAACTTCTTTTACCAGCTCCGGGTGCCCTTAATGACAGACAATATCAAGAACCAGCGTGTCTGACCCTACAGTACCCGCTTCCACTTCCTGACACCTCCACATGGCAGTCCCAGCCGCATCAGACATTGCCACACGGGCACCTCACCCTGAGGACCCGGAATACCAGCCCCGGCCTTGCACCAGTTTATGGCACTATCGGGCTCTTCATAACGGCCGCCCCTGGCCTGGTTCTACATCTCAAAATGCCAGCAGCTCTGCCAGCCTCTCACACGTGACAACCAGGCATCTCCATAGTGCTGCCACTTGAACCATTTAATGCCAGTTCCCCCATCACCCACTTCCACCCATGGCTCCTCCTAATGCCAAACCCTTGAACCTGCTATGGTGAGCCGCTGCCATCTCTTAATATTATAACACCTTCTAATGTCAGTCCCATGAAGGACCGGTGCAGAGGATGGTGCAGTCCTGATGTCCATGGGTGGCACCGCCTTATATTGTACAACCCCGAAAAGACAATGGCATTAGACATTAGTTTGCAAACATTGGGCAAGGTTGACTGAAGGCTGTTGTGAGTTTTGGAAGAAGGTGTGCAGGCCGGAGGCCTTATTCTGGTAGTATCGGGAATACATGTTTCTGGGATCGGGCAACACCAGAGCAGTGAACGGAAACTCCGGCAAACGATCCCGCTGCCAGTTCTGGTGAGGCCTTTCCTGCGCCCAGCAGATGTGTGCGGGGCTCTGGAGGAGAGCAACGTGTGTCTATGGGTATTTGAGACCCCCTTGAATTGCTAGTTTGAAACCCGCGTTCCACCTTCTTGTGCTGGGGGTTTCTGCCCCCACCCTCTGCATCTCTTGTGTGGCTGGAGCTGGCAAGTGGGGCCCCCGAACATAATCTGACACTAGAGACTTCACCAAAATGAAGACCCGGCGTTATCCACCTGCTGTCCCCCTCACAGGCACGCACAGTGGCTGACTGGCACGTGTTATCTCACTAGATGGCGAGCGTGGCATCTAAGAAGTTACATGCACGCACCCACTTTAAGATGGCATGGATTGGCCTGACTGCCGCAAAGCAGCCAAGTTCTGGCGTGCAATATCCAGGACTACTAGACCATACCACGTCTTTGCGGCTGGTTATGTCAACTGTCTGGCCATTGCCTCTCATGGTAGCAACACGTGTGTGCATTTCACACATTCGGTCTGGAATTCGGGCCAGAGAATGAACCATGCTGACAGGTGGACAAGGTGAACAAGTTAACCTGCATGTGTGAGTTGCGGATAGTACATGTCCGATGTCCCTTACAGTTCTACCAACCACAAGCAAAAATGGGCATGTTACAGATGGTCTACGTACACAGCCCTTGCTTGAGTTACCTTCTGTATGGCTCTTGGCTCGTAACACTTGATTTGACAGGTAGACATATAGTCTCACCAGCCAGTCAGTGCACCAGAGATTCTAGGATAGCGGACTAACTGTGGTAGAACCAACATTACATTTTCTCCCCTGTTGCTCGCAGCCACTGAAGTTGCTTGGGCCGTCCAGAGTACTGCCCCAGACTCTGAAATGTCCCGTTATGCTATGATATCGAGTCTTTCATTGCACACCATCTGCCATTTTCACACTTTCTAAGACCTTCAGGAATTGCAAGAAGTGGGTGCTTCAGACTTAAAGGAGAGCGTTAACTGATTGAAGCTTCACTAGAATAGTCTCATTACAACAAGTAATGAAGTTAGATGCCCCTACACAGGTGGTTGGCCGATCTAGGTCTAGCAATGAACCGGCCTGGGCTGCGGGGTGCCTGCATTAGGGGGCCTAGATTTTTTGGCCCGTGGCACTTATTTTTTTTTACAAATTAAGCACTGGGTGGGAGTTTGGGGGAGGGTGAGATCTGCAATAGAGTTAAATTAATAAGGGAAGTTAGGGCTTGGGGGACAATTTTTCGATGTTTTTTTTGGGGCAAAAAATGAACATAGAACCATGCTGCCATTTAGTAATTTAATTAAACAATGGTTAAGAATGGCCAACTAAAGGCCTTGGTATGTCAATACGCCAGTGTCTGCATGGTGAGGAAAGATGCACTCCATTTGAAGAGTGCTTGAGAAAGTACATATACAAAGCAAGAGCTTCTTCAGTTTTGTCAGCATGATAAAAACAGAGGATATATTTATTCCACCCACAGTTGTTCAGAGAATTAACTGACACACCACCCTGCACATAACTGGCTGGCTTGCACACAGGAAAACGGTCTGCACACTTCCCCAACAACAGAGACTTAGACCAGACCATGTTCTCAGCATGCCGGGGCAACGGCATCCACTCCACAGCCATGATCTCATAGCACAGAGGCACTCATGTACAAAATCCCCAACCCAGGGAGACACAGGCAGGGAGGGGAAGGTTCTGGTACTCACCCTCATCCATAAATGCACAGCTCACCTACCAGACACATTAAAACTATAAGGGCCTTCCACAGGCCTGTTGACGGCAATTATTCCTTTGAGCGTCAATCCAGAATCTCACAGATGCTCACTCTCCCCTAAACAAACACACTTGGACAGCTGGAAACGGGGAAGGCGTCTTGGTACCAAAGCTCACTGCCAGAACTGGTCACTTCACTAATCCTATAGCAGGCCTTAAAATGTGCACTCACCGCTACCCATTGGCTAGTAATAATTGACTAATGGCGAGTAAGAAATTACGTGCTGTGCATAAGTGGAGAACGAGGGGGCGAGAGACTTTTTTGTGTGGCTATTAGCTTGCAAACTGAAATGTTTATCCCTTTTATAGACCATGACAGCACTAACACAGACTAATTAGTCATTGATCACTCAACGCTTTGCTTATGATACGATATGGCATTTATAACGCGCATATACACAAGTGTTTCAAGGTGCGACGAGGCAAGGGAGGGGGAACAGAGGGAAGACAAAGATCACGATCGTACTAGGCCAAGTGACATTGAGATCGCACAATGCAGGAGAGGGACTAGGGAAAAAGTGCAGGGGGAAGGGTCAACAATAAAATGAATAAGAACAATAGGTAAAAAGTGCGGCCAGCTTGTGGCAAGTGCAGGGGTAAGTGCAGACATCCAGTGTCAAGAGCTGGTAGGGGACAGTAGGGATACAGATACAGCACCCAAGTGCAGGTGTTGCCCGGGAAGCAGTGCAGGTGTGTAACTGGCGGGGGAGGGACCTGGGCCTGAGATCAGAGGGTGGCCAGTGCAGTTACAGTCAGGAATTGAGGAGAACCGGAGATGGTTCTCCTCAAATTTCAGAGGCTGTTCCAGAGGGAGACCCGAGCCGAAGATAGAGATCTACCCCCAACCCGTTGCTTGGAGAAGCGACTGACCCTGAGGGAGTTGGAGGCGGATGAGCAAAGAGCTCGAGAAGGAAGGTATTTAAGAAGAGAGAGTTGAAAGTATCAAGGCCCCAGGCCCCAGAAGGCCATGTGAACAATTGCTTAGCACACTAGGGTCGTGTGCATGGCAGGGATGCACTTTATAAATCCTCTGTAAATTAACATAATCTCCATGTTGCGTGGGGGAGTAGAAAACATACTGGCTTTGTTTTTCAGTCTGAAAGTGGCCATGTGAAATCATGTTTCATTGCGTTCATAGCAAGTTAATTTTTAAAAGTCTAGAAATCTACTGGTTTTATGAAGAAGAAAGGGTCTGGAATTAAATGTATGAATGTAATTATTTTAGAATAAACAGGTGCCTTTGGTTGGATGTCTCCATTATTGTGCGCTGCCTTTAATTTGGATGAATATCCCAACACTTCTATTTTATTTGCATTGATTCATGTCCAAATAAACCATATTTGAGCACTACCAGTCTTTGGTTACACAATTACATCTGCGCAACAATCTGAAAAGAATGTAATTAGTGCGCACCTAAAATGTGGGAGCTGTTCTGTTTGTGTAGTGCTTAGACAACTAAAGACCACCTTTATTACACCCAGGATCCTTCTCCTTTTTGGGGACCTTTATGAGTCCATCTCTGATTGTACTCTGCTCCTCGCTATGTGGGTTAGGTATATTAGACAACATTAAAAATAAAAGAACACATGGGTTGCAACCTTCTAGACTTAATCCAGGTGTAGAGATAATTGAACTGCAACCCCTTCTGCGATGACACTCATATTTGGCTTTGGAAAATATTAGAACAAGTGTCGATCCTGTGTCGCCCTAACAGCTTCCTTTGTTCATCAAAATGCACCCTTTTCACCTGTGCTCTCTATGCTGTGTATTATTCAGTGTGACATGTTAGCAGGTTACATCCTGGAGCAAGAGCTGGAGTTCGTATCCAGGCCTTTCGTCTTAGATGGTAGGAGTGCCCTGGAAGGTTCAGGAAGAACAGCTCCCTTTTGCATGTATCCCAGTACTCGTGCCTGTACCTGGGCACCAGTCCAGTTGTCAGAGCAGATTAAAGGGAAATGGGATACCTTGGTGGGACCTTAACGCACAGAAGTCAGAGGCAGCAGAGGTCTCGTGGGAGCAGTCCAGTGTAATCGTGTGTCAAAGGGCATGCCCAGAGGAGCAGCGTGGTTCTGATAGGAGGCCGGGGGTTCCAAAGGTTGGGGACCACGCAGGCTAACACAAGCTGGGAGCAATTGCCGAAATGGGAGACATGGCAACATGACTCTAACAAGGCTGCCCCAGAAATGTCCACAACGCACCATGGAGCTGTGCAAGAGCGCAAAGAGAAACTCCTAGGAGTGTGAGTGTGGTCGGAGGAGTGGCAAGTCCCCAAGGTGGAGGCGTGTAAAGGAGGGAACACACGATGAGGAAAGGTTATCAGGAAGCAAGCATTTGGAGACCGAGCCGGTGGCAGAAAGTAAGAAGAGGGGGAAGAAAATAATCATGGAGGAAGTGGAGGAGAAGGGGTATACAGATGAGAAGCAGAGGAGAAGCAGAACAACGAAGAGAACATGGAAAACAGGGAGAAGAAGGAAACCCAGAGAAGGAGAGGGGAAAGCAAGGACAAAGGGGACAATATGAAGAGGTGAAAGAAGGAATGTTCCAGAATACAATGAGAGCTGGAAAGTGAGGGGTTGGGAGAAAGGCTGGAAACGGTGCAGAAGAGAGAGAGAGCGTTATGGATCTGCAAATGGACAAAGGGCAGGGAGGGGAGCTTGGTAAACCAGGGAACAGAGAAGGGGAGGGAAAAATGCAGTGAAACTATGAGAAGGCACGGTAAGAGAGTGGGAGTGAGAAGGAGGTGAAGAAATGAGAGAGAGGGAAGCAGGAAAATAGGAGAGGGGAGATGACTAAGCGATAGTACGGGTAGAAGGTATGAAAACAAGGGTAGCTGTGTGTGAAAGAGGCCCACACCAGGATAAAAAAGAGTGGATGAGTGGATAAGGCAGGGGAGAAAGGAGAAGCGAGGGAAAAAGTTAAGGGGAGAAAAAGAAGGAAGCAGACGAGACGCTCACATGATCACCTCAGCAAGAGGAACAACCCCAGAGAGACAAAAGAGAAGCACAGACGAAAAACAATGGTGAGGGGAAAGGCCTGGAAAGTAAGTGGACACCTCAGCATAAATAAAAGGAGCAACATAGGCGAGTGGTACATTAAAGATCTGGGGAGGACACGAGTAAACAAAGTTACTCACCAGAGTGACTAACATACTCCTAGTCCATAGTCCCCTTTCCTGCATACTTGTGGGACATTCCGTCTTTCGGAGCCGGACCGGAGCACTTTTTGAAGCATCAAAAAATGTATTGTCCTTCTTTTATTTTGACGTGGGCCAGCATGTGTGGCTTTTGCCCCACCTTCTTGAGCCATGCCCCAGGGCATCGTCCTTCAGTCCTTTTCTATCACCAAGGTCGGAAGACATATTAGCAATAAGTGGGAACTTGTTAGAGGGGAAGACGGGCAGGTGTATGGCGGAAAGGGGGCAATACGGACTAGGAGTACGTTTGTCGTTTTAGTGATTAACTTTGTTTTACTTCTACGTTCCATTCCCTTTCCTCCATACTTGTGGGAGATTCACAAGCACTGATACTAAAACTGGGTGGATTGAAAAGTCCCTTACTTAAACAGGTTCTTCAGCACAGCCTGACCAAACTGAACGTCCGCTCGTGAACCTAGGTCAAGTCAATAGTGTATACAAAAAGCTGAGGGAGAGGCCCACATAGCCGCCCTAGCAATGGTTTCCTAAGGAACATATTTCTGAAAGCTACAGCCACAGGTTTGCCCCGCACCAAGTGCGCATGGATACCTTTGGGGGCCTGAAGCCCCTGTACTGAGTACGCTTCTGAGGTTATCTAGTGGGAAATGGAAGCTTTAGATGGCTGCACTCCTTTTAGATTCCCAAAGGTAATGAACAGACGAGAAGAGGTTCTGAAGTCTTTTGTTCTTTCTAAATAAAACTTCAGAACCCTTCTAACGTCCAGGTTGTGAAGGACCCTCTTGCCGTCTGACGCCGGGTCGAGAAAAAAACTGGTAAGGAGATAGACTGGTTATTGTGAAATTCTGACACAATTTATGGAAGAAAGGAGGGGTGTGTGAGGAGCACCAGCTTCTTTATGGAAATTCAGAAATGGCTCCTCAATGGAAAGAGCCTGCAACTCTCCTATTATTCTGGCTGATGTGATGGCAACCAGAAAGGCCTTCCAGGTGAGGAGTTTCAACTCCACCATTGCCAAAGGTTCAAAAGGTTTATGACAAAGCGTGTTGTGCACCACATTAAAGTACCATTTAGGATGAGGTGGCTTGGCAGTCGAAAATGGTGAAGGAGACCAGTGAAATGCCTTATTATCACCAGAATCGTGAATGTGAATGAACAATTGTCCATTTTAAGGTAAGCACCAATAGCAGACAAGTATGTTCTACATGAGGGGATATGAATGCCCATAGCTGCAAGGTCTGAAATGAACAAAAGGACACACTCTATAGATGCCTGGCGAGGATCAAGCTGCTTTTCTAGGCACCAGTGACAGAAACTGAGCCATTTGCTCCTGCACTGAGCTCACGTGGAAGGTTTAAGCACAGCTGGATGATGTGCATGTTGTCCTCTGAGAGATTTAACTGTGCTAGAGACCTGATCTCAAGAACCATGCTGCCAACCTGAAGGATTGTGGGAAGGAATGCCACACCAGTTGTTTGTTCTGGTGCAAAAGATCGGGAATCTCCAGCAAGCTGATCGAAGGATATACTGATAGATATTGTAGCTCTGGCTGGCCACCAAGGAGCTATGAAGATTAGAGACCAGCTGTGCGCTCTCCTCAACTTCAACAGCAAGCACCAGTTGGATCAAGGGAAGAGGAGAGAAGGCAAACACCAGCATCCCGTCCCATGAAATCTCCAGCACCCAGGCCTTCCCTGGAGGCATATTGCAGAAGCTTCCTGTTGGAGGGTGTTGAAAACAAGTCTACAGTCAGAGTCCTCCACTATGAAAAGTTCTGGGACTGAACCCGCTATTTATCGGCGGCTGAGAAAATCTGCCGCTATATTTTACTG
Organism: Ambystoma mexicanum; assembly: GCF_040938575.1. Taxonomy (NCBI): domain Eukaryota; kingdom Metazoa; phylum Chordata; class Amphibia; order Caudata; family Ambystomatidae; genus Ambystoma; species Ambystoma mexicanum. The sequence goes on along the minus strand of NC_090923.1, from coordinate 1,283,067,590 downwards.
ACCCAGGATATGTACAATAGCAAAACAAAAGAGGTGATGGCTGGAAGGTTTAGAATGAATCTTAACCTCTAGCATTGCTCTGGGCAACCCTCCAGACCATCGTTCTTCGCCTGCCAAGCCATTACAGAAGGGGAAAAACCATAAGCAAATCAGGCTTGGCCCCAACACCAAAGGGGTAGTCCAGCCCGAACTGCTAGGTCACATCCCTTCTGCACGAGACCACAAGCATCCCCAGACATGTTTCAGCCTTGTTGGGCCTCATCAGTGAGGAGTAGCTTGGGTCTCTAGGCCCAGCAGGCACGAGACCCACGTCTGGGCATACCCGTCCCACTCAGGGTGACAATAGCAAAACAAACGAGGTGATGGCTGGAAGGTTTAGAATGAATCTTAACCTCTGGCATTGCTCTGGGCAACCCTTCAGACCATCGTTCTTCGCCTTCCAAGCCAGGATATGTACAGCCTGCAGCCATATACTGTTCTGCACTGCCCATTCCCAAATCTGAATGGCTAAATCCACTAGCAGTGGTGCCACTGTCCCTCCCTGCTTGTCTACATAAAACATTGCTGCAGAGATGTCGGTCCGAATCCAAACAACTTTGTTGGAGATGGAGGACAGAAACCCTTCAAGGCCGGGAACATGGCCACAAGCTAGAGGTAATTGAAATGGCGATCCAGGTCCGGGGAGAATCATAGGTCAAAAACGTCCAGATGATTCAACGCTGGGCCCCACCCAAGTAGGGATGAATCCGTTGTTATTGTAACGCTTACCTGGGACTCTGCGGGAGAAAATTCCTTCTCAGCCAGAGGATCTGTTATTTGGGTACTTTTTGGATTCTTTTTCTGTGAAAACGACAATAATAACAATAGAACTACTGTAATTTCTATTTGCTGGGAATAAACTGTATAGCAGTGTGCCTTTGATAATCCCTCCCTTCTCACCTGTGTTTATGTGTGGTGGAGCTCTCCATCCTGTATTCTACAGGGGCACGTTGGTATGAAAGGTTTTAACTTGAAAGGCTGCGGTTTTCAAATGATTCTTGTCAGAATAATGTCCTTGCTTTTCTAGAGCTATCTTGGGTAAGTATTTAGTGAAAAAATATTATAGTTCATTAGATTCTGAACAGTCCCTACGTTGGAGAGATCTCTCTTTCTAATATTTTCCCTTTTAACTTGCAGGTTCTTGGTTCTCAGACAAGGTTAATGGCTGCGAGATGGCTGCGACTATACCCAGTTTGAAGAAGCATTTAACAAACGTAAGTTTGTCTTAACTGAGTAATTGCAGCCTTCAGAGATGAGTGCAGTAATAACTAAGAAAACTTGCTGGAACTTCAGGTAAGTGATGTATGTAAAACATCTTCTTTCTTATTAGTTCATTCATTAATGAAAATACCTTTTGTTTGCAGGTTTTCGGAAACCTGGAGATGAACTACCTTCGGACAATGCAGAGTCTGCTGAGGAAACTTCTGAATGAAGGCACTGCGACCGCGAATGAAGACTGCTGTGAAGAAGATGCTGTGGCTGTGAAGGAATTTCTGACAGAAGATGCAGAGACTACGAAATAAACAGCTGACTGAAGAAACGCTTCGGAAATACTTCGGTTCGGCAAGACTTTTCAACAACAATGGAATTCTGTTGATTTTCTGTGGAAACTAATGTCTCTGAACTTACTTTTCTTTGACAGGTTCTGTCAGGAGATCGCCGGTAGCATTACCCGCTGTCAGGGGAGAAAATGAAAAGCGAGCACTCCAGCGGAGGCGGGGCTTAAGTAGCTGCCTCAGCAATAGGTATAGTACATGCTGTAAGTTAACAATGGAGTTGGCGGCGGCCATGTTGAGTGTATGAAAACCAATGTAAGCGCTATGTGAGCCTATGGTTCCAATGCTATGAATGAGACAAATGCCATTTTGCCAGGCTTGTAGCCACTGCTGACCCACTGACTGAGGTGAAGTTCCTTGCTTCCCTGGTATGCCTGTATGGGAATTGTGCTCCTTTACTGCGATCATGACAGTTATTGTGACCTGCAGTGACAGATCCCAAAAAGGGGTCCCCACCGACAGACTGTCTACTCAAAGCAACCAGCTGGAGAAGATCCACTCAACTGTGACTTACAAGAGTCACTGTAGAATTAGAAAAGCTCCACAAGCTCACATCAGCTTTGCTCGCCTCAAGTGGATCAAAAAGGGTATACTGAGCTCAACGTATTACAAAATTAGAACCTTTGACTTTATCTCTACAATGATAGATTATTTTGGAAAGTCTTGAAGTGAATCCTGAAATGAAAAGAAGGGCTATTACTAAATAGTCTACACAATTACAGGTAAACTGAAGAGGTTGTTTAACTACCCAAGTGACAGTGCTGGAGAAGGAGAACCTAGCATATACCGAGTCAAGCTGGAGCAAAGACTAACATAAATATCAGGATTCGTCAGTGCAATTTTTTATTTTCATATTTCGTGTGGTAAGCACTATGAGCCAGGTGTATCTAGGTTTGGGCTCCAAACAAAACTTGTAAATGAGGAAGGAAGTTAAAATACAAAGGATTTAGTTCTCATTCTGGATAGGTAAAGATGTTCATTATAATTGATCTATATTTCAATAAACTCTTCATGATGGAGAGAACCGAAAAAGCAATGTCAAGAGATTGGTGTTGCAATATGTTTATTGACTTGCTCATCCAGCTCAGGCTTTTATATAGCAACTTTAAATACGTTCCTATTGCTTGGAGTAAGGGCCTATCTACAGTATGTCTGCCTTTCTTCTGTCACAGACAGTAATGCAATCAAATTGCTTAGAGGACAAAGGGCTTCCATGTCAGGGGATCTATGTCCTTTGGCATTTGCATCTCTGCCATTCAAGGTTTCCCCAACATATATAGAGGTGGATAGAATACCAAAAAGACTATGTATATGTATTTTTCCATTTTATGAAGAAGACAAAACAGCATTAAACGATTGGGAGTTGTTACTACCATCCACTGCAAAAGAAATGATGAAGATCATCAATTAATCAGAAAGAATGCATCATAAAACTATGCGTGAAATCAGTGAACTAAAAAAAGAAATTAAAAAATCTAACCTCCCAGAAGCTACTTTTAAAAATTACGAGGATAACTGAGGCTTATTACAGAGGACATAATCAATTTTGAGACAAAATAAATCTAAAGGTTACGTGAATGTTGGCTATTCTCAAATCAACAGAGGATAAAAAAGAAGGAATATGAACAAACCATAATAATAATATATTTTCTTTTTTTGAAATAAGTTATTCAAGTAAGTCAAGATTAGAAGTGTGAATAATATCTACGTACAAAAAACAAATACGTGATTGCATATATTTTCATCTTTATCTTAAAGGTCAAAATATCTTCCTTACCCCCTTTTTACTTATTTTTCATGAGAATGGTACAGTTGGAGTTCCGAGGAGTGAGAGCGCAGCTTGAGATCAATATCAGGATAGCATCTTTTTGTCTGTTGCCATGCGAGCAGGCATGATGCAATGAACATGATATGTCAGTGAAATGAATGGGACACCACACCCAGAAATCCCGAGGCCACTACATATTAATATATCATGTATTAGAATGTTCATTCTCTGTGAGCCAATCAGCTTGGTATGATGGCACATAGAAGGCATTAGCTGGCAGTAAGGACCTGTTTCTTCAAAGGATAACGCATAAGTAAAAGTGTGTGCCACCGCATGAGGCCAGTCTTTAAGTTCATCCTTCCAAGGTTGCTTTGTCCCATTAAATTCGTATGATAACACCTACCATTACAGCCATTAGAAGAAGGAGGGTTCTGGCATTAAGCACCATAGAAAAACGTGATATTATTTTTTATTATTGTACTCCAAAACTCTGTGTAATGTGAAGTGGTCGAAGTGAGTGGGGGTCGTTGGATGCATTGCTCCTCTACATTTTTAAGTTTCACCATTCTTATACTTTTATTTTTAAAAGAAACCATTCCAGGGTATTTTCTTTTCAAAATATAGTTTAGAATATAGTCTAGAAACTTGGTACGAGCTGCAGCTGTACTGCAGTAGCCATTTTGAAATGTCAGTCATTGATGAGAATACACACTGTGCTCTAGTCCCTACCTTCTATGACTCAAAGGGCCTCATTACGACCTCGGCGGTAGCCATGCCGCTATTGGCGGCATGGCTGCCGCCGAAATCGCATCCGGGTCCTCAGAATGAGGAATAACCGGGCCATTCCGAGTTCGGAAGGCCCGGTAATTCCTCCCTCCAAGGACCCGGGCCCGGTCCTTCCCCATTCCCATTTCAGCCCCCGCAGGGCTGAATGGGAATGGGAGAGGGAGCAAACAACGGCCATTACGAGTTGGCCTGTTGTTTGCTCCCTCTTCGCCTCGCGGGACCCGGTAAACACGCCTGGTTTGACCAGGCGTTGCTTCCTGGGTCCCGCGAGGGGACCTCGTAATGAGGCGGTACAGGGTAAATGGCGCCGGCACCTTTTACGGCGCCGTTTACCCCGTACCGCCTGGGTCGTAATGAGGCCCAAAGTCTTTGATTCTCGCTCCACCCGTAGCCTCAACTTCTCAGATCCAAGTTATTTATGTGTGCTCAACTGCCATAACCACCAACGAAAGCTGCGCTGCCTTAGCAGCTCCAGGGACCGGACAAGCCTTGTGTTGTGTGTGCCCTGGCTGGCATTCCTGGGCCTTGCCCTTCACAGCTTCTTCAGCTGCTCATTGGGGGCCATCCCATGGCATCCAGTCGTCCCACTCTGGCTCATGCAGCCTGCAGTTATGTTAACTTGTCACCTATTTTTAATTTTTTAATGTTGGCCATTTCAGATTTAAACGGAATTGGGAGATTTTGAAGCTGGACAGGACTTTAGAGAGATTATTTCCAAAATGACCAGTATTTGCTTACAAGAAGAGTACGGCACTGAGAAAAATGCTGGTAAGAGCTGAATTCACAGAACATCTTAATAAGGTTAAACATTCAGAGCTGTGTCACAATTGCCAGCATGGTGGTAACATTCTGAAGGGTGACTCGATACTACATCCCTACATAGGCAAATCAATTCCATTGAAACATTCAAGCACTTGTGACTCCACCAAAGTGGTTTATGGCCATAAATGCCCATGTGGTGTGTACTATGTAGGGATGACATGTAGGGACGACAACACGTAATGCCAAAACCTGTTGGACAGAGCACAATTCCAATATTCGAACAAAGAATCTGAACTAGCCAGTCTTTTCCTAGAGGCTAGATGCAGTATTGCGCACGTGCAATTCGTGATTTTGGAGAAAATAGTGATGTCTAAAAGAGGGGTGATATCCAAAGGAGACTGCAACAAAGTGAGATGAAATGGACAGATCTCCTATATTAATTGAAACCACAAGGCATGAATATAAATTGGGATCTATCGTGCTTTTTGTAGGCGATTCCCTAATAGGGATTAGATTGTGAACAGACCAGAGATTCAGGAGGAAATAACAATGGAATTTACAAGATACCGATTGTAACGTTACCGTAATGAGAATGAGGTACCCCTAACAGTGGGATAGACTGGCGGATAATCTAGTCTGAGAGGCGTTTAGAACTAACTGCATGCATATAATTATGTGTAGGCATTAAAGTTGGATATATTAAAGCAGAAGGAGGTTTGGCTGCCCGGTGATGTTTAGAGTTCGAGTAACTAATGTTTCATTTATGGACATATCCTGACGGCCCGTAAGGCTACAGGCAGAGGTGTGGAGTATGAACACTAAGAAATTGAAGACAATATTGGTCCTGGACTGTTATTAATATATGCACACTTACAGGTAAAAGTGGGATGGTCGCTGGAGATGCAATGTGTTTCAGTTAGTGGGTGCAGACCATGTTAAACATACTTGAAAGGTGTCTGAACGAGTGCAGAGGCATTTCACTCTGTAACATGCTCAATTTGAGGAAACCAGAAGCAGTTATTTCGGTAAGCAGAAGTACGCAGTATAGGAAACATCGCGTATCATGGTTTGGAACATATTGTTGAATGACACCAGTAAGGTTTACTATGTTGACCATTGTGTGTACTTTATGGCCAATGTTTAATTAAAGACACTTTAAAATATACATTTAACTGACATGCCATGAATGACATAGGGCCTCATTACGAGTCCAGCGGTAACCGCCTGGTTACCGCCGGATTCGTATTACCATTCCGCCTCCGTGATTCCCGGAATTATCGGGGCATTACAATCCCGGTGACCCGGGAATTCCGGAGGCGGAATGGTGTAAATCCCCATTCCCATTGAGTCCCATAGGACTCAATGGGAATGAGGACCATGGAAACACTGGCACCATCTCGTGATGGTGCCGGTGTTTCCTCGTCCGCCTGCAGACAGGCGGTGTTAAACCCGCCAGGTCAGACCTGGCGGGATTGGCGCCTCCGCCTGCAGGAGTCGTGATCACCCGGTATGGAAACAACAGTGGCGGCGAGTTTACCGCCACCGTTGTTTCCATACCGGGTGAGTTGTAATGAGGCCCATAGTGACAGGCAATTCACTTTAAGAAGAAGTTACTAATTTTTTTAAAACCCTAATTTGTTTACTGTTCTTGGAGCGGGTGCATTATTTGTGCCTGACTCCTACACTAGACCAAGATGGCCCTTGTATCAACTGGAGAGGAGCCTCGGTTTCAACACAGGCATCTCCATGATGACGATGTACCAAAAAAAGCGGACGCAGGCCACCAGACCGCTTAGCCGCTAGGATGCCTCGCGTTACGCTTTGACAATAATTTATTTGCGCTGGTGTGAGTACAGGGTAATTGGCCATTGTTGTCTAACACGTTTTTACCATGTCGAGTTAAGGATTGGAGCGCTTTCTAACAGGACGTTGTTGTCCCCTTAGATGCGGAACTAATCGTAAGCACGTTACTCAGAACTCTGTAACTACGGCAACCAGTCAGGATAAGGGAAAGCTTAATGTGAGCTCGACTCTACACGAGTGGAGTTTTCTTTGAGAATTCCATATAGTATTTAACAGAGGCTCTTTGTGAGGTTTGTTTTTTGTTTTCTGAATTGATTTTAGATTCCTAGATATGTGAAAGGCGCAAGAATAGGAAGAACTGGAGGTTGGTAAATACAACGTTCTTGGCGTTTTTATTGACATATGAGTGAATAGAACAGAAAATATAGGATAAGTGAATCTAAGACTGAATATTTTTTTTTTTTTTTTTTCGATGGAAATATGTGATCTGAATATAACATTAGTTTAGCCTTGGAAGAAGGATAACTTAGAATAGCCGAAACGCATCAGCAATTTTTTCAATGTTTTTATTGTTTTGTTTTCTAGAGTGTGAAAACAACTAGTGATGTGACAGTGAATTAATGATGCAGCATTACTGTAATAAGGATTCTGTTTTCCGTATTATGTGTTCCTAATATTGTATTTTATATTTGGGGACTTGAAATTGAGATTCTGTGGGAGTAATCATGCCCACATGAAGATCATTCATGTAAAAAATAAACATGTAAACTGTAACCTACTGCTTAACAAGTACATTATGGTACGTGGTTCAAAGTAATGTACATAAAGCCAGTTACATCTCTTTAGGAATTGTTATCCCATCAGGAGTGCGCATGGATCACCTGTTGGTAACAATAGGTTTTTTATGCAGGGTAATTTCAGATTTCTCATGCATCACACTTAAAACCGTAGCTACAAGCAGTGATCGCTGCTAAACACCATGAGAGGCGGGGAATGGTAATGCACAAACTAATTAGACAAATGACTAATGAAGAAGAGGTCTTTTACGCAAGTTAATTCTGTATAATTTACCTCAAATCACTTTGCATCTGGTGTAAATTCTCTTTAGAATGATTTCTTCTGCCCATGCACGTTTATATCAAATCTTTTGTACTACCCCTGAACCCGATCTGCATGTACAGTATTACTCTTTTTTTATTTTAGAATTATTTTTCGGATTTTCGATGACAAATATATATACAATGAAGACCTATACAGATGTTGTATTTGGTTTATGGTAATTTCCTCTAAAACCATTTAATGGTTTTAGAGAATATAATGCCATTCCATCGAATTTTTTCCATCACAAGAATTTCCATCTAATGCATGTTTTTGTCTTTTTTTCTTTTTTGGGGGTGAGGTTCCCCCCCAAACCCATGTTTTTTACCCTTTAAAATACACCTGAACAAAAATTAACCATTTACCTCCCAAAAACATGCATTAGATGGACATTTTTTAGATGGAAACACTTTGATGGAACGGTATTAGATGGAATAGTTTTAGATGAATTGACTAGATACCGTTGTTGTATTTATATACATAACTCCATATCCTTAATATATTTATAACACTATAACTTAACAAAAGACTATACTAAAAAAAAAATGCATTAGATAGAAATTCTTTAGATGGAAAAATGTGCATGGAATGGCATTAGATGCAATGGTTTTAGATGAAATGACCATAAACCCTACATCAGATATATAGACACGCAAGAGAACATAAGGTAAGTATACAGTCTGGCAAAGCCACGCCTCATAGTACGGGGCTACATCAGATACACAGACATGCAAGAGAAAATCAGGTAAGTGTACAGTCTGGCAGAGCCACGCCTCATGGTACGGGGGGACTATTCAGATATACAGACACACAGGGGATAATCAGGTAAGGGTACAGTCTTGCATAGCCACGCCTCATGGTACGGGGCAACATCAGATACACAGACATGCAAGAGAAAATCAGGTAAGTGTACAGTCTGGCAGAGCCACGCCTCATGGTACGGGGGGACTAGATCAGATATACAGACACACGGGATAATCAGGTAAGGATACAGTCTTGCATAGCCACGCCTCATGGTACGGGGCAACATCAGATACACAGACATGCAAGAGAAAATCAGGTAAGTGTACAGTCTGGCAGAGCCACGCTCATGGTACGGGGGGACTATTCAGATATACAGACACACAGGGGATAATCAGGTAAGGGTACAGTCTTGCATAGCCACGCCTCATGGTACGGGGCAACATCAGATACACAGACATGCAAGAGAAAATCAGGTAAGTGTACAGTCTGGCAGAGCCACGCCTCATGGTACGGGGGGACTAGATCAGATATACAGACACACAGGGGATAATCAGGTAAGGATACAGTCTTGCATAGCCACGCCTCATGGTACGGGGCTACATCAGATACACAGACACGCAAGAGAAAATCAGGTAAGTGTACAGTCTGGCAGAGCCACGCCTCATGGTACGGGGGGACTAGATCAGATATACAGACACACCGGGGATAATCAGGTAAGGATACAGTCTTGCATAGCCACGCCTCATGGTACGGGGCTACATCAGATACACAGACACGCAAGAGAAAATAAGGTAAGTGTACAGTCTTGCATAGACATGCCTCATGGTACAAGGGCTACATCAGATAAACAGACATACAATGGCAAATCATGTAGGTTGCAGATAAGTAAAATACAACATTTAGCATTAGTGTGCAGGTATGGTCATGTGGGATGCAAACGTGTTAGAATACATGTTCAGCACTAGGCTGCAGGATGCAAACACGGAAGAATACATTATCAGCACTAAGCTGTAAGATGAAAACACATTAGATCAGGTAGGTTGTGAGTAGGAGAGATTAAAAGTTAGGCAGATTAGCAATCATGACAAAACTACAGGTCTGTATTGAGGAAGTGGGCAAACCCTCATCCTGCGCAGCAGGGGGCTACGTGGTCCAAGCTGGGCAAGGTCAGAATATTTAAAAACGGTCAGCAGTGGTGATAGGTTGACAATGCACTCAGATAAAGAGTATACGAAAATGGTTTCCGGCCAGCCCCGGGTAGGCGCAGGGTGGGCGTACAGTGTAGGTGAGGAGTGCTGGAAACTTTCAGTGGAGGCAAGAATATAATAATATATATACAGGTTTAGGCAAGAATATAATAATGTATATACAGGTTTAGGCAAGAATATAATAATATATATACAGGTTTAGGCAAGAATATAATAATGTATATACAGGTTTAGGCAAGAATATAATAATGTATATACAGGTTCATACCTTATGGGTACCTGCCGGCCACTTGTCAGGTCCGGACAGCCACAGACAGGTGCCTGTAGTCCTTGTGAGTGGGACACCGGATCGACCTGCCGGCAGTGTAGGCCTGCTATGGGAAGCCCTTCAGCTTGCCAATCAGGGTTTGGGGTCAAGGCAGAGGTTGGCGGCGAAACAGGCTTCATGGTGGTAATGCTGTCTGTGGCAGCCATCTTTACACAGCTTTCTGACATGTTAAACTTCTCAAAAAGGCCACTTTGAAGGCCTTCCCTCGGAGCACCGGGCAGGCACCCAGAGAATAAAGGGGCAGCTTGGTGATTATCAGCCCACTTGAGAACCACACAGACAGGTTCTTTCCTTGCCTGTGGCCCTTGTGAGTGGGACGCCAGCTCTGCCTGCCAGCAGTGTAGGCATGCTGTAGGAAGTCCTACAGGCAGCCAATCACAGCTCAAGGGGTAGGTTGACAGCGAATCGAGCTTCATGGTGGTAATGCCAGCTGTAGCGGCTATCTTTACACAGACTTCCAACCCATTAAACGTCTCAAAAAGGCCACTTGGAAGGCCTTCCCTCGGAGCACCGGGCAGGCGCCCAATGAATAAAGGGGTAGCTTGGTGATTACCAGCCCGCTTGAGAACAGCACAGACAGGTGCAGTCCTTGCTCTGGTCCTTGTGAGTGGGACGCCAGCTCTGCTTGCTGGCAGTGTAAGCCTGCTCGAGGAAGTCCTGCAGTCAGCCGTTCAGGTTCTGGAGTCAAAGGGGAGGTCGGCGGTGAATCAGGCTTCATGGTGGTATTGCCAGCTGTGGCAGCCATCTTTACACAGGCTTCCGAACCGTTAAACATCTCAAAAAGACCACTTGGAAGGCCTTCCCTCAGAGCAACGGGTAGGCACCCAGTGAATAAAGGGGCAGCTTGGTGATTACCAGCCTGCTTGAGAACAGCACAGACAGGTGCAGTCCTTGCTGTGGTCCTTGTGAGTGGGACGCCAGCTCTGCTTGCTGGCAGTGTAAGCCTGCTCAAGGAAGTCCTGCAGTCAGCCGTTCAGGTTCTGGAGTCAAAGGGGAGGTCGGCGGCGAATCAGGCTTCATGGTGGTATTGCCAGCTGTGGCAGCCATCTTTACACAGGCTTCCGAACCGTTAAACATCTCAAAAAGACCACTTGGAAGGCCTTCCCTCAGAGCAACGGGTAGGCACCCAGTGAATAAAGGGGCAGCTTGGTGATTACCAGCCTGCTTGAGAACAGCACAGGCAGGTGCTGCCCTTGACTGTGATCCTTGTGAGAATATTAGTTTCAATTCAATTATGCCAACTCAAGGATACATGTCATTTAATGAACCCCATATTTCATTATATTCATGATTCTAGTAAAGGTCACTTTTTCTTTTGCCGATAGTAGTATCGTTCCTTGTGTCCAATTTTCATGTATCAGTGTTTCTGAGCTTTTCCATTTGTTCAGGATTTGTTTTTTCAATATAATCAGAGCTCTGTATATCAGGTATTTTGTCTTCTATGAAATATGTGTGATCTTTGATAGTTGACCCAATACACACACTAAAAGTGATCGGGGAATGTTACAATTATTGACGATTTCCATTCGAATATCCCAATAGTCCACAATTTTACTACATTCCCAAAGTATGTGTAAGTTAGTTCCTCTTTTAACTTTGCATGTCCAACATAAATCCGAGGGTGTAAGTTTACATTCTTGGTGGTGTCCATTACAAACGGTGGATGATTCTCTGTTGAGTATATCACAAATTTAAATCTACTTTCATTTGAAACATGTGTTTACATATTTACAACCAATCTTGTTCTGTTATTGGTGAGCCAATTTCATTTTCCCAGTATAATCTTCCCAGATCAATATTATGAGGGCTAGGTGACAATTAGCAATATATCATTGATGCAGACATACAGTGTATTCTCAAGAGGTTATTCAGTTCTGGATCATTATGTAGTGTAGCATTCATTGGGGAGAAAATGGATGTAAATATACTAGTCAGTATTTGGTATCTTTGGGATTCAGATGCAAGCAGCTAATATTTAAAGCATAGAAAGCCAAAATCCATCAACATATTTCCATTGAAACATATTTTAGGTTCCAGATTCAAGCCACCTGCCAGGAGCGTGAATGTAATGATTTGTTTTCCCATTGGAACGCCGAACTGTACCATAGTTCGTGATAAGAGGGTTTTTATGTCTTACACGTGTGAGTTGGTAGTAATACTTTTTCAAAATCCAAACCACCACTCTGCTGACACTTCTGGAGAAGCTTGTTTCGCAACGTGCTGAACCTGCTTTTCCCTGATCTCGCCTATACAGAGTGTCCTTGTTCATTTTAGTCAACCAAAGTCCAAGTAAACAAACTGAACACTGTAGCTCTGATGCTTGGTAAAATGGCTTATGTCAAATAATTAATGGATCTATGTTGATCTCCATGTCTACTCTCAACTCTTCAGGGATTTGATTCCCAGTAGAGCCACAGTTCAAAACCCTCCCTCAATTAAAAGGGCCTGCAGTTCCTCCGAGCTTTCCCATCTGTGGAACCTCGCTCGGTCTGTTGCTGTTCAGGGCCTAAAGCAAGTAAGAGGTGTTTTGCTCTCCTCCTGCCTCATGCCTGGTTTCAACACATCCAGGCTCACAATGACACCATTAAAGTTTCAATGTCTCTGAGCCAGAGACATATTTGCATCATTCAAACATTTCACACAGAAGCGTGCCAGAATGTCCTGTATACTGAAGGACAGGCATCTGAAGCACAGCCTGCATAGGGAGCTCAGGGTATATTTTCTTACTATAGGTAAGACACCACTCTGTCTCACCATTAACTTAAATAAAATCTAGCATGACATTACAAACTCTTAATAAGAATCTTTTTTGACATCAAGGTGCCAGGCCTTTTCAATTGTACTAGTTTAACAACTCCATTACCTTACGTTCTTTTACCAACCAGTATACACAGTCTATCCCTGACTACATCACTCTTGGCTCTTGCTTGGCAACAACAAAATGAACATGGAGGACTTTGACCTGTGGCACAACATATAGAGATGCACAGGCAAATAAGCCATCAAACTTCTAGGCAGGGGCGTTGCTAGGGGGGGGCTATAGCCCCTGATCTTTTGGTTGTAGCCCCGGATAGAATCTCAGGAGCTACAGCCAAAAGACTAGCTAGCCCCCAGTCCCAACAGTACTGACAACAGTTTAGCCCCGGGTCTTTTCCAGACCTAGCAACTCCCCTGCTTCTAGGGTTATCCAGGCAGACTCTCCAGCCGCTCATGCATTCAACATTAACATACAAATCTCTAAATCCGCCGTGGAAACACAATCCAACAATCAATACTTCAGCCCATATCAGTGACTTCCGTGTTGCACCCATGCTATCCCAAAATATTCAGCCCCACTGCATCTATCTCTTGCTGTGTTTGTAGCATCTATTTCCCACTTTCCCACCCTCTTATCTTCCTCTTGCGCATCTTCTTTTCTCAGGCAGACTAGGCCCTGCATACACCTGGCGGGAGCACAGTCCACCACTCCATGCCACGCACAAGCCCAGGGGCTCTGAAACTAACTAACCGGATGGTGACTGACTGCAGTATAAAAGCCTATTCACATAAACCGATGACTGCTTTTGCATATGGGCATTATTTTGTAGATCATCAACACGCTGGGCACGGCTCTAGCCACATGCACAGTGTTGCTCCCATATACCCTATAGGAATCAAAATAAAGATGTGATGACCATGAGATGCACGCTATAACATTATTGCCCCCTTGTGCTTTAAACGCCGTCTAACTGTGCCCAATAGGTCCCATGGAGACATTTCCTTGGCACATGGCCATATTTGTATGACACAAGCGGCTCTTTGTCACTGTTTGCCTCAGTCTCATCTAGGCTACAAGCAGGATTTAACAAGCCTTCACTCGCCTGTCTGGAATTTCTATCCTGTCTTATGCACCCAGAAACCTTCTCTGAGGCATTGGTCAAGTGGTGTACAATCTCTTGAGCCCTCTGGCCACTCTTTATGTTCCCCGCCATTACTAAAGAACCAGTCTTGCCCGTCTTAATTGGAAACCTTTACCCCTTGGATTTCCACAGGGTATGTGCTTTCAATGAGGCGCTGTGAGCGATGCAAGATGGTCTTCAGCTTTGATTTGGTGGGGTTTTACGCTCTCTGATAGCAAGTTTGGTGTTTGCTTTTGCCCTTACTGTCTGTGTGCAGCGTGCACAGTTCTTTCTTTCACATTTTCAGCTCATCAGCAGTCTTTCTCTTTCACACCTCATTTCACAACCTTCATCTGCAAGCATTGTCCTCTCCAACTCCCTGCACTCGCCTTGTTCCCTGAAATGCGCAAACCAGCGGTCCTCCTCTCCCATCACCTTGTGTTTGCCAGCCAGAAGCCCCATTGCATCACACAAAGCATGTCACAGTCAAATATGGAGCTCTCGCACATTCAAATAGAAACCTTGGCAGCCGCCATCTTACAGGAGCTTCATTGATGCGGAGTTATTTGAGAAGCGCAGAGAGAACTTTGAGAGGGGTGAGCAGAATAAGGGCACAGGGTTTCTCCCGTGATTATAATTTATATAATTGTTTTTTTTTATAACGCGCTTAATACTGAACAGGTTTCTATTCGAACCTGTGTTGCTCTGTGTCACTTTGCTTCCAAGACGAGCGCGTTGCCACTGAGCTGCTATACTACCCGTCTACTATACCCGTATACTCAATCAGTATTCCTGAAAAACTGTGGTGGCTGGGGAAGTGGTCTGAAAATAGCACCCACTTCACGCGGTGAATAGCTTTGATAAACAGCACTCAAATAAACCCCATGTGCTTCAGCAAGTCTGTGTGTGTGTGTGTGTGTGTATTGAGGGAAGTGGGATTATTAATGAGCGTTTATATACTCTTCATAGTAATGACTTGATGTGGAGCGCTTGGAATCCAGGGCCGGGAATTGGACAGTGTTAAGGGGATGCGCTTTGTAAATGACTGCTTACTCAATAACAGCCGGCCAGTGTCCACCTGTTCCCATTGGCGAGCACTAGGCTGTGGTTAAAGTGTTCATGGCTTATTGCACGAGGGCACCGCTACTTCAGTGACTTGCTGCCACTCTTCCAGCTGTTCAGGCAGTTCAATAGGTGAAAGCCCCTCACATGGGCATCTGTGGATGGTGGGACACCCTCAGGCCCCGGAATTCAGTCGAGTGGGGGGGGGGGGGTATTTTGTTTTCAATGTATTCCACCAGCCGGGACAAATGGCCAACATCATTAAAATGGGCAGCCATCACAAAATCTGTGGGCAGTCGTCACCAGACTGTGGAGCATTACATATGATGGAACAATGGACTGCAGGCAGAGATTGTGTGGTGTGGGCAGGCCGAGCAGAATTGTACAGACATAGCATGGAGCTGCTAAGACATGCTCCTCAAAAAGGTAGGATGTTCCATTAGGAAGGATATTATTTAAATGTAAACGATTAATGTAGCTTGCTGTCTTCTGTAAAATGTCTCATTGTGTAAAACCCCACAAAAACCCAGAGAAATCTGTGTTCACGAGTCACATTTTTGGGATGGCAATGCTCTGCCAGGTTTTCTGTCCATTCCTCTACAGCTGTATAGAAAGAAAACCTGCCTGCATTGCTGCTGCCATGGTAATCGTATTGGCGTATTGAGCAGGTTCCTACAAAGTAAACATGCTATTTATGTTAATGTTGTTGTATTGGGAGAAATGGCATGTCTTGCTTTCTACAGCAAATGTTTCCATGTTCACATATTTGCATTCACTGACTCTGTGTCTCTGGGCAGTGCAAGTAGTAAGATAAAACATAGACACCATCAGCTTGAGGTGCTTTAAGCAGCTACACACGTCTTTTTTGTTTTCCATGTGTATTTTGGATTTATTTTCTCATTCAAAATGACTTTATTGTGATTTGTCCATAATGTGCCTGCAAAACCGCATGCATGTAAGATTTCAATGCAAAACATTGACAATAAGTTAAAATAAGTACAACTCTTCCTCCTATTTCAAGTCCTGCGACCTTAAAACCAGTAGTTGCTCAGGGTGAAACTGATCAAGTCCATAAAGTGGCACGAGCATCAAAGAGCTTGCTATTCATTGTAAGCACTTGAGGGAGCATACTATTCTGTACATATAGCCACTGCCCCCCCCCCCCGTGTGTGGCTACGGCAGATGTGTAGAATTTACAGGCAGATTATCCATTTGGTTTTGGCTGTGGTCGTTTATCCGTTTTCCAGTGGAGACATCCGTTGTGTTGAAGTAACCTCCCAGTTACCCTCACAAGGACCTGCCAATGAAATCAGCAGTTTCTCAAAGCCAAGAGTACCAGGAAGGATTTTCAAGAACATATCCCGAGGACAAGGTCCAAACAAATGAAGACGGTATCCAGTCATAATGTCGAATACAATAATGTCGAAAGTCAAAATGTCGAAAACATTTAGTCGAAAATAAAAATGTCGAATTACAAAAATGTCGAATTTATTTCGATTTTTTTTCGAATTAATGTTTAAATAAATAAATAATTAATTATAGTTTATAAAACATAATTTTTTTTAAATGGTTAAAGGTATATCCATGGTGGGTGGGGGGGATGGGGAGGAGGGGGGGTTGGGGTAGGGGTTTGGGATGTTTTTTTTTTAATAATTAATTATTTAATTGTTTTATTAAATAATTTTTTTAAAAAAATTAAAGGTATATCCATGGGGGGTGTTGGGGGGGATGGGGAGGAGTGGAGGGTTGGGGTAGGGTTTTGGGATGGGGAGGTTGGGGGGGACCCCCCCCAATAAAAAACGTTAGTATGTGTGACATTTTACATAGTTATTTTAACATTGGTTTTTCGATTTTTTTTTCGACATTTTATTTTCGAAATAATGACTTTTTCTATTATATGTATGTGTTTTCGACATTTTTGAATTCGACATTTTTTTTTCGACATTTTTGTAATTCGACATTATTTTTTCGATATTATGACTATAAACCAATGAAGACCACATCTCCCAGAATTCCTATCACTTACAGAGAGAAAACCAAGAATGCACCAGGGAAACCCAGCTACATATTCAAGGGAAGGACGGCAGTGGGGAACCCATAGTCACGAGAACACCTATGGGGCACCCGCACATCACCTCCCTACTGCACCGAGAGTGACAGGAAGAAGTGCAACATTTCCCTGTACAGCAACCAGACACACAGAGAGGCGCCACTTCTACTCCACACTACAGGGAAACGTCAGGGAAGGGAAACTTGTGCTTTTCTACAGGTGCAACCCCGGTACAGAAAGTGTTTCCTTGGACCAACACCCTAATCGAAATCCATGGGAGCAAAAACCCACACAAAAAAAATAAAGGAGAAATATTTTGCCAGGCCAACAAAAGTGCTCTTGTAGTACAGAAACTAACCTACTGAGTACAGGGACAGCCAAACCTGACTTCAAGAAGGGGAAGTCCTGCAGCAAGAGGGAGAGAGCCAACACAGCAGCACCCTTACAGGAGCCAGCCGTACTCACAAAAGCAATCAAAAATGGTGGATGGCCTATTAAACAACTTCTATCCTTTGCTCAGGACTTCAAATCATTCTGGCTCCGACAGAGTACCTGAACCTTCCCAATCATTGAGGCAGAAGTCATTCAGTCAAAGGACCCCATAAAGAGCAGCTCTGCGGATAGCAGGGAAAGGGAGCTTTGGAGGGCAGAGATGGTGAGCTGTAATATTAGAGAGCTGAAACACTGCTACATAAGGAGGCAAGGATTGTCAAGTGGACCAGGTGACGACCAGGAGGAGTGAAGAGGAGTTAGACTGTAAAGTCTGGAGAATGGAAGAAAGTGGTGAGGAAGAGAAACCCCTGCGAGTGGAGAAAGCTGGAGAGAAAGTGAAAACCTGGAGACTGGAAGAAGGTGGATCGGAAAAAGAAAACCTTGAGGCGAGAAGAAGGTGGGGAGCAAACAGAAAACACACAGTGTAGGCAGGTGAAGAGAAAGTGGAAACCTGGAGAGTGGAGGAAGTTGGAGAGAAAAAGAAATCCCATAGAGTGGATGAAAGTGTAGAGAATTATGTGAGGGGTCAGTAATGTGAGGCGGACAACTGCTTGTAGTTTTCCCAGTATTTGACATTTTATTGTAAACAAGAATTGCAAAGAAAATCTAACTAAGACTACTCTACCAGGGGATTCCGTACCTAATCTAGGATCTAAGGGAAAATCTCCATGCATACATAAAACTGGCACTCACACTAAACAATAAAACAGTCCAAACAAAGCAAAAACTGCATACATGAAAGATGACCAAATAACCAGTGTCTTGGATGACCTCTACTTGTCCTGGGTAGATCTCGTTTCCCAGAGACGTCCTAAGTCAATTTCTTCCAAGGAAAAATAAAGTCTTAATCAGTTCTTGAAAAGTTCAAAAGAAACAAAAGTTCAATCAAGCAAACGTCCACTGGTAACAGTTCCTTCTTCGTTTGTTGAAAAGTTTCCTTCCCAGATTCTACCAAGAAAACAGCACCAATGGTAATCCTGGATATCCTCCTTCCAGGATGGAATGGATAAAGTTCAAAACCAAAGTACCACTTTTACTTTAACAATACTTCTTCTTCTGGACCCTGTGCAGCATCTTTAATATAACTTGTCAGGATGCTTCTTTTAAGGAGGTTGCTTTCTCCTTGGCAACTCCCTTCTGCTAATGATACTTTGAAAGCAGGCTCTACCACTTCAAATACATTCAAATAAAAAATGTTCTGACAAAATTACAGACAACCACAGGTGTACTGCTTCTGCTGCAACTTGACACTTTGAAAATATATTAGGCAATTTAGACAAGACTCTTCGACCTCTACAGGTAGGCAAGGCACTCATCTTTCATGTATCATAAGAAAGGGCAGCCTATTTGCCTCTTCTATCAGTCTTACAGCTACCACAAAAATCTGTCTTGGCTTCTAGTCTACTTCTCTCTCTCAGCTTTAACAGTCTCAGCTTTACAGATTATTGTTTAGTTCTTTTAACAAGCACCCCAGCCTTATGCACACCTTCAGGCATCCAGTAGTTATCCCAAAGCTGTTCTGCCACTCTCCAGCCTTGGATAACAGTGTCACCCTTGTATGAGAGGACACTGGGTTTGTAACAGCTTCAACAACTTCAAAACAACAGTGTTCAGGTTTTATTTGGGTTGGTTTTACCTTATAAAGGATCTGCCTACTGCCTTGGGTAGTGCTTGTTCTTTCCCTGGCTTCAGCAACTTCTACAACTACTAGATAATTGTTATGAATGTTACAAGAGGCAGCTTTCACTTTAGAAACTAATTTAGGTACACGCAATCTCTCTTTGATGTTAAACTTCCAATTAAAGACTTGTGTTCCCTTTTGTTCGTGCAGCGTTTTGCTTTAAAGTGGATCAGGAAATACAGATTCATACGCAACCTCTCTTTGATGTTAAACAGTCTTGTAACACTTCGGGAAAGTCAGCTTCTACCTCTTTAAATTCTTAACGGCAACGTTCTCCCTCTTAATAGGAGACGCGCAATCACTCCAGTAATAGTTTAGATGCAACAATGGGAAAACAAAACTTTTTCTTTCTACATGAGCACTTTAACTTGTGTGACACAATTTCCTTTGTGATAATTGACTTCTCACGACCACAAACAACTTTACTCACTTCTACATACATGCAATCATTAAATCAGTTAGTTACCAGCAACAAGTTCTGTGTGCTTTGGAGTACGGAGCTCCATTCACCAGTTCCAAAGTCACAGGAGCTATGGATTGGTCCACTTCCTGACTTTCTTTCTTCTGCTACTACTGCTATGGCACTCTTGGGATCCACACCCCTCTGCAGCGTGGGTGTCTCATATCCAGCCTCAACAATGGAGAGTCTTCCTTTCTCCAGCTTCCCTCGGCTTGCTTCTGCACACGGGCCTCAGGTGGATTCACAACTTCAGCTCTGCATTCATAGCAATTAGGCTCACCTGGAAAGACTGCTAGTTTCTCCTCCCAGTCTCTTCCAATGCAGCCACAGCCAAACAGGTTTTGTGAGCACAGGACCAACTCAGAGCCAGCAGGAGGAATCTGCTCTTTTCTTGCTCTGGCGTCTCTTCTGTGGTCACACCTCCTAGTGAACTTCCAGCCTCGTACTCTGCTTCTTCTTCTGCTACTGCTGCTGACCTTCCAGCTCCTGCTATAGCTTCTTTCTACTGCCCCTTCCTGCTGCAGCCTTTTATGCTTCTCAGGTGAGGCAATTTTCTTCAGGTGCAGGCCCTTAGAGTTAATTGCCTGACCCATGCCAAAGACTGTATGCCTGTCTGCCTCTTCAGCCGTCCTCTTCGTCACAGTCCGTGAGGGATTTTGGGACATGTAGTCCATTTTAGGGAAAATTGCTTTTCTTACTACTTTAGGTTGGCAAAAGGCCATCAGAAGGAAGGGGTTATGGGGAAGGTAAAAAATGGGTTCGTCCCAGTCTTCCTGGTCTGAATCCCTCCAACCCCATTGGATCCTCCCACAGTACCCCACCTCCAGAGTTGGGATCAGAGGGCGCCTGCCATCACCTGGCCACATGACAAGGGTCCTAGACCAGGCTCCTGGGGGGAATCCCACTGGAATCTCCACAAGAGAAAACAGAGAGTGGGGAAAGGTGGCAAGAATGAGAAAACCCCAAAAGCGGAGGAAGGGTGAAGAGGGGAACACCATAAAGGAGGAGGAGAAGGCGATCAGGGCAGTCTATTCCTAGTAAGGAAAGACAGAGGCAGTGGCCCCTGAACAGGAATAGGCTGTGGGCCCTGAAAAGGCAGCAACAGTAATTGCAGAGACTAAGGAGGAGGGAGAAGAGGCTGAAATGCACAGAGAAAAAAGACAAGGCTCTGGCCAAGGAAGATATTTCGAAAGAGAAGGCTGAGGCACAGCCACAGAAACGGCTGAGAAAGAACAGGTGGAGTACCTAGCCAAGGAAAATGGAGCTAGAGCACTGATTACTGATAACTGAAGATGACTTAGATGATTTGCCTGGGCACTAACCCTGGATGAAGACAAGGCATAAGAGTGGCCAGGCACTTACACCAGAGAGATAATTGTCTAGTGCTGAGACATGCTAAGAAGCTGGAAACCATACTGACAAAGCAAATAACCCAGAATGAAGCACCATTCTTTGTCTCTGTCATTATTTCAAAAAATGTGTCACACCTCCCTGGCAAGTTTCGGTGACATGTGGTGGGGTACAGTTGGTTGCATTTTTTGCACACAAAAAAGTCCCCATATGGGCAATTATTATAAGTGAGTGAGCTTTTCATTAGCTGTGCTCCTGTTACAGTAATTTCCTCTGGCTTGGTGTGTTCTTAGTATAGTCTATTTTTTCTTAATGATCACTCGATGGACTGTTGTGCAAATGACCACTTGTCAGTGGAGAGCCATCGGTTTATTTCATTCAGCTTTTTTTGGAGCAGAATTCATACTTTAGCGTTCCCCCTTGTTTTGGCCTATTGTTTAGATTTGGGAACCATGATTGTCCTAGCACATCTAGGATTGCGTTTTGTCATTGCATTGTGATTTTCACAGAATATTAATGTTTTCACAATATTTGCATGAGGCTTGTGTGATCTATTCTTTTCTGCAATGCCTTCTGTTTGTTATATGCTCTTTCTTCACACAGCACCAGGTTGCACTGTACTTCATTTCTTTGAAGTTGATGCAGATTCATATTTGTGGAGTATGAGTGTCTTTTTTGCCACAGTGATCTGATTGTTTTTTATTATTTTTCTTTATACGTGTATTTAGATAATTATTAAATTCAAATTTACTATTTTTTTTCCATAAACTGTTGTATGATTTTACGTCGTGGTTGTGCTGATGCCACATCCATTGATGGCCTGAGTAGCTAGTTTGAGATGATTTAACGTATATTGAAGGCAAAATTTGATCGCCCAACACAGTGCAATATGAATTAATATATGAGAATGTGAATAAACATCCCTGTCTAAAAGAACATAGATATATTTGACTGTTTATATTTTGATTGCAATAAGATATTGAAGAAGGAATTGAATTTTTCAAAAATTTGCAGCCCTACAGAAGGGCCAACTGAGATGCGCCAGTTTTAATAAGGCAGAGTTGCCTTGTTTCTTCATTTGCAATCCCATAGGAAAACATTCCATGAATCAGGCCCAGTGTGTTCAATGGCGTTTCGAGATCGAAGCTTTACAATCTCCTATTCTCTGCAGCGAGGGAACAAAAGTAAATATTCTTTGTGTCTTGTCAATGGGACAGAGTGAGATATGAAGACCAGTTTTCCGAAATTTGATTTAAAATACATTCGTGGACAATAATGTTGTTTTACCTTATCAAACCTAGTGTTTCTAGGTGCTTTCCTTAAAAAAACACTCTTGTGAGACGCGTGCTTCCTATCAATTCACAGCTTAATTTCAGATATGATCCATTAAATCATGCAAAAAACCACATATAAACTTTCGTTCATATCCTTGTTGCGATGATTAGAAAGGTCTGCATAGCACATGGTCAGATAGCAGCTGTAAGTACAAAATAGCAGAACAACACTGATTAAAACACACATGTTTTTGGAACAGGCATGATCGTGCATCAGCAGATATATCCATGCTTCCAGCCAAACATTAAAAAGTAGGTAACATTTTCTTCAGACTATGGTCAAAAGGAGAACAGACACATTTCTTTGTACGATCCAGACCTTAAGGCTTAGGTGTGCCCAATAGGTAAAGTATGGAGTCCAGAGTGGTTGAGCCGCCTTCTTGCTGACAGTTCTAAAACCAAGTAAGGTACTCTTCTATGTGGTCACAGGTGGATAGCATAGAGTGTGAACTGTTCGGCTTCTTAATAATTTCAATTATTTTCTGATCGTCTGCAACAAATTCACAAGAAACACTTGGCTCTGTCTCCTCTGCAGATTGGATGGTGATACAGGCTTGCAATACGAGTTTGAACAGTTTAACAAAGATAGTGTATCTTTAACATACTTAAGCCACTGGATCTTTGCAGCATTCTCTCCAGCATATATCAACTAGGATGTTCCCTTAAAATCAGCTTTGCGATTACTCCATATGGATAACTAGAATAGAAAGTGTCTGCATTGAAAGTCATCTGCCAAATACCCTCGATTGAGTTCTAGGTGCATGGCAAGATTGGGAGACGATAGGTAAGAAATAAAATGTGTCTCTTTGCTCACACAATGTAAGCATCTCATATTCTGTTTCACAATTACTCGACAGGTTTAATGATTTTCCCCCACTCCCAATCCCCAACAATGTTCCGGCCGTATCAGGGTTGACTCTTTCTCATTCTCTCCAAGTTCTCTACTCATTTCTTTTCCTGTGCTTTTGGAGGTTCACAGGTCTGGGTGGGCTTCCCAGAGTCCAGTTGTCCACAGGGTTCTGCCCCCCCCGCCCGCTTCTCTGCACGCTTGTGCAGCTCTGCTTCTCATGTTCGGTTAGCGAGGTATTAAAAAACTATCTCTGTGGGAGATGACCTGGCTCCTCGACATCCCCCTCTCCCACTCCCTCCTCCCGCCTGTGTTCTGGGTCGTATTTCTCCAGGAACGGTGCCCATTCAATGGCTTTCATGGGCGATCTATTGTGCATTATTCTCGTCAATTCCTCCATCCTGTATAAGTCCAATGCCTTTGTTGCCTATTCCTTTTTACTCGGGAGTGTTTCCCTTTTCTACCCCCTGGCCAGGCATGCCCTTGCCGCTAGCTAGAGAATGTGCGGCATATGTGTTAGCCTCCTCCAATTCTCTTCTGCTGTTTCGGTTCCAACCAGGATCAGCAGTGGGTCCATCTCCCTTTCCACCCTATCCAGGTCCCTGACCCAGCCCAACACTTCCTTCCAGTAGCGCTGCACCTTGACACATTTCCACCACATATGCCAATAGTCTGCTATGAGTCCACGTTTCCTCCAGCAGTAGGGGTCTGAGCCAGGGTACATCTTCCCCAGTCTTGCCGGATCCCATTGCCATCTGTACAATAACTTAAGACTGTGCTGCTTGTATTGGCAGGCTACTGACGTTCGATGGGCATTTAGGCAAAGGCGCTCCCATTGGTCCGGGTCTATTTCCTTACCCAGGTCTCCCTCCCATCTCCTCTTGAGTGCACTCACCTCATCCCCCCTTGCCTCTAATAATGCCTGATACATCTTTGAGATGAGACCCCTAGTACTCTCTGCCGTGTCAAGTATGCACTTCATGGGCATCGGGTCTCTCTGTAGTTTCTGTTTCCACCCACCCGACATTAAAGCACTCTTCAGTTGCAAGTATTTAAAAACAGAGAGGGTCCCCAGCCCCAGGGCCGTTTCAAGTTCAGTTATTCCCAAAAAACCATCCTTCTTAACGACCTGTCCTACCCACTCAAGCCCCGCCTCGAACCAGTCTTGGAAACGCTCATGACCTGCGATAGCATCCCGAATGGGCGGAGCCAATATATGGCTCAACAGGGAGGGCCAAGTCGTGACCCCCTTTATTCCCTTCTTATCACTCCAGAGTGCCAGTAACGGGCCCAGGACTCTGTGCAAGTGGATCCCTTTTGGCATCGATTTCGTGGGCGCCCATAAACATTCCCGTAGGGTGAACAGGCGGAAGCGGTGGTTTTCAATCCCTACCCACTGCTTGTCCTTATCCATACGCAGGTGAGGGACCAGGTCTCTGAGCTGAGCCGCTCTATGGTACGTCTGCATCTCGGGCAGGCCGACCCCTCCCTTTTCTTTGGGTTGGATCAAAAGCTTATAAGCAACCTTCTGTCATCCCCCCTGCCAAAGAAACGTAAGCATCTTCGTCCTCAATTCATCGAAATGGATTCCTGGTATGTCTATTGGGAGTGCTTGATATAAGTATAATGCACGAAGGAGAATCGTCATTTTGAGTGAGTTTAAACTCCCAATCCATGAGATAGTTAGCTTTCCCAATCTTCCCATTTCGCCCGTTAGTTTGTGCATAATTGGGGGAAAATTACATTAATATAATCTCTCAAATTCCCTCGGTATATGTACCCCTAAGTATTTTATGCAAACTCTTTCAATTGGTATCCCCAGTTGCAACCATCTGAGCAGCTGTTCCGGTGTGCCCTCACCCATAGGGAGGATGACCGATTTATCGATATTAATCTTGAATCCGGACTACTTCCCATATTCCCTCATAGCTCTCAGGGCAGTCTGCAATGAATCTCCTGTATCAGCAAGGCACATAAGAATACCATCCGCATAAATGCTGATTTGGTGCATTTGTTGTCCCACTTCGATTCCCCTTATCCCCTCTTCGGCCCTTATTTTCTCACCCAGGGGTTCCATAGCCAGGGCGAAGAGCAAGGGCGACAGAGGACAGCCCTGCCTGGTGCCCCTAGTCAACTGGAATTCACTAGATATGGTTCTGTTCACCCCGACTCTAGCTGTCGGGCCCGTATAACCGGCTCTGATAGCTCTACACATCCTTTCCCCCAGCCTTATATGCCTCAGGACCCTAAAGAGGAAGGCCCACTCCACCCTATCGAATGCCTTCTCGGCGTCTAAACGCAGGAGTGCTCTTTCCTCAGGGCAACTCCCCACATGCTCCATTGGATTAAGGGTTAATGATTTGCTTTTAATCCTATTATTAACAGATTTTAGCCAGACCCGTATAAAGTAGTGGAAGCTTTCTCCCAACTTGAACACCCCATAAACCTCTGCATTATGTGATATCTTCTACGACCATACAATACATTTTCCCAGATCGAAATCTAACATATGTTCCCAAATGACAGCTCTTTTATATTTAATGAATAGTTCCACCGAGACCTACATTGTCCAAAACATCCTAATCCATGGCAGGTGGAAAATCAACACATAAATAACATGGATGCATTAAATGGAAACGAGAAATCGTGAAATGCAACTTGCATCTACTGTCTCCCTCCTTGTGTGTAGGTTTGGATGTAGTTTACAGCATCGAGTGATTCATTTATTGTCAAGAAAACACATTGGTGCAACAGGCCACACCATCTGCAGCCACCATTGGCGAGTGATCATTTACTCTTGGTAAGAAATGGTATGCTGTGTGCATGTGTAGAATTGGTACTCACAAAGGTGTTCGACTGTCAGTGATGCCTGGCTAGTAGCTTACAGCTTGAAAATGTGTAAAAGTGCATGTACAAAATGATTAATGCAGGATGCCACAGTGACCGAAGAAGAAGGATGCTCCACCTTAATTCGCAGAAACAGCACACAGGGAATGAGATTCCGGGTAAGAAGGCCCAGCAAGCAGTGGCCGTAAATCATGGTGGGGAAAGCAGCTTTGGCCCAGCGCAAACAAGTAAACATAGGAAATGGGGATAGTATCTGAGAAGAAAAGAAACACGCATTCTGACAGTGTTATGTCAGTGGAGACAGAAGCTTCTAGAGACAATGGGCATCCTTAGAGGTTTGCCAGTTTGGTGATAAGATGCCAGTAAATTCCATTTACCGGCACGTTACCGCACCGGCAAACTCCAAGTTTGCCAGTGGGGTGGCCGGAAATTACCTCCGGCCAAGAGCTGGAGGTAACTCTGCCACCACGCCAGCAGAAATAGACAGTATCAGCGGCACCAAAATTACTGGTGCCAGTAATACCAGCAAATCCCCCCCATGGCGTCCTATGGGACTCCAGAGAATGGAGATTTACTGCTCTTACCGGCACTTGTAATCTGGCGGTCATTTCCGACAGGCCAAGTGCCGGTAAAGGTGTTACAGGTTGCTGGCATACCGGCAACCTCGTAATGGGGCCCAATGCACTGTAATCGGTACTTCGCGAAAGTGTAAATGAGTGAGACCTGTGCAGTACTGTAAGAAGCAGTAGTCTAGTGTGAACACACAAGTCAAGTTGACACTAGTCATTTATTCTTAAACCCCATAAGGAACAATAATTGGTCTTTTGTTTCCCTTTGTCTGGGGTTTCTTGGTAAATACATATGTGGATTTTCAGAACCAAAATAAGGTTGAAAACTAAGCAAGGTCAAACCAAAATAGGGTGAAAACTAAGCAATGTTATAATATCCCTCTGCTACAGGAATAGAAGGTATTATTTACTTCCTATTTTTTGTGTTATTCATAGTTTTGTCCAAATGAAAACTTTGTCTTATTGGTTTTTTTTGCAAAAAAATGTTTGTATGTTTTTTTTGTTTTACTTGTACTTAACTGATTTTGCTTTCTATCGTGCATGATTAATTCAAATGCTGACACTTTGATCAAAAGATTATATTTAAACTAATGTATCTTTTTGTAAAATAATAATTTTTGTGTAAAATGTCACGGAGGCTCTTGCACCAAAAGTTGTTTTATGTTTTCTATTAAAATAATGAGAATTATAGCCGAGACTCTGGTCAACATTCAAGTGTTAAATTTATAGCAATGATGATATGACCACTTGCTAACCAGAGATAAAATACATAGAGCCAGAGTCATTTAGGACACTCTTTGGAACTTGATAATAGCAGGTCCAATTGAGAGTGATACTTCAAGGGAAACCTTGTGTTAGACTTGTTGATTAGTCTGTGGCAATTTTTCTGTATGCTACAGTGTTGTACATTAGTAGTTGCTTATTGAGGTTAGAAAAAGTGAGGTGAGTACTGGTAATTGGTACACCGTATCACCTATATCTTACACCCTGGGGGGTCATTATTTGTTGTTCTTTGCGGAAATTACCTCCGGCCAAGAGCTGGAGGTAATTCTGCCACCACGCCAGCAGAAATAGACAGTATCAGCGGCACCAAAATTACTGGTGCCAGTAATACCAGCAAATCCCCCCCATGGCGTCCTATGGGACTCCAGAGAATGGAGATTTACTGCTCTTACCGGCACTTGTAATCTGGCGGTAATTTCCGACAGGCCAAGTGTCGGTAAAGGTGTTACAGGTTGATGGCATACCGGCAACCTCGTAATGGGGCCCAATGCACTGTAATCGGTACTTCGTGAAAGTGTAAATGAGTGAGCACGCAGATTGCTGGTCATGGGAACAAAGAACACACATGGCTCCCTGCTTCCGATGGGAAGATAGGATGTACAATCTGTAGGGAAGTTAAAAACCTTTGAACAGAAGCAAATCAAAGACTGATTTTTTTCTCTGGTAAAAGTTGATTCTGTGGTTAGCTCGAATGGTCTGACAAAAGTGGTGCAGCAAAGTTTGCAATGTGAAAAAAATGTTTTCCCATAAGCATTTATATTTGGAAAGCAGTTGCTATTTTAGACTCAAGGAACCGTGGCACCATTCCACAGTTAAAGGCAAGAATACCAGAGAAAGCATTTGGAAAAAAACACGTGTATTTGTGACACAGATGCGCTTCACAGTTCTCCCCCGGATGTAGAGGTTCAAAGAATGAATGGTGTAGACTTGGGCAGACTGCTACATTCTGACCACAGCTGTGCTGAAATACCGCCCCATACAGTGTCCACAATGATGGTGAGATTATTTCAGTAAACTAACCACATAAATTATTCGTATACGAACATGTGTCGGAAAGGAGGGAGTACCTTTTTCCTTTTTATTAGCCCTGGTGGAGCACCTTGGCACAACAGCAGAAGTAATTTTAGATATATAATTGGCATGCTTTCACTGTTATGGATTTACCAGCTGACTAGTTGAGAATGCACGTAATTTCAAGTCGACAATAACTGGATTCATATATTTCCAAAATCTTGAACTGGTACAAACCGCAGCATTAGGCTCGCATGTGGCAGAACTTTGGGGGTATAATATCCACAGAGGGGAACCCATGTAATCCAAGCAAGTGCTTTATAGAAGCAGGCAGTTAAGATCAATGCATCTGATGGACAAGTTTGGCCTGATATCGGATGCGTTGGATCACAGAATTAGGCGTTCGACACAGTGATCCATTCAATTGCACTGTGTTTGAGCCTCCACTATACTAAAACCAGAAATAAAAATCTAATAAAACAATCACATTAGGACAGGGCAGCAGACGCTAAGCAGGGAAGTGGCAAGGTCCTCAGCAAAGCCTATATTTTAGACTTCAGGGGTCCAAAAGAAGTAGCATTGCTAGGTTCTTATTGTGGGGCAGATCGAGCATTATGAAAAGGATGTTGGATTGTCTAATTGATGGGGCCTCTAGCTTAGTGATGGTAAAATTCAGCTTCTATATTACCGCTGCACGCCCACCCCCTCCATCCTCTGTACGATTTTGAGAGATGACTGTATAGTTTGTTGGCATAAGGTCTCTTCTATAAGAAAGATTCTAATATGAGAGCCATGTTTCAATGTTGCAGAGAAAATCCAGGGCTTCAACGTCATGTATGGACACTGGGTTTTCTACTGTGCACCTCATTTTCTTTTGCAGGGGGAAAGACAAGTATACATCTTCCTGCTTTAATTTGTCAATCATCTTTTCAAGTGCTGTAGGTGTAGCCAAAACGTGTCCTTAAAATATTGTGGAAGTAACTGCATGCTGACAGCAATTGACGCAGATGCTCGGACACTGACTGGACTGGTGGACCTGCCTTTGTCGTCATTTGGATGGCCCCGTTTGTTAAACACAGTGGAAGGACTGTTCTGAAAGAGACGGTTACTATATTTTAAAATCTATGACAGTCAGTCAGGCTTGACAGGCTAATCTCTCTCCTTGCCTAATGAATGAAAACATTTTTAAAAAATGCATAGAACATTCTCTATAATCTGGGATAGTAGGCGCAATTCGTTCTTTATGTTAAGACCACATCAGTCAATGTGCATGCTCTATGTCTGCTTAAATTCATTAAAACATTTAGTGACAGTGCCATATTAGCTGCAGCGTGGTCTAGTGCAAGCCTGTAGTTGTATGCTGCCTGGCCTTCTCCTTTCTTCCCCTAAATAGCCTAAACCTTGGGTCTTTCGAAACGCCCTCTTCCTTTACGATTTGCTGTGTGCTAAATGTACAGGAAGGGCTGTTCCGAACTATAGATAGGGCTTGTTTTGCCTGGACCAGTTTAACTAAACATGTCTGCTTTCCCTCGATACACCCCCCTTGCAAAATAGGAATGGTGTCTCTGAGAAAGAAGTGATTATTTCCCAAAGAGCAGAAAAGAGCAGAAAAGCAACAGGGAGAGATAGGGCAGTGGCCCGCTTTGCAATCAAAAGCCCATTGTAGCAGAGTCACTTGCAAAGCTCTTGGGGAGAAGGAAGCCATGATGAGGGAGGCCAGTGTGCCACCTGCAAAGTGATGCGGGACCCGGGGGCGGTATAGGGAAGATCCCACGTTCACCCCGTCACACCTTGGTGGCTTGGCAGGAGATGGTCACCAAAGGCAAGTCTAGGATGCTGTCCCTTTAAGCGGGACGTCCCAATGCTACCGTGTCCAGATCTCTCCAAGTGAACTTGACATAATGGTAAGATAAAGAGGAAAGGAGGTATAAATATTTAATCAAAAAGGGAATTTGTTTTAGGACTGCTAAAGAATAGTAGGAGTGAGAGAGGGAGAATAAGCTACTCATGAACAGGGAGAGGTAGAGAGAGTCACAGTGCGCTCAGTT
The DNA here is from genome assembly GCF_040938575.1 of Ambystoma mexicanum. Classification (NCBI taxonomy): domain Eukaryota; kingdom Metazoa; phylum Chordata; class Amphibia; order Caudata; family Ambystomatidae; genus Ambystoma; species Ambystoma mexicanum. The sequence continues at coordinate 1,283,037,086 of NC_090923.1, read as the reverse complement.
CCTACGCCGTGATCCTCTACCGTGCATGTCTGCTATGACAATCAAAGATCGCAGGCCACCTTTAAAAAGGTTTCCGCTGGGCCTGTAGAACGGAATGAAGCTCACACACAGGTATAGATTATGCAACACCATGCAGAAACCAAAAAGGGCATACACCTGAATGCAATTAAGCAGGGACGGTCTCCATGGCATGGACCTTATACGAAGAGATCACTTTGTCAGAAGGGTGTGTGAGTCCCGAGTGGACGTGAGGTTCAGGAGTGGTTTGGAGGCAGAACGAGCTTTAGAGTAAGAGATTGTTGTGAAAAAAGCTAGCGAGTGGATGAAGTAAAGTTGGAGCACGGGATAGGAGGCTGGGGTTAGGAGGTTGGCTAGGAGGAGAAAGACAGAAGAAGGTGGTGATGCAGGAGGTGAAGTTGGATGATAGGAGAGGAGACTCGATAAAGGAGGTTGGAAAAAAGACTGAAGAAAGACAAGAGGGAGTAGTGGTGTGTGCAGAGGTAGGATGATTAAGAAATTCAGAAGCCTCAGGTAGGATGATATGAAACGAGAAAGCGTCCTGCCACTTAACATTTACAACATCACGTCATTCATGGATGCTAAAAGCTATTTAAAGAGTATAATAGCTTGAAGTATTCTGCTTCGGCACCCAGTCTCAAGACTGTTTTTGAGTTCGCAGGATTAGTCTACAAACAGATGCGAATACAGTTTGTTTTCATCTAGGCAGCTTTCTTTAATTGGCTGTTATTTTACTTTTTATTTTTTTACTTTTTATTTTTGTTTCTCACATAAGCAGTACAATAAATGTAATAAAAATGTGTGTTCTTGTTTCGTAAGATACATACATACACAGGAAAACAGAAGTCAACATGTAATACTCTGAGAAAAACAGACAAAACCGTGAAGAATGTGTGGGCCGTCACTTCAAATTGAAGCTGGTGAAATTGTGCATAATCCACATGTGTAAACACGGTACACCAGAGCTTATTAACAGAGTGGTTAGGCATCTACCTATTCACACGCTTTCATTTGATGATTCTGTGCCGCAAAGGATCAGGGGCTACGCATGGGACCTTGTTTGACCAATCCTTAGGTCAATATATGGCTGGGATGAAGCCCAGGTTCATCATGTGCTTGGCGGAACAGAGCAGAGGATTGTTAGAACAGTTTTCTCTTTTAGAAACGTTCCCCTCCATATTCTATGGACCCCCATACTTTTTGCTTTTTGTTTTACACCGTGGGCCTCATTACACGTTGTGCTATTAGCGCCATGGTTGCCGCCGGTCCCTTACCGGGTCCGCCTTGGTGGATGGCGGAATTAGCGCCATATTCCAAGGTGAGTGGGGGCGCTAATTCCGCCATCCGCTATTGCCCCTTCACCATTGCCAGTCAGCCCCATAGGGCTCCATGTTAATGGTGTAGGGGCTAATTACGGTACCGCAAATTGCGGTACCGTAATTAGCACCAAGGTCCCTTTGCGGGTCCCGTCCTTAACGCCTGGAAAAACCAGGCGTTAAGGGAGGACCCGCATAAGGCTGTAAGGGTTTACCGGTACCCTTACCGGTACCGGTAAACCCTTACCGCACAACGTGCAATGAGGCCCCATGCCCTGGCTTGTTACAGTGAGGTGAAGCCTTCAGCTTCACTCCACTGGGCTTTTGCTCATTTGTTATGGGGAAACTGGCCAGGCCTTCAGGCTGTCAGTACTGGGAAACCATGTTTCCCTTCATCTTTTGACTTGTTATCTATTTTGTGTAACCTTTTGCTATTGCACATAGCATCTTCCAATGCAGTGCAATGGGGATACTTTTTAGTATCACCCTAGACTACACTCAAAGGGATTTTCTGGTTACTTTCAAGTGTACCTAAAGACAAACTGGTGGCAGCAGTTACTTTTTTCATGATGTTTACTGTACTTTTTATTAGCCTTCTTGTGTTTACCGCATTTGTAACAGTGACTAGTGTCCTAACATGGCTGTGGCACAAGGTTTTTCGTTTGTTCTTTGGGCGTCTTGTCCTTTTGCCTTCTTCCTGCCTTACCAGGAAAATCCTTTTATGGTCATGCATTTGCCGGAAAAGCATTGCTTTTTGTGGGCTAGTGCACGGCACGTGTGTTGAAAGACAGGAAATGGATTGGGACTGGCTGGTCCCAATCCATAAACTGGTTTCTGTATGTCTGGAGTATTTGCGTGAGTGTTCCCCACAGTGGTCCCGGATTGAACCCTGCTGGGGTGTGTGTGTGTGGGGCAGATCTTCTATTGGTTTGGCTGCGTTTCGGTGCTCACCTCAATTTAGGATAAGAAGGGGTCCTGTCGCCATTTTGCCAGATTTCAGGAGGAGCAAAGTATCCTGAGTAGCCGTGTAGAAGAAGGAAAATCTGTGGAAGCATCCTGAAGAGGCCTGGTCACCAACTCTTGCTGCAGTCCTGGTGGAGCTCTGGCTACTGATCTCACAAGACCCTCGTTGGTGCTTAGACCCTCTGGACTGGTGGGAGCAACTAGTCTCAACATCTTTTATGGCCCGCATATTGGAGTCTTTGGAAGTGTCTCTGGGCCATCCAGGGGGCTGACCAACTCTAGTTTGGGCTACTGTATTAGAAACATTGTCGTTTCATGTTTCAACTCGGAACTCTAGGGGTCTTTAGCTTGTCCAGCAGCTTCCTGCCATTAACAGGTCCTGAGATAGAAGACTTCCTCTGACCGCGATAGCTGTGATGCCTGCAGTCTCCGTACATCAGTGACTGTTCTTGAAACCGGCTTTCCCACATCTGGTCGAGTGCCTAGAAGAAGTCTGCATCAGTGTTTGCTGCATTCATCCACAGGAACAGGTTGAACCAGATCCTGGAGCTGAGCAGAACCTTGCCTGCACCCGCAGCTCCTGGGCATCTGCAACTGGAACCAATGGTGGGAAAATCTACCTCAGGCGACCCTCTAACGACTTCTAAAGTCTGAGGAAAAATTGGGGTACGGGTGGTAAATTACAGCGATACTTAGCGGTACCCCTATCTCTACCCTTTAAAAGTTTGTAAACTTTTGAATAGTGTTGCAACTCTTGGTTTAGGCTTCACCTGATAACTACGGCCCTCAAAAGGTAGAAAAATGTTTTACTCATCAGTGAACATCTTCATTTGACTTTTTAGACCCATCTTCACATCCTCAGGATACCCCCCTTAGCTTTTTGACAACTCCTAAAACTCCTTGGAAACTTTGTCAACTTTTGGGCACAGGGCCCCATTCTACATAAGGTTGGTCTTTATAAGGTAGAGTTGTAATTTGTGTGGACTGGTGGTGTTAAATCTAATTACTTACCTTCCCCCTTTCAGGTATTCTGGGAGTGAATTGATTATTTTGCACTGCATAACTGTGATTGTATTTATGTTTCATATTATTTAGTATTGTGTGATATTACTACCTGTCTTTAGTCCATTTTCATAGTGTGTTTTTGGGCCTACAATAGAGTATTTTTTATAGCTCACTGTGTATGTGTAATCCTTGATTGCTTCACTGTATGGACTCATTGTGGACCCCTGACCCCACTCACCTCTCCTGAGACTCAGCATTGACCACTCTCCATGCTACCTTGATTGGTTTGGTTAAGCTTTCAGAAGTTCTCCCTGTTCACTATAACAAGGGTGGCCTCCTAAAATCTGTCCACCAGGCCGGAGTCTAGAAATCCATTCTAACAAGGAAGAGAGGAGGAATGTGCACATTGTGAGGCATCAAGGCGGTATCAGAAGAATACAGTGAGGGCCAGAGTGCTAGCAGTAGCAGAGGGTGGAGAGAGAGGGTTTTGCCGGGTACAAGATCATAATGATCTTTGAGGAGCAAGAGGGGGAAAGAGTGTTAGAAACCAGTGTCTGGAGTAAGAGGCTTGGAGTTCGATGGCTCCACTCCAACCAGCCTACCAACCATTCCAAGTGGCCTATCCCCTTGTGGAAGCTATGGCACCTGGGCTTTGTGACTCCCAGCGTCCTCCCTGTCACTGTCTAAGTCTTATGTGCAAAGGCCTAAGTCTCTTCGAAGGAGCCCTACCATGAGCCCAAGACATTAGGAGTAGAAGCAGAAAAAAGTACAACGTCACTTAAACGCCAATAATCTAAGTGGCTGTGAACTGTCCTGTATTGATGGGAGGAACTTAGAATTGACAGACTATTTGTTGCACCCATAGACTTTTTATTTTTTGTTAGAATTGTCACGATGGTGACAGGGATCTAGTAAGAAGTGAAAGAGGAAAATGGCTCTTAAATACAAAACTCTTTGTTTCGGAAGGTATCCTGGGTCTTACAATACCTCCGATTTTTATTCTGCTCCTTCTCCTCCCCATGCCACATGCTCATACCTCCTCCTACCGTGGGCTTGCCTCCTTCACATGCAGACTTCCCATCTACCCCCTACCTAGATCCAAATATGAATAGTTGTCTCTTCCTGTTTTCAGTGGCTATAGTTTTCAGTAGTTCACCTCTGTCATCCTCATGTTTCCTATCCTCCTCCTGATTACTGTGTCCAGCCTCCACTAGATGTTTCCAATGGCGGCTCATCCATAATGGGCGAGAGTATGTCAACTAGCCCGTACCCTCGCTCATTATGGGGAAGCCGAGCCAGCCCAGTTTAAAAACTGAGCACTCCCCTAGCTGCTTTCTGCAGGTGCGGGAGCGCTCCTGGGCTTGCTTAAACTGTCAAAGGGAAACGTGCTTTCCCTTTGACAGTTTTGTTCCCAAGCAGACATGCCCAATAAGCCATGCAAGGAGGGGTGGGGGGCTGTTTCCCCAGCCATGCATGCCATATTGATGATGCAGGCTAGGGAACTGCACCTTTGAGAGTGCCTGGGTGAGCTACCGCACTTCCCTGCACATTCAAGCTGTCAAGCACTGTTTTCTTCCTGGTTCCTATGTGTATATCCCAGGAGCCCAAGGGCTGCTGTGTTGCTGCTGGTGCATGGAGATGTTTCATGGATGTGTGGTGGTGTGTATTTGTGTCAGGCCGTGCTGCTGATTTGAGGGTTGTTTATATTGAACCCAGCCTATGTTTATCCAAATAAATCCATATCTGTTTGAGCCCCACTATGCTGGTGTGTGCCTCTCATTGAGAACCACTCAGCTTTGTGACACGATGAAGAGACACTCAGAGAGGTGCTGGGTCTGGAGGTGGCTTCGGAAAGAACCATGCAGCGAAAGCACCAGGTGACAGAATCCCGGCTCACTGACGTTACAGATCACACCTTTTCTTAACAAGGGGAAAAACCACCATCTACAGCGAAGACTGCTCATGACAAATGAAAATTGTGAATAGAAGCCTGTTCAAGAGCCCCAAAACTTGAGTGGGTTTGCCAAGAAAATGCTTGACACATATGTAGCTAAAGGTCAACCATGTGGAAACAAAGGCATGCCACAAAAATGTCGGAATTTTGAGAGTGCAGGAACATGAGGAAGAATTGGCATTTGACCTTCAAGCATTTGTGGAATTTCTATTCAGAATTTACTCTGGGTTGACATCACCAAAGCGATGCACCTATTCACAGAATGCCACGGAACATGCACATTGGAAATGACAAACTGAGGCCCCTGATTCTTAACCTTTGAAGTTTACAGTTTGTGAAGAATGGATTAGGGCTTCCAGGTCTAAAACAAATGTTATATATTTTGCAGATGAAAGTCCTTGCACCACCAGATGTCTGTGGGTAGGGAATATCTACTGGGATGACAAAATGAGCCAGGTACCTCCTCAACAATCTAACTATTTTTTTAAAACTATGGGGCAGTTCCCCCAGGGAGAGCCCGAAGGGAGCTCAGAGGGGCTGCATGGCTCTTCCAAAAGAAGGGAGCACGGTGACTGATTTTAATAGAAAATATAAGCAGAAATGGCATCTGGGGGGACCCAGCAGCAACATGCTTACTGAAGGGGCGGCTTTGCCACAACATTTTTATTAAAGTTTGAATACCACTGGAGAGGGTGACGGACCCAGGCGAGATGTAAAGGGATCCCCTTGTCAACCTCAATTAATCCACAGGAGACAGTCACATGGAAAAAAAAAACAGGACGGTGGTATTTTAAATATTCGAGCGAGGGGCACACACGCTCAGGAAGAAGCACCAAGCCACCCCTTCACAGCACTCCTTTATTTTCTGACAGCAGAATGAAAAGGGTCCAGTCCCTTTAATAGACGCATCTCATGATCACCCGCAAGGATGCAATGTTTTCCCAAGGCTTAAACAACAGCCTTTCATCGTCTCCAAATGTGAACGTTGTTAGTAGCACTGCCCGTTTGAGGGCCCAGAGCTTTGAAGCTCTGAATAGGCAGGCTGCGTGGGAGTCATCTTTCTGCGGCGCTGGCCCCGGATCACTGCAGGTGCATCAAAGGCACTGTTAGCATTTCTCTCTGAGCCCCAGGAACAGCTCGCGCTGCACAACACAGCAACGTGAAGTGTTCTACGCAACTCGCCCAAGGAGCCCACAAAGCTTCAACAAAGGAAGTGAAAACGACCTATCCGCGAGTCCCTGCCCTAGAAACACACACATTATTCATGTTGACAACTCATGAATGCAGAGCCCCACAGCTGCGAACGAAGCTTTCTTCAATTACCATTGATAAATATGCCAAATGCACAGCAGTACGAATTCGAGAGCACAGGCAGGGCGGAGATAGGCTGTAGGGAGGGGTCGAAGCATACTGAGTGGGGATTTAAGAACCAAAACGGCATAGCAGTTTGGTCCAGCCTTCCAGATCCCTGGGGACGTCATTCAGGTGAGCTTGTTGATACCCACCAATTCCAGTCTCTCACCAATTTGGACAGGACAGCCATTGACCTTCACGTGGAGCCCGACACAAGAGCAGCAGTTACAGGGGTTCGTAAGCTCATGGCCCCCTTCCGTCAGTGTGGTTGTTTGGAGTAGGAACTGACAACAAGAGTTTGGTGGAGGTTGGATATATAGGAGACTGGAGAGGAAGTACAGGAATGAGGGAGTTGGAGCAAGTGTAATAAAGCCTCTTTTGTACCCTTGAGCACTGCCTGGCCTCTCTGTGGACCCCACTCGGCTCTATATGGCAGGTTTGAAAGGCATGATTGTCACATTTTAGGCATTCTCGAGTAGTTCGAAAAGGTTTAAATGCTGAATGCTATTTTGTCTTGACTCTGGCTTTCTATGACATGTCATTTAGTAAGTATGTATGGCTTAATATCACATGGATATTGTTATTGACCTCCACTCAGCCAATCAGAATGTTTAGAGTGCAACCAATAACTACTGGGATTGACTGTGCGCTGAACATTCTGTTTTCAAAATTCGACAGAGAAACAACAATGCAATTTTCAGGCAAGATTTCTTTCACCAAGACACTTCCTCTGTGAGATTCACATTTGTCTTGGTTGGAGCATCCTATTGAACACACGAAAGAGAAATCTAAAACAGGGGAAATGCTTTTACATGACACCGAATGCATGCTCATGTTATACCTCTCCCTGTTCAAGTTTGTAATTAAAATGCTTAATTTATGAGAACAACTATGCTATTTCAATATTACAACATACAAACTAATTTAATTTACTAACTCAGTTGGCCTATTTACTTTACTCAGCATTAAAGCAACAGTCTTTCCTTCACCACAAAAACTCCAAAGCATGTTAGGATAGTACCACTATGTGCTTGTCATTCTTGTTTTGACCCCTTCTGTAGTTTTCTATTTACTGGGTGTCCTATTCATGAAAAGACAATGATCTTCAATTCTGCAGCATCTTTAATCATAATTATGGTACGACGTTCATTCATCCCCCGTTTTCTTTTCGCTGCTCTTTTTGCCGAAGAAAACCTAGAAAAATAGGGGGGAGTGGGCATATAAGGGGTAGGGCGAGGTGGTGTATAGGGAATACATAATTTGGGAGGGGGAATTGTGGGGAACCCCCCCCCCCAAATAAAAATAAAACATTCAATGATTGTTTTTGGCAAAACATTTTGGGAAAGAAGTGCCGCAAAAATAAAACAGGCGAAGAAAGAACATAGAGCCATCGTTATACGTGCGGCCGATACCATGACACCTCTTTTGACATTATAATATCACTCTGGATCAAAGTTTAGAGCCAACAAACGTGGCAAAAACTCAACTTAAGCCAAAGGCCTACCAAGTGCTCTTGAACTCACAATCCTCAGTCATGAATGAACTAGGTCCATCTGTACAAGATCACTTGTGTTTGTCTTCTGGCACAGGAAATACTTTCGTATAGGCTTGGCTCTCATTAGTGGAGACTGGTCGACTGATGCCTCATGTACTCATGGAGGGATTGTGCTTTTGGATCATGAACCACTAGGTATGAGGAGGAGGGTGGATACAACTCAAGAGGTCCCCCCAGCAATGGATGATAGATTTTAGATCAGAGTAATTCCTGCAAGGAACCTAGACTACCATCAGGACTTTATTTCACTGAACGGAGGTTTGGTGAGCTCTGGTTGCCTATGTGACTTGCTAGACGCGTTTATGGCTGGCTTTATCATATGATATGTGTCCATCATAAATAAGGGGAAGACCAAGCTCAAGCAGTGAAGGGTTATGAATTCACAGCTAAACATGGATGCAAGAGGAACATTATTTGCTCAGTTGTTGATGGCTTGCAAGTGGAGTTATTATGGTGAAAATTGAGACTGCAAGGGTGGAACGCAATATATATTACCATAAGGAGGCTGATTTGCAGCTCGTGTTAAAAAAAGTGAAGACTGATAAACAATTGGGCAGGCATTCACAGCTATGGGTAGAGAAAAAAAAGTGTGTAAGAGGTGATGGGGATCCAAGGCCCGTCTGTAAATCCATTCGTAACGGCAATGTGATAAAGCGCTGTGCCGTCCCTTGGAGCAGTGGTCGAAGTGGGCGGGAAGTGTTGGGAGCGGTGCTCCTCTACTTAAAAAAAAAACTTTTACTGTTCCTATACTTTAGGAAGAAGTTGAAACTTGCTCTTCAGTGCACTGCACTGAAGATTCCCTTAAACAGCAGGCGCATGTGTTTGGGGGTTTGGATTCTGCTTGGTAGGGGGCGTGGCAATGGGGTTTGTGGGAAGCGGGGGCAGGCCAGCAGGTAACATAGTTCCACTACCTTCTTTTCATACACTTCGACCACTGCCTTGCAGCGATGGTTGGGGTGGGCAAGGGTTCTGCCACTTGTGCCATGACGGTGATCTGGGGTGCATAAAAGGGGAGGATCCTGTCCCGACACCCAACTGTCCTGAGACTCGGAGGATGTAACTCGCCACATGAATTTTTTTTAAAAGTCCCCATAACAGTAGTTCCAGGAATGGTTGACTCATGGGTTAGCAGAATTACACAAGACATTACACAAGACCACATTAAAGAGGGAAACGCCCCAGCCTGTGTAGAACAGTTAATCTAGAAAACACTATCGAAGCTAGTGACAATTTACTTTAGGTCTGTAGATGTACATGAGCCTCTGATGGTCCAGAGCAACAGCCATCACTGTGGCAAGGACATAGGAACCAGAGACAAGCTAAGGGGTGGTATCGCAGACAAAATACTGATTGGTTGGCAAGTGCACAGGTGCCCATAAGGCTTTGGGAGGATAAAGTATGCCACCATCCCAGGCACAGACATGCCTATCTACGTGCCCTGCAATAGATCATGAAGGTGGGTTTAGCTGCCTGAGAACCGGAATGATGACCACCGGAATGCTGAGTCAGTGCTTTTGGTACCATTAGTTGCGATCGAAAACACCTGAAAAGGAAGTAGTCTGTTCAAAGTGATTGGGCCGTGCACCCTTACATCAGACTTGGGTGGTCCTGTATAGCCTGGCCCCAGGATGTACTGTTAAGAAGTCCAGTTAAAGTGACAGACTAAATGTATCTTACTGACTTATCCGTATGAGGTGCTTTGTTTAAAACTGTATAGAAATCCTGAGGTTCCTGTATCGAGGGGCCATATTTTTGTGGAGAGGGCCACTGTGTTGGTTTCCTGATCAATTTCTTCACAGCTGTATCGAAATAAACCTTGTCTCTACCTTTGCTACCTGTTTCCCTATTGGATTGTTTGGGGATGGGCTAAGGGTTTCTGCAACACCACAGAATCAGTGAGTGCTGTATCACAGAGACATTTACATGAGAACCACAAAGGACACATGTGAGCCTCTAGGTGTGGAGACAGTATCAGGTAATAAAATCGCGGCAAAAATGTTGCCGGTAAAAGAAATTGCGGCAAAAATGCTGTGGTTTGACCCGGTAAAGGTTTACCCCATTATACCATTTAAGGGGAGCGCGGATGGGTCCAGGGGTTGCGGGGGTGTCCCCTGCATCCTTTACATGATTGTGGCGCAAAAAACCACTGCATTTTTGCCACAATATTTTGTATTCACGGCCATTTTTGCCGCGATTTTAAGACATGGAACTGTGGAGACTCACTCTCTGACACATGGGACTCATGCGCAGAGAGAGTGGATGACCCCAGAGCATTCTCCTCCTATGAACCACTGCTGTCCTGCGAATGTGTGGTATCCAGGTCCAAGCTGTGCTTAGGAAGGCAGAGCCAAAGCCCCATGGGCAGCCGGAGCCCTGCATGCTGGCCAGAAACGATCCACGCAAAATGAACAAAGCACAATAGCCCACAATTGAAACCCATAAAAAAGAAGTGTGTATTCAGAGGGGTATTGGTGTTTTAAGAAGGAGTGAGTGTGGCAGAGGCTGGTGCACAAATCGGAGATTAAGCAGGAGGCCAGGACTTGTAGGGAGGGGAGAAGAGTGAAAGGAGTGGTAACTCGTTAGTTGGAGACAGAGGATGTTGTCAGGTATGGAGAATATAAGAGGGGGTATCAGGAGGAGAGTGGAGGAAAGTGAAAACAGAGGAGAGGAGGAGATAAGGACCATCAGGAGAGAAGTAGAGAATAGTGAAACCTGATGTGAGGGTTAGCAACACGAGAGGAATGGAAGAGGGGGGAACCAGAAGAGAGGAGCAATATCAGAAGGGGAAAGGAGAATAAAAACAAAGGAGAGGAGGGATGTCAGGTCAGGAGTGAAATATGGGGAAGTCGGGGAAGAGAAATTACATCAGTAAAGGGCTCAGGGTAGTGAAAATAGAGGAGAGGACGAGAGAAGCGATATCAGCAATTGAGAGAAAGTGGACATCTTGAAATAGGGTGAACCCCGAGTCTGAAAGGGGTGTATGCAAGGGTGTGCATGTAGAGTACGAAGACAGAGAAGAGTAGGAAGAGGAAAAGCAGACATTTCCGTTAGGAACAAGTGTGTGGAAGACAGCAGAGGAGGAAACTAATAGTAAGCAAGAAGGTAATAGAGGCAGGTCTCCAGGTTTGGGAGTTTGCAACATTCTCAAAGATCAGTCACTAAAAAACATAAAACCATCAAAAGGGCCTCCTATATTCTTAAGGATCTGGACCAACATACTATGCAGTCACAGTTGGAAAATATCCTTCCAGACTCGAGACCATGGAAGAGGGCTACCTGTCCTACGATAGAAAGCAGGAAGGCCAAGGACGACTTTCTAACTAGAGACTGCCAGTTACCTTCGTGTTGCCATTCACTGAGGAAGGATGTGGAACACAGGGTTGCCAAAGACTCAGAGAACCTGTAACTTGAGAATTACCCAAAAGAGGGGAACAAAACCTGGGAAGGGTTTCTGGGGCAAGCACCAGGACAATGGAGGAGCCATTCTGATTATTTTGAGGCTACATGTCCCTTTTTCCCCTATTTCTTATTTTTCCCCTTTAAGTGTAACAAACATCAAATAAAGCTGCTGAAAAGTTTACCATTGGTTGTCCGGCCTCAGAGTGATCCAAGATCACTTTGGAACAGAAGGTATTCTGAAGGATGTAAGTCGTATGATGAACCTTACCGGTCTTGACTCAAAGTAGATACAAATAAAACGGATGATTTTTAAAAAAAAATAAATCAGAGTTACTAACATTATCAATTATTACGCATGAGGTGCAAACACGTTACGTTATAATGTATTCATTCAGATTTCTCCATTGACGTAGTACAGACACATAATATAAAAACACAATAGAATCACACAAAAACATCTTAAAAATATTGACATCGGTCACTGGCAGCATGGGATTAAGTACACAACAAATACCTAAAACAGAATTACCAACAATAGAAATGTATAAAACATGGTATCTAGATCAACCCTGCAAGACAGTGTTTCCCTGACATAAGCAAACAAATTAAAAATGAAGTTCTCCTCATTACAATTCAATATTAATAACAATCCTTTGCCGTAAATCCTAATATTATACTTCAAGAAGTGTGGTTTTAGCCACTTCTTCCATAGACCAATATATTTTTTTTCAAATCAACATAAAATGCACCACATCTTCATCGACTCTCCTTCAAGAGCTACATCTCGGGGACAAAGATGCCCTGCCCATTGCCTTGGGGGAAGCAGGTTGAACATAATCATCAATATGATTCGTCTACAATCATGTGACTTTATTTCACATATCTATCTCCCCTCCTATCTCCAAAGATGGCCGCACTATATTATACAACTCCAGCAATGTTAAGCTGCCCACCTGAGAGTTCTTTGCCTTAGCTCATTTTTCCCTTTTTAAAATCCATGGGTTAAAAGTTTGCATCCTTCATCATACCATGTATATTTCCAATTAGTTTCTGACATTTGCTATTTCAGCAAGGGCATTCTGGAAGTTTTGATTTCCCATAAAATAACAATGAAGCTACCGCGGCCCTATAGACCTGAAGGCGTTTCTTAACCATGCTGCCTCCAAATTTGAAATAAAACCTTGTTAACCCTCCCATCTAAGTTGTGGCTTTCTCGATGGCGGTTTTAACATGGGTTCCCCATTTTTCATTCTTATTGAATGTAAGCCCGAAATAGTAATATAAGGACACCAACTCTAATTCTTCCCCATTCAAATACCAATCATAGGTCCTCATTCCAAGTCAGGTGGTCTGGTAAAAAAGTGCAGGTATTCATGGATACTGGCACTTTACCGGACCGCCCAATTACGGGTTTGCTGGTGGGGCACCTTGGTTACCTCCAGCTAAAAGCTGGAGATAAGGCAGGTGCCCTACCAGCAAAAAAAAAGCCCTCATTACCGGCACCAGCAATACGGCATATCCCCTCATGGAGTCCTATGCGACTCCATGAATGAGGATTAACTCTGTCCCTCCGGCACTCGTAATCCAGCTGCAATGCTGCTGGACCGCGTGCTGAAAACGGTAACAGCCTTTGCCAGTACCCTGGCGGGTTTACCGCGAGGATACCAGCAAGGTTGGAATGAGGCCCAAAGTAATTTCCCTCCCCAAAGACATCATTTTAGTTTTCTTCATATTTAATTTTAACCAATTGATTTGGGCGTAACACTCTGCATAAAGAAGAATTTTTTTGAAGACCTCCAGTAGTCAGATCCCGTCAGGTCCAGCAGGGCTGTGTCATCCACAAATAGAAGAGCACCATTGGAGACATTTTGTAAGGGCGGGGGGAATACATTTTATGACTACTAGCTACTGGATTAAAATCCAACAAAAGTAAGATAAATACAATGAGGCAAATGAACAATCTTGTTTTACGCCTTGATCTGTTTCAAAATGTAATGAATATGATATGATATGATATGATATGGCATTTGTAACACGCCTATACACAAGTGTTTCAAGGCGCGACAAGGCAGGGAGGGCGGAACAGGGGGGAAAGACAGACAACGATCCTACTAGGCCAGGTGTCATTCAGATCGCGCAAGTGCAGGGGTAGGGGGAAGGGAAAAAGTGCAAGGGGAGAGGGGGAAGTGCTGAACCGGGTAAGTAGAATAAAAATAGCCGAAACCCCCCCCCCCCATATCCACCGACCATGCTTGGATTAGATTTAAAATAACTTGGGGGATCTTCAAGGCTTCCAGTTTCCTCCATAGCGTATCTCTATAGAGTGAAACGTCTTTTCCAAATCTAGAAAGGCAACATATAATATCCCCCCTATTTTCCTATAATATTTTTCAACCATAGCATTCAATTCAAAGCAGTGGGCCATAGTGGAAAATCCCTTTCTAACCCCTGCTTGGGATGCATTAAGAATATTATTGGCAGTAGCCCAATGGTTGAGTCTATGCATAATGCATTTACTAAAAAGCATATTCGTCGAATCTAATAAAGAAATCGGACAATAACAATTGGGTTACCCATTGTAGTCTTTTTTTTAAATTGGAATAATAAGGCTCTCCCGCCAGGTCTTTGGTATAATCCCCACCAAACAAATGGCATTATAAAGGGAAGTGAAAAGAGGGGCCCACCACTTGGGAAACCATCTAAAAACATCAGAACGAAATCCATCAGGACCTGCCGTGTTCCACAGGCCATAGACCTGATACCTAATAGAATTTCCTCCTCAGGAAAAACAATATTGCTTTTGTGAAGATGGTTCTCCAGGTCTAAATTGACCACACCGGAGGTAAAAAGGCATAATAGTCCCTTCTTTGGACCCCCCATGGGTTTAGCCACTAATTTCAAGAATGTTTTATCATCTTTCTTTAGGACAACCTTTTCCAATAGGTCACTCAAACTGATTGAGCCCTCATTACGACCCTGGCGGAAATCGAAAAACGATGGCGGAAATGCAATACCGCCATCGAATAGCGCTCGGTGCGATTATGACCCGTCACCGTAAAGTACGATGCCATTAGCGACACCGTAATGAACGCCAACGCTAACTGCACCAAGTACGCGCACGCGCGCCATGCCAAACCGTAATTACCACCATGGCGCAACGGTACGCGAATTCTGACCCTAGCGGACATATACCTAACGCCATCAAGCATGGCGGAAAGTACAATTCCGCCATGGTGAGAAGTACGGCATCGCGAACCAACCGTAAAAGGCCCTACTGAGTGCCTGTACACCACTCCCTGGCCACATTGCACAACTCCTCGTAGGTGCAATGAAGTCACAATTCAACCAGTGAAATGTACAAGTCACCCATGCATGCCAACGAACAAATGAATCTAGGGGCTCCAAGTGCCTTGTGAGTGGCCATCCATATTTGCCATGGCACCATTGCCGTACTGATGCAGCACAGGCATGTGAAGGTTCAAGTCCAGCAACATGAACTGAAATAGGAGACAAACAAAAACAGGCCCCCCATCGCTTGACACCAGTGTAAGGCAACATTCAAAGCAGTATCCTGAGTGAGACTGCACCAGCCCTGTACTCCTGCCAGTAAACAAACCAACCATCAGCATAAGCATGTACCACACAAGTTGTCAGAGTGACTGAGCAGCCAGGCTCATCTCAAGAGGGGCCAATGGGAGCTGCAGGGCACAGATGGCACGAATACAGAAGCTATTCCAATGGACATGACCTCAGTCTCCCTCCAAGAAACGCACGCAAACACAGGCACCTGTGACCAGCCATATTCTGATAATCACATCATTCCACCAATCCACCTGGCTGACCGGCATCTGTTACACAAAAGCTAATCCCCCGCCCCTGAGCATGACATCATTAAAACAGTCATAATGGCAGCCCCTATCCCTGACCTCACTGGGCTTCGTAGGCAAACGCGCCCAGTACAGTACCACGCAACTATACTCAGAAGCCGGAACCCAATGCAGATCTTCTCACAATACATCGCTCCACAAATAGGAATATGCTACATTACTTGCAAAGAATAACGCTACACGGTCAATATCATAATCAAAATTTAATGCACAACAAAATCACCAAGCCCATACAGCTATTAGGTCATGAACTCCAAAATATATTTCATTATTGTGGGCTGCATCCGCAATAAATGACCAGCTTCTTCTTGTGTGACGCCCTGTTCCTTCATGGTACACAGGGGCTACATTCACGTTCAAAAAGGAAACATGGAAGCGCCTAGAACCGCAGGGCCGTCCCATTAGGTAGGCACTAGTCCAGCTGAAAGGTCGATATGTTGCTCCTAGCCACTAGTACTGCGTAAGGGCATGTGGCCCATTGGCGATCGTCCCATAAGATCGTAATGGTGCTCCACTGATTAACACGAAGCAGCAGGTGTCGGGAGTAAAAGCCATCTGCAGGAGTGGCATACAGATGGCAGCGGCAAAAGGGGAGGAGATACCTGTCACCCAAATGAAATGAAAAAGAATAGTATGGGCATCAGAACTTCATTTGAATTACTCACTTCAATGATCACACTAAATCCACAGCCATATGCATGCTAGCCCACTCAAAAGGATTATTCCCACCCAAAATTCACTTGCGAATCATAACTATACAAATCGAGGTGAAAACACTATTACAAATGAGTGTTTGTGTGCATGCGTCTGTTAAAACAGAATCCATTAGATGGGATTAGTAACGTGCATAGACACAAGTGTTGGAAGGCGCGTCGAGACAGGGAGGGTTCAACAAGGGCAGATAGACGATGGTCCCACTATGGCAGCCCTGCATCACATAGCGCAGGGGAAGTGGATAGATTCCAAAAAGCCATGTACATGGCAAACTCTCAATTAAATCATCTGTCAATGCATCCATACATCATTCCCTCATCCCGGTATGAAAACGCCTGATTATTTACTCACATAACATGTGAAATTTCCATTGAGTCTGTGCGTAATGCAGTCTGCAAAATCCACTGTGCTCCAGCCCGGAATTCCAGTGTTGTGAAGTAACATGTATTTGGGAACGTCCTGCCTTATCGTCCACTACGCTATTGCGCATCCCATACTATTCATATCAATCATTGCATTCTCGCCATGGCCCCTGTCCGAAGGACATTAAACAATAGAACTTCATATCTGCAGTCAGACCTGTGGGCGTCTCCTCGCCGCTAGCTGAAAACCGAAAGCGCTGTCCTTCGAATTCCTCATTTGCAACATCACGTCGAAAAGGCATCTGTGACCGCTTGAAATCACAAATTCATCCATGTAGTGCGGCAGTGTGTGAAAATGGCAACTGGCTTCACTCACAAATGGGACGCCCCGCCCGTCGGTGAACCTCGGTACAGTGCTGCATGAGGGTCCACCGTCAATCGAGTACTACATTCCACTGACCCTTCACAAGTTTGTTCGCGACTGCAAAGATAGTATGTGAAACAATGGGACCATAGCAGAATGAACATATGAACCAATATTTCACTGCCATCGGGATTAAATACATGATTGTAATAGCAAGATGCCATGCGTCGAATTGCAGCGTTGTGTGCGGGACGTGCTCGCCCAAAGGGGATTGCAGCTTGCACAGGTGGAATGAATCACCACAGGTGGAGGCTATACAGCCTAAAAACACATAAATTGCACACCCAACCCCCTCCCACAACCACACCCACTCCAAAATGCTACTGGCAGGACTAGCGATGTTGGCCCTGGGGGACCTGATGGCACTGCAAGTACTCCAACTTCAAGAAGAAGACGAACACCAACTACTACAACAACCGGCCGCACAGAGGAGACGCAGGAGGAGGAGGAGGGCAAGGCAGGGCCAGCAAGGCCCACCAGCACAGCCACTACCACCACGCAGGCAGCCCGCAATCCCACGCCTCCGAGCACATCCGTTCAACCTCACTGATGAGCAGATCCACACCCTCTACCGTTTGGACCGGGACACCATAACCGCCATTGTGGACATGACACACGCTGACCTTGTCAGCATGATAGATAGCCCAACCGCCATCCCACCCCTACTGAAGGTGGTTTCTGTACTACACTTCCTGGCCACAGGCACCTACCAGCACACAGTCGGACAGTTGCATGGCATTTCACAGCCACTGTTCTCACGGACACTATTGCAAGTGCTCGATGCCCTCCTGAAGCACGCAGACAAATACATCTCTCTACCACGCTCGGTGCAGGAAATTACGAACACAAAAGTGGGATTCCATGCACTTGGCGGCATACCGGGTTGCATTGGTGCCATCGACTGCACCCATGTGGAATTGGTCGTCCCACATGCCATGGAGGCCCAGTACCGCAACCGAAAACAATTTCATTCTCTTAATGTACAAATGGTGTGTGACTCCAACAGGATCATTACACATTGTTGTGCCCGATTTCCTGGATCAACCCATGATTCTATGGTCTTGAGGAACTCTACAATACCACGCTACATGGAGCGACACGCAGGGAACAGATCCTGGCTACTCGGTGAGTCTCATTTCATGCATGATGATGTGGGGTATGTGATGCGGCAATGACCTGGCAGGAAGGGGGGGGGTGCGTACGTAGCAATGTCATTCCACAAACATCCTTTATTGTCCACATACAGGTGATGCCGGGTATCCACTGAAGAGATGGCTCCTTACACCACTCCGGAACCCACAGAACCAGCATGAGGAGGACTACAACCATGCCCACTCACGTACCCGTGTAGTCATAGAACAGGCATTCGGCCTACTGAAGACTCGTTTCCGCTGCCTCAGCAGGTCTGGCGGGGCACTCCTGTACCGCCATGAGAAGGTTGCAAAGATGGTCATGGCATGTGTCATGCTACACAACATGTGCGTACGTAGAAATGTGCCCATGCCCCCTGACGCAGAACTGCAAGCACCTGAAGATGGTCATGATGAGGGTGGGGATGTGGCAGCACTTCAAGGAGTCTGCGAGGCACAGGAGGGCCGTGAAATTCGTCAGATTCTCATAGATTCATGCTTCTAGCACTCAAGCCTGGTGGCTGATACATGGACACGGGACTTGTGGCACTGTGTGTGTCTGGAACATGCACAATATGGACTGTACGCCTATAAAGGCCTCGTACACAAAGATCAATGTCCACACATCTCATTGGATGATTGTGCAATGTTTATAGCATATGTGAAATTATGTTACACACCCCATCGACCCGCCACCCAAGTGAGCCCAACACACCCCCTCCACCCTCCTACCTCCCCCCCGAACACCAGTGTCCAAAGATGCTCATTGTCAGTGGGCAGAAGCTATTGCAAGCCCCCTCTCCGGGTATCAGGGGCACCCCTGCCTGTGGAGCGCAGGTTCCTCCCAGATCTACGTTGGGGGCTGCCCTGGGCGGAACTTGCAACGGATGATGTCTCTGCCTGCTCACGTCCATGCATGTCCCTAAGGGTTTGTGAGAGCTCAGTGAGCACACGGCGCACAGCGGCAAGTTCAGCACATACGTCTTTGGACGTCGCATGCAGTTCCCCCCTCAGGCTCTCGGTGCTTCTCTCCATTTGTACTCTCAGGCTCTCGGTGCTTCTCTCCATTTGTGCCCTTAGTGTCTCTGTACTTCTCTCCATTTCTGCCCTAAGTGTCTCAGTTGATGTTTCTATGGCTGCCTTAGTACCCCCACATTCATCAGCATGGTCCTTGAGGAGCGTGGCCAGTTGCTGCTGTTGCACGATCACCTGGTCGAGGGACTGTTGCCTCTGCTGTGCCATGGCCATTTGCGGTGGTGTCACAGAGGGGCTGATCACCTCATGTTGCCTTGCCACAGGGCTTGTGGGGGATGGCCAGTCGTCGTCTTGTGGGTGCCCCTGCGTGGTATCCTCATGGTGTACGGGATGAAACAAACAGGGGGATTGAGACAGGTCATGGATGGATCCTACATCGACATCCCCGTTTTCTGTGTCGGAGCATGCTGCCATTAATGCAGTGTCACCTATGGTGCTGCTGCCACCAGAAGCAGTGCCTTCTGTGGCATCCATTGGGGGGACCTGTGGTGGTGCTGTTGTGGGCATGCTGGCTGCTGGGGTGCCTGTTGAAGTCCCCTCCTGTGTGCTGCCACTTGATTTGTGCTGCTGCCGTGTCTTGATCCGTGCAGCTGAGGTGGAGGGTCTTTGGCCGTTGGTCTTGGCCCTCTTTGCAGGTGTGTTGGTAGGGGTGTCCTGGAGCTCGTCGTTTGAATCGGACCCTGTGGTGGAGTAAAGGAGGGCGAGCGTTATTAATGGGTCTGTGGAAATTGGAATGGCAATGTATCACATGCATTGGGGTGGTACCTGAGGGTGATTTGGGTCAGGGCCTTGGAGGTGGTTTCATTTTTGTGTGGAATGAGGATGCAGTTGTTTTGCAGCCTGCAGTTAGGGTGTGCCTGCTGCACGTGTAGAGGGTGTTTTTAGGATTTTTAATTATTTATGTATTTAATGTGACTTTTAAAGTGCGCTATCAGGCCAATGTATGTGGACGTTCTCCTGGACATGTGTTTCTGTTGCACTATGTGGACACATGGTACTTCACATGATTGGACATTGTGGATTTAGCATTGTTTTATTTGGGCCACCTACCTGATTCTTCGGATGTCTGCACTCCTTTCTCCATCCCTCCGACTCCCTCTATACTCTCCATTCCAATGGTGGAGGCACAGATTTCTTCCCAGGGGGTCAACTTGATGGGTGATTCCGATCCTCCCCCGGTAGCTGTGGCAATGTTACGGTTGGCGGATAGTATGCTCCGTACGCGTATCCGCAAGTCGTCCCTTCGCTTTCTGCATTGCTGTGGGTTGCGGGGTTCGGTCCCCACCGCACTTACCCGCTGTGCCACCAGGGCCCATATGGCCTTCTTGTTCGCAAGTGCCGTCCTGGTCATTTGCGTCGAGAAGACGACGGCAGCATTCTCCTGGAGGGTCTCTGTGAGCACGGTGAGTTCCTCACGGGAGAAGTGGACCTGCCGCTTGCGGTCGCACGCTTTTTTCGCTACTTTTCCCATTTTTATTGTTTTCGCTAGGGTGGATGACGGGTTGGGATGTGTCTCAGGGTAGTATTTTTAATGGTTGTGTGGGAATTCTGATTTTATAGGTGTACGGCGTGCTGTTTCCCGTTCCGGGACCATGTTTTTACTTCCGTTTCCGTATATTTACGGTCACCGTATTTTCCGATTGCTGCTCATTACGGTGACCGCTATGATGGGTGGCGGAATTGCACCTAGGGCGCCGTACGACGGCGGTGAGGGGCGTTTTGGGGACATTTCCGCCATCGCGGACTTTGCACTTCCGCCATGGCGTAGTGCTCGTGCCCGATGGGTCGGAATTAGCCGCACTTTGCTCCGTCGTGCAATGGCGGAAACGCTATTTACGCTATGGCGGTCAGGTCAGTTACTTTCCGCCAGGGTCATAATGAGGGCCCTTTTTAGCGCTCAGATGTCTTTATATTCTCTTTTGAGGTTGCGCAAGTTCCCAGTGGAAATGCTCCCTTCCTTTACCACTTTACTTAAGTGGCCTTTCATTATTCAAAACTGTACCAGTGGCATCACCTTTTCTACTAGAGGAGGGTTGTTCTTGTCTAGTAAATGTGGTAGAGCAATGTACCTTAGTTTCTTCCTTAATTGATTCGTATTCTTTGACCACTGATACCCCCTGACACTGCTCCTCCCAAAACGTTTCTACTACATTGCTACTGTATTGCTTATTTCTGGTAGCTGAATTACAGACTTGAAGAAGGCTTTTTCAACTCCTTTGGATGTCCAGGAACACTGGGGTGCTACTGGCTGTGTATGAACACTCCGCTTAGGTAGTGCCTTAACAACAGCATCCGCCTCCAAAAACGCCAGCAACCCCCGGGCGGCATGGAATTCCCGCAGGAGATCGGGGCAATGCAGATTGGATAAAGGTTCCCAAGTACGATCCTCAGGTCCAAACCCCTACCAGTCCACTAAATAAAGAGCAGAACCCATAGAGATCGTACAGTCAAGGATGCGGGAGACCTCATACTCCTCCTCCCCATCCGCCAGGATGGGCGCAGGGCGTGCAGGCATCCGAGTGGACGGAACAAATGGCTTTAGTAGCGAGACACGAAACACGGGGTGAATACGCCAGTTCCTTGGGAGATCCAATTTAACCGCGACAGGATTGATCACAGAGGAAACGCGGAAAGGACCAACAAAGCGTGGCAGCAAGGAACGCTTACCCGCAATACACAGGTTGCAGGAGGACAACTAAACCTTCATACCAGTCCGATAGTCCGGTGCCGGCAGCCGGCGAGCGTCCGCTGCCCTTTTAGCATGCTCCTGAGCCCGGAGTAGATGGCACCGTACATCCCGATGTACTTGGTCTAGGTCTCTTACACATGCTAAGGCAGCAGGAGAGGCCTCAGGTAAGGTAAAAGTCAATGGTAATGACCTTGGGTGGAAACCGTATAGTGCAGAAAAGGGGGATACCCCCGTGGAAGTATGCAAGGAATTGTTATATGTGAATTCCGCTTGAGGCAGAGCTGTGTACCAGGTCTGTTGGAACTGGAGACAAAGGCAGCGCAAATACTGTTCAGTAGTGGAGTTAAGTGGTTCAGTTTGGCCGTCTGTTTGAGGATGATAGGATGAAGAATACCTGTCATCGATTCCCAAAGAGGTAGTAAGCGCCCTCCAGAATCTTGACGTGAATTGTGTACCCGATCAGACACAATGATGGAAGGGAGACCAGAATATCTGAAGACATTAGCCATAAACAGTCTGGCCAAACGAGAAGTGGATGGCAACCCTGAACAAGGTACAAAAATAGCGTATTTTGTGAAGTAATCCATGACTACCAATATGGTATCATGTCCCTGTACTTCTGGCAATTCCACAATAAAGTCCATCGATACCATATGCCAGGGTTTATGAGGAACCAGTAAAGGCCGCAATAAGCCGACTGGTCTGGACCTGGCGGATTTACACTGGGCACATATAGCACAGGTAGCGATGTAATTTTGCACATCACGAGACATGTTAGACCACCAAGACCATCGCCGTAGAGATTCCAGTGTTTTCTTTTGACCTGGATGTGCGGCAACCACAGAATCATGTGCCCATTGGAGCGCCAAAAAACTAGCCCAAACGGGAGGTATGAAAATACGCCCTTGAATGATGGGTAGACCTTGAGACAGGTCCATATTGAGTTCCTGGACCTCTTTTGGATGTTCAAATGCCCATTGCTCAATGGTAGTACGCAAGGAGGGCTGTACCATGCATCCACAAACAACCTTGTTTGGGAGAAGCATAGGAGGCTCCGTCTTGGACGGGTCGCCCTCCGAATGAAGACGTGAAAGCGCATCAGCTGATATCTGAGCCCTGGCAAGGCGATAGGTTATATGGAATTGGTATTGCGAAAAGAACAAATGCCATCTTGCCTGTCTAGCCGTGAGACACTTCATGGATTTGAAAGCCAAGAGACTTCTGTGATCAGAATACACAGTGACAGGATGACGTGCTCCAAGCAAATGATGTCGCCACTCAGCGAAGGCATCCCTGATCGCCAGCACTTCCCGTTCCGTGATGAAGTAGTTCTTTTCGTATGCTGTTAATTTGCCAGAAAAGAAGGCTACGGGGTACATTTCCCCAGTATGTGGACATTCTTGGGACAAGACTGCTCCTATAGCGGTCCCCTGAGGCGTCAGCTTCCACATAGAAAGGAAGATCAGGATCATGGTGTTTAAGGACAGGTGCAGAGACGAAGGCTGATTTTAATTGGTCGAAAGCCTGTTGTGCCGCAGGTGACCAATCGTAGGGCACTTTAAGATTGGTTAGTGAAGTAAGAGGCGCTGAAAGAGCAGAGAATCAATGAATAAACCGTCTATAAAACTTGGTGAAACCCAAGAAAGATTGGAGGGATTTAACTGTCTTGGGTGCTTGCCATTCAAGTATGGCCTTCACTTTGGATTTGCGCATACGCACCCCTTGGTTGGTGAGATCGTAACCCAGGAATTCCACCTCAGAGCGTGGAATATGCATTTTTCAGCTTTCACAAATAGGTGATTCTCCCTTAGACGTTGGAGTACAGTTTTTACGTGTTGAATGTGTTCAGTAAGGGTGTGTGAATAAATCAATATGTCGTCTAAGTATATGACGACATACTGGTCTGAGATGTCATGAAACAAGTCATTCATGAAAGCCTGAAAAGTGGCCGGGGCATTACAAAGCCCAAAGGGCATCACCAAGTATTCGTACAACCCATATCGTGTCTTGAATGCAGTCTTCCACTTGTCCCCCTCTCTCATGCGCACTAGATTGTATGCCCCTCTGAGGTCCAACTTAGTGAAAATCTGTAAAGACCCCAATTGATCGAGAAGAACAGAAATCAGTGGAAGCGGATATTGATTCTTTATGGTAACTGCATTCAGGGCTCTGTAGTCAATGCAGGGACGAAGATTGCCTTCTTTTTTTGGCACAAAAAAGAGAGGGGACGCCGCCGGTGATTTGGACGGTCTAATAAACCCCATAGCAAGTGCTTTATCGAGGTATTCCTTTAGCACAGCGTCCTCCTTCAGGGTAAGCGAATACACCCTTCCCACAGGAATCTTTGCCCTGGGCATTAAGTCTATGGGGCAGTCGTAGATCCTATGGGGTGGTAGGGTTTCAGCCATGCCCTTGTCGAACACATCTAGGAAGTCGGCGTAGTCTGTAGGAACAGATGTTGAGGCGACAGTAGAAATAGCTCCGATGTGCAGGGAAGTAGATGCAAGAGCATTAATAGGCGTATTCTGAATAATACCATGTAAGGGCATGCATTGGAGGTTACATACAGCAGAAGGGAACTGTATCTGGTGTGTGACCCAGTCGATAACAGAGTTGTGGAAACAAAGCCATGGAATACCTAGAAAGACTGTATAAGCTGGAGCCTTAATAAATTCAAATGTAATGGTCTCGGTATGTCCATCCTTGGTGCACATGACCATGGGCACCGTCTGATGAATGACCATTCCAGAAACGAGGGTAGAACCATCTACTGAATTGACTGTCTCAGGTTGTTTCTTGAGAATCAAAGGGATCCCTGCTACTGAGACGAAACCATGGTCAATGTAGTTGCCCGTGGCTCCTGAATCAATAACGGCCTGGGCCTCAATGGATGGTCCAGGAGTTAAAGAAAATGTGACAGGAAGATGGATGAGTTGAGACGATCCAAGACAAGGTGAGCCCTGATTTGGACCTCCCGACATAGGGACTCTGTCTACTGTCGGGATTTGGCGTTTCCCGCCTTTCTTTTGGGCTTCTTTGGGCACTCTGGTAATAGATGGTCAGAGGCACCACAGTACATACACAGATTGTGGGACCTGCGATACTCCCGTTGAGCTGGTGTTAAAGGACTTCTAACAGCACCGATTTGCATGGATTCAGGGAAAGGCAGAGGTGCCGAGAGGGTTTCTGAGGCCGGTAGTACGAGTGTGGCCTTCTTTTCTCTGCGTCTTTCTGCATTTTGGGCGTCGATTTGTAGCACCAAGTCGAGCAACTCCCCGAAAGCTGTAGGCACCATGGAACCCGTGGTCAAAATATCCTTAAGTTCCGCCGAAAGTCCTTGATAGAGCACCGCCACTTTTTTCTCCTCAGGCCAGTCGGTTTCCGCCACCAGCTGGTTAAACCCGGCGAGATAAACCAACAAGGAAGAATTGCCTTGTCGATGTTTGAGTAGCTCTAAATCCGTGGCTTGGGTAGTGTATCTGGTATCAAACACCTTGCTCATCATGGAAAGAAGAGCATCGCAATTGTACAGTACATGACTATTGGACTCAAGCAGGGAATTGGCCCAGGCTGCGGCAGTACCACCTAAATGAGAAAGAACAAAAGCCACTTTGGTGGTGGAAGTGGGAAAGGAGGTAGGACGGTATAGGAAATGCAATTTGCACTGACTAATGAACGTCCTGTATTGTTTGGGATCTCCCAAAACCTTTCCGGAGGAGCCAATGGGAACTGGGTTGTAAGCAACACAGGAGCGCTTTCTTGGACGGGTGCTGGAAAACCAGACCCAGAAGCCATAGCACCAGCACCTGCCTGTGCTGCTGGAGTAGTGACGAGAGACGGAATTGCATCCATGCGTTGGCGCAATGCTTCTTGTGCATTTGTCAGGTCAGTCCGGAGATCCGTAACCATCTGCACAATTTGGTTTAAAGCATCGGTAGTCTCAGTCGACATCTTTCAAGGCTGCTAATTCTGTTACTCACCGAGCCGGAAGGTGTGCATGACCCCAGCCTGGATCGAGATGTAGGATGTGCCGTAGACATCTCCAGAAACCCAGGTCCCCTGATTTCAAAGAATCAGGCTTCCCCTTAGAGAGTGGCTCTTTTTCACGATGTACCACTCTGCTATTTATGTAAGAACAGACAGGGCAGTCTATAATGTAAAAGAGCGGGATTGAGCGCACTGCCAGATCAATGCTGCAAGAGATACAGAAAGGTTTGAGTATTATGCCTAACTTGTGTTTTAAATTATTTCTATTTAACACAATAGAACAACCGGTACCTGAGGTAGTGTATGTGAGTAGATCTAAGAGGGAATCCTGTACCAGTTTCAATAAGGAACACAAAATCCAAATGGTGGATGACAACGACAGGATAAAATAATAAAGTGGGAAGGTTAGTATAGAGAGAACAACCCGTTCGGCACGAGGGACGCACTAGGGCCGGGTTGGTGCATGTCCTGGAAAGCGTTCGTAAATGCACTTCATTAGAAAAGAACAAACAGTCTCCCAGGATGCGAACACAGTTAATCAGGTAGTTGGAGCAAAGGCAATTCTTGATATGCAGAACTGGTAGGATGGGACTTATACGTCCAAATAGATGATTCAGATAGAACAGGAAGAAAAGGACCAACCAGGATACCACTTACGCTATTAATGAAATTCTCAAGCGTCGCGCTGAAGCAGATCTCAGCAGGTCTTAATCGTAGAGCTGGAACTCAGATGGAAAGCAGAGGCGCTCGTGTAAGTCTAAGTTGTATGAGAGCTGGAGTCCAGTTTTGAGCGGAAATGAAGCGCCGCAGAGCCAGCAGAATGGAAGGTTGAGCGGGGAGGCTCCTGCTGTTTTACGGCAGTAAAGGAAAACTGCACGAATAGAAAAGGCCGTGGCAACAAGTCCGTAGGGTAATCCAGATAAGCAGAAACAGAGCACAAAGCCAAGGTCTGGTAACAAGAGTTCAAAGTCAATAAGGTTCACGGAGGGTAATCTGAGGAAGGCAAACACTGCCGTAGGCGGGCTACGAAAAGGCACGTAGTTACGTACAATTAGCAGCAACGTGTCTGTCTCCTGTATGTGTTACACACCATTAAATTTCCACATACTCATTTATAGTATCAAAAAATATCGATTTATTATTCTTTTTTTGTATAAAACATCATGTAACAAACCTCATATAAAACAAAGCATACAGTTATATCTCATACATGTATACCTCAGTATAAAACAAATTTCAACTAATTTCTACCAATTAGTACTGTACTCCAGCAATATATTGTGGTCTATTAGTTCATCAATGTTTTTTTCATTGTATCCTTAAATGAATTTTCAGTTTGGATCTATGGTCAGAACCTTCTCAAATTGAGTTGGTCCACCCAAGTCCTTTTTAACTCACACCCATCAGTTTTTGCTCACCCATTCAAACACGTTCATGCTACATCCACATACACTCCCAACATGTTTCTTTCCTTCAACTATTGTCACTATTATTAGGAAATTCATCAGCGGTAGAGCCACATTCAATTGCAATGTACAATACAATGATATCTTCTCAGAATCATTAGGGGATCCACTTCTTATCCCTCCCTTCGTTCCTTTCTTCCAGCTCAGACACCGAGTGGAAATCTGTGGGAAAACAAGTAAAGGATAATCGACTTTTAGTAATCGACCTATCCTAGTTGTACTTATTATTAGATACAACTCGCTTTGCATAACATCATAGCAGGAGGGGACCATTTAATTAGTACCTCCTCCTTATCGTCATCTCGTGACGCCATCCCACTTGGTAGCATTATCAGGTTTCACATCGACTATTCACATGACACACTCTTGTCTCTATGTCTAATTTTACATGCCATTTTAAGTACCATGCTTCCTTCTGGGATCAGTCCTTCCCCCAATCTCCTATTTTTTATCTGTTCTTAATGTTGTCATTGTCACAACCACCCTTATTCTGGCCATGTCTCTTTTTACCTTAATTTCCCACTTTGGCTCTGTGACGAGTACTATTTTTCTTTTGTACACAGGCTTTTTAGACATCTGCTTCTATTGCCCCAGGCAGTTGCTCTATGGTTCTAGCCATTCATATGCATCAATACCGCATAAATCTATAGAGAGTAGTAAAAGTACACATATATCATTTAAGGATAGAGAAACAGTGTTTTACCTAGGATTTAGTGATCCTATTATCATCCTAGAGTCTGCATCTAACTAATCTTACCTATATTGTAAATTTAGGTTCTACCGACTACTGCAGAATTAGCACTCCTTCGTCTGTTTATTTCCAATGGCCCTGCTTCCTTGATCTACGAAAATCAAGTGAGTAGGCCAAAAGGTTAAATATATCTTTCCTTATTTTCATATATGTATATAGTTGTTGCTACTACTTTTATTGTTTATTGATACTACTCTGAATAGATTAAAAACTCAAGTTTAGAGGGGAGGGGCTTACCCTATGAGACGGTTTCCTGTTTCTGCTTATGAAATCGATCTGCAGTACTCAGATGGGCGGTTCCCGGAATATCCTGGCAACAGCGTGTTTAACATCTACTGGTACCCTATCCACCAGATGCACTTTAAATGCAAAACAGTTGGCAAACAATCCACAAAGAGAGTAAGGACAGCTTGTATCTACTTCTCAAGAACTCTTCCCCCTTACAAGTCTTGTATGTCAAAATCCATTATTGACTATCTTGTCTACTTGTACCTAAAGTACCTTACCTACGATCTCCAGTCTTCCTTCTCGCTTAATGTGTCTCCGCCATTCACTTATCTTGTGTTCAGCCCTAACTTGTTCATTATATACTCGTTTTATGTGTCACGTGACTAAACTATCACGTGATTTTCGGTGTAACGTATGGGTGCCTTTTTCTATATTGGGTACCTATGCCAGAATATTGCCTTCCGCCCCCCTATGTTTTTATCCCCTTCACCGCGGATGCAGCATGCCACCTCTTCGCCTCGCACCTTCACACGCTACGCGATGCGACCCGCTCAGAATGCACGCCACTATGGCCCCTTCAGTCTGGTCTCACGGTTAATACAGGTGGGAGTATAGCGAAAGTTTGGCTGGTTGTTATACTTAAATCTACAATTTCGTTTGGTAAAACTATCTTCTCACTATGTTGAAATAGTGATCGTGCTATAACAATACTATCGTACTACTCCTATTTGTTCTTATTTGTGATCAAACCACTTTTTACTTTGTATCATCTGCCATATCTACAAGGCTGCGATGATTGAGTACCCACCAATCACTTGAGGGTCCTATCGGCAGAACTTGTATATGTCTATATCTTGGGTACCCCTGCATAGTGAAGTTCCATAGTTCTTACATTTATACTGCAAGAGCGATAGGTTCAAGTCTATCAGTTTGCAAACTTCCAACATATACTTCATGTGTCCAGATTTTTAGGCGTCGTCACCTGCATACTGTGTTTCTGGGAGGCCCTGAGTATATTCATAAATTAGGCATCTCACTATATAGTTTCTTCGGTTAGTTGCTCCAATCTAATTGTGGTTTATTTATTCTGCTCCTTCATTCAATCCCACCTCAGCGCTGTTGGTTAGGAAAATAAGTTCCTTTTCTTTCAGAATTAGCTTTCTATGATCTAGATTGATATCATTGCTATTTTTCACCTGGTAGACCACAGACCACATCAGATCTTCCATTCTATGCATATTCTCTATGAAGTGTCCTACCAGTGGAGCTGAGTGGACTCTATTCTTAATGCAGCTTTTATGTTCCGTTATCTGAGTTTTGATCTTCCTTTCCGTTTTGCCTATGTATATTTTCTTACACGGGCACCAGATCACATATACCACAAATTTGGAGTTGCAGTTTGTCAAAGCTTTTTGTTTCCACTGCGTGTCAAGACCCAGATCTATTTCCCTTGTCTTCTTTGTCTGTTCACAACAGCTGCAGGACCCACATGGGAAATGTCCCTCTGGTCTTCTTAATCCCCATGTTTCTGTAAGGGTGGGTCGCGCTCGCTTTTGTTTCGTAATATCATTGCGCATGATCTGGTCTTTAATAGATCTACTCCTCTGAAAGGCAATAAGTGGTCTTTAAAGTGGAACTTTCCCTTTCTCAAGTATTGGCCAGTTTCGGTGGATGATTTTCCGAACCCGATTTGAAAGGTTACTATATGTATTAACAAAGACCAAATTATCTTTGCCTTTAGCTTTTGGTGTCTGTTCAAGAATCGCTTCTCTGTGATTATTATCAGCTCTTTTCATGGTTTTTTTCGTCAGATATTTTGGGTATCCTCTTTCATGCAGGCTGATTCTCAATTTTTCGGCCCCCACTTTGTAATCTATCCTGTTCGTACTGTTCTTCTTCAATCGTAAAAACTGCCCAAACGGTAGATTATCACGAATATGAGTTGGGTGAAAACTACTGTAATGTAATAATGCATTACGGTCTGTTGGCTTTTTATATTGTTTCACATATAATTCCCCTTTATTTTTGTCAACCTTGATTGTGACGTCAAGATAATTAACTTCGTCTCTGCTCACATTTTCTGTGAATTTTAGATGTGGGTTTTGTATATTGATCCACTCGAAAAAAAATAGTGGCTGTATTTTCATCACCTCTCCAAACCACGAGCACATCATCTATGTACCTTCTCCACAGAAGAATATTCTTTTTAAATGGATTGGTCTCTGAATAGATACAACTTTTCTAGAATGCTTCCATATATAAATTTGCAATACTGGGGGCCAGTGTGGCCCCCATAGCCGTACCCTGAACTTGTTTGTAATAGTGGCCATTAAAATGGAAATAGCTCTCCGTTAGAGCCATCTCGGCACACCACATGATAAAGGAGATTGGTTTGTTTGTGTTTATGTTCTCAGAGAGTAATCTTTCTTCCAAAACCTCCAACGAGGCCCTCTGGGGAATATTAGTATACAAAGCCACCACATCCAAGCAGATCAATATCTCCTCGCTGGTGTTAAAGGGTCTGCCTTCTACTTCCTTGATTATTTGGGTAGTATCTTTTACAAACAAAGCCATCTCTTTGACCAAGGGCTGCATGAAATGGTCTGCAAATTTCGATAGTGGCTCTAAGATAGAGTCATACCCAGACACAATCGGTCTCCCTGGTGGTCTAGGGAGAGTATAGAATTGTGGGATCCTAGGTTTCTCTTCCACTAGGAAATCAGCCTCTTTTTTCGTTATCCACCGTCTTTCCTCTGCTTTTGCCACTTTTTGGTGGATTATCCTTTCCAATTTGGCAGTTGGGTTTTCATCCAGCTGTTCATAATTGGTGGTATCTGTAAATTGTCTCATACATTCTTCCACATAGTCTATCCTATTTAGGAATACTGTGGCGCCACCCTTGTCCGCTTTTCGAATTATAATTGATTCATTAAAAAGCAATGACTTGAGCGTGGCTGTTTCTTCACGATTGAGGTTTTGAAATGTTTTTTCTTTTACCGTGGTTAGTTCAAGTTTCCGTGTAAGCGAAGCACGTCCGGTCAGCTGACTAGCACGTTCACGTGATCTGAACAGTTTCCAAGGCAACTTGTAATGATGCCAAAACGGATTCCATGGTCGGGAAGTTCTTCGTGAGAAAGCCCTTTGCTGCCGTAGTGTAACAAGGGCTGTTCAATGACAGAACACACCAATCTGCCCCCCTTCTGCTATGGACATTGCTTACTTGCCCATCTCTCCTATAGCATGTGTAATTTATGGATACCAAGAAGGCATTGCTCTCCATGTCTCATTTTGGTCCCACTCCTTATACAGCTCACCTTAATGGATTCACACTGATTTAGAGGCCCTGAGATAATCTCATATGTGGAGACCTCCAAATGAGTAACTGAATAGGTTGCTCCCTGCTCTGTCCATCCTTCCTCCATGTGTACAGCGTTGTATGCAGTGTACAAAGACGCGGGTCACCATCTTGAAGTCAGGCTGCTGCATCCTGACATATGCCTGAATCAGCCACATATTCCTGCCTCCAGCAACTGTCTTTTCTATCATTGCTCCCACCAGCACAGAACCTCTCCAAAACACATACATATGTGATGGAGAGAAGCAAGTGGGTACAGTGCCGCACTGCTGTCTTGTCCCCCCTCCCTCGCCCCACTTACATTCCAAGACCAGAGCGAAATTAAGTCATTGGAATGGACATTTGTATTAATGGGGAAGTAAGGGGCCTAGGGCAGAGCTTAATTGCTGTCCTGTAAGGGCTTTGGAAAAAAGAGCCTATCCTGCTCCCCATATTACCCCTTCCCTCTCCGAGTCACATTCCGCCCTTTCAATAAAGTCTGAAGTCCCCTCGTGCCACCATGGGAGTTTGTCACAGAAGACACAGCTGTTACGCTCACCTGGTATCTACAGGGACGCCACCCAGCCAGGTTACTCGCTGGTATGCTTCTCAGCTTTGCCCTGATGTGGTCTGCGGGGAAGATTCTGCCTTGTGGTAGAATTAGGCGTGCTCTCCGTCCTGCCTTCTTTGCAGGGGCGCGCTGTCTTTTATGGGCGAGTGCGGTCCAGTTACTTCACTGACGCCGGCCCGTTTGATATTGTTCAGGTAGGTCTTATTTCTGTTCGTTAGTTTTGTTGCTATCCTGCATGCCTTTCTTTGTTTAAAATGTCTCTTTTTTCTCCCTTAGGTATGCAGTGCTTCAGCGCGGCAAACTGGCTTGGTTGAGCCCCGCTGGCAAATGATGGCGCAATAAGAGCGCTATGATGCGGTAAGTAAGTGCTATATTCAGCGCTGCAAAGTCTTGCCTTTGCTAACCTGTGTTTTTCTCCCTTGTAGGTCGCAGTGTTCTTCAGCGCGAGTGGAATGTCTGGAGTGGTGCCAGCCGAGAGGCGACCAGCCAGGTAAGCCTTTTGAGCAGTTCGTAATTTGTAAATGTCTCTACTGCTTTCTTTAATGTTGCCTCTATCTTCCTCTTTCAGGTCGTTCTGTTCGGGAGGCGTGCAGATTCGAGGAAGCTGTTCTCAGTAGCTGCGAGTGTTTAAAGATGAAGACTGCAGGTAAGATGCTGCTGCTAATGATGTTCCTTTTGTCTCCTTGCAGGTTCTGCTTCTCCGAGGTTCGAGGGAATAGCTGGACACGGTGAGCTCACGTTGCAAGCTGCAAAGTAACGCGAAGCGCGTTGTCTTGCTCGGGTGTGGTTTAAATAGCCCCAACAAAATAGTCCAGGTAAAGTAGTCCCTAGGCTGCCACACCCAAAACACTAGACCGCATAGCTTGGTTCTAAGGAACCGAGCTATGTGGATGCCTCCATGTTGGCTGACAATACAATAAAGTAGTTCCCTAGCACATTGTTTTTCATGGTGTATGAGCCTGGCGCTATAGGCGCCAGGACTGGCCCCATGAGGGCTTTTGAAGAGGATGCCAGGCTCTAGAGGCCAGAGTCCTGACTCCACCTGGCCAATGGGTTTGCCAGAGGGGGTTTTGGGCGAGGGTCGTGACAACAGCCTGGTCATGAATACAACCTGTTATTGAAGCTCGATTTTCTCTCGGTTAACATGCCTAATCATAAATCTCTACATCAATAGGGGTAACATTTAAATATTACTCTATGGGTCATCTAGTCCACGGACTATTCACATTTTGCAGCCAACCTCTTTGGGCCGCTCACCAGCACCTACATTTTAAATGAGACGCCTATGTGTCATTTTTGACAAAAATCTTGCTTTTAGCCCCTGAGTTGATTCAGTCAGCAAATCATTCCACGTCCGGCTCCAGATCTGTGGGAAGATACTACCAGTCCTTGACCAACACCCAAAGTATAGGTATAGGTAATTGGAGTATTGATTGCTTCTCAACCGTGTTACTGCAACAGCCAACATGCAAGTATACCAATGGAATCCATGAACTAACTGTCGCAAACTAAAGGGAGGTGAGTGATGTCGACACTCTCCCCCGAATCACAGAAGCCGAATGAAGTCGACCCTCCACCCGTGGTTGGCACAGGTACCTGATTATAATCACAGAGTACCACTTGGCAGCCAGTGGGGGGAAGAGGGTTAGGAAGAGGTTGTGGACAGGGAGGAGGTATAGGATCACCGGAAAGAGGGTAAGGAAACACCTAAAGTGGATAGGACCGGGGAAGAAACAGGAAAAAGTCCTACTCTCTCTAATAACTTGACAACCTAATTCCGTAACCACCTTAACCTCTTAATACAGGTCTCAATGTCGGGATTTATGCCCTCACCTTACATAGTACTCCTTGATACAAGCACACACATGGCATGGACTACTTGAAAGCAAGCTGGATGAACATATAACTGGGAATGACTCCCATCATGAATAAACCATCACACATGGCCCATAGGGCAAGCTTTTGCACAGTTACAAAACATATAAACAACACAGTGGTAGACACGTAGTACAACACAGCCCTGAGACTGTTATATTCTGTCTCCCCCCCTGTGGGTCTCATGCACTGGGAAGCGGTGCTTCAATACTTCAATACTTGTATTACTTGTATTACTGAAACCCTAATATGCCAGGAGTACTTGTCC
The DNA here is from genome assembly GCF_040938575.1 of Ambystoma mexicanum. NCBI lineage: Eukaryota > Metazoa > Chordata > Amphibia > Caudata > Ambystomatidae > Ambystoma > Ambystoma mexicanum. The sequence goes on along the minus strand of NC_090923.1, from coordinate 1,283,002,802 downwards.
TGTGTTGCTGTCCTGGCACATGACCTCTAAGCCACAGATTGTCTAAATATACCAGTCAAAGTTCTGCTAGATATATATATATGTATATGTTCATATCAACCCAATACAGTGGACAGAACAGAAACAGCAACGGCAGCGTTGTGCCAACAATAGTAAATGTAGCACTTATCTGTCGTCCGGGAAGCTCGCAAGCCTTCCCGGACGTGATCTTTCGTAGCCTGTAAAAGCAGCGCAAGTCCGCCTGTCCCCGCTGAAAAGAGACCGAGCACCCGGCGTGCACATTTCCAGCTTCAAACCTCCAACGCCTCAGGATGCGGCCCCGCGTGTCAGCGTTCTCCTAGTCCTTCGGCATGGCTTCACCCCCATGAACAGAATAAGTCACACCTGCCGTGCGCCATTGGCCCTTGATAAGCTGAACTAATGAGTATCAGCTGGCCCACGCACGCACGGCACAAACTACAAAAGGCCTCAAAGGTTGCTGGGTAATGTAGTTCATGCACAGAGACACCGTCTCCTGATGCCTTTTCTCCTCCATCCCTGCTTCCTAACATTACCTCCTCTCTCATGGCCCTTCCCAAGACCAGGTTTACCAGGATGTTGCCGATGAAACAGTTTGACCAACCTAGGAGCATGCACTCCCTCTGCCGACTCCCAAGAACAGTCCTCCGGTCCAAAACCCTTCCATTGAATCAAATACCACAAAGTATTTCTCCTCTTTTTCACATCCAGAATACGTTGCACTTCATATTCTTCTTGACCTTCCTTCATGATCGCTGGAGGCCGCCTGGTAATTGTTCCTGGAGCTGCGGGTTTAAGTAAAGACACATTGAACACCGGATGTATCGGTAAAGATTTAGGCAAATGCAATTTCATGGCAGTTTTAGATATACATTTCTTTATCTCATAGAGCCCAATAAATCGAGGTGTACATTTTCGTGCCCCAATCAAAGACAAATTCTGCATAGATAACAAAACTCTGTCCCCCACTTGATATTTAGGACCTTCCTGTCGATGTTTATCAACTTGATTCTTGTACTGTCTCTTGGCTCTCTCCAGATTTTCTTGTGCCTTCTGCCTAATCCAAGAAGCAATTGTTTGCGCTCCTGCAACACAGGCATACTTTCCATCTCTGGTAGGTGCTCTGGTATCATATTCTGTTCCTGGCCGTACAAACATTCATTAGGGGCCATCGCTAAGGACGTATGATAAGTATTGTTATAGGTAAAATCGTCCAACCATAAAGCTTGCACCCAGGACTCCCTGCCATCACCTAAGTAACCTCTTAAATATTGCTCAAGTGTATGGTTCACTCTTTCAGTTTGTCCGTCCGTCTGGGGATGGTAACTAGTGGACAGAGCACAATTCATTCCTAGCATTTGACAAAAGGCACGCCAAAATCTGGAGGTAAATTGTGAACCCCTATCCAAAACAATGCTGTTTGGCAACCCATGTAACCTTACCCAATGTTGTAAGAATAATTCAGCCAATTTTCCTGCCCCAGGTATCCCCTCACAGGGAATAAAATGTGCTTGCTTAGACAGAAAATCAACCACGACCAGAATGGTATCACATTGCCGGTCTGGCGGCAGATCCGTAATTAAGTCCATAGACATATTTGTCCATACTCTTTCAGGGGTTGGTAATGGTTGTAATAACCCTCTCTTCCGAACATGCTCTGCCTTGTTGCATGCACAATTCTCACATGATTCTATATATGTCTCCATGTCCTGTCTTAAAGTAGGCCACCAGAAATATTTCTTCAACATAACATGCATTTTCCTCCTACTTGCATGTCCTGCTAAAGGAGATTTCTGGCACCAAAGCAAGGCCTTATCTTGTAACTCTTTAGTTTGGAGGTATAACTGTCTTTGATGATAAGGCAACCCATCTCTTATTGATCTGGCCGGATGACTACTCCGCCACTCTGACAATTGCTGTGATGTCAATGCTTTCTTGACTAATTCAATGAACTAGGTAGTAATGGCCCCTACAATTTTATCAGCCGAGATAATTGTCTTTACCTCACCTGTTATGTTATCCATATTCTGTTGTCTGGAGAGAGCATCTGCCTTCCCGTTTTTACTGCCCGGCCTGAAAGTTACCACAATGTCAAATTCGTTGAAGTATTGTGACCATCTTAATTGTCTAGGACTTAGAGTGTGGGCTGTCTTAAAATATTGCAAGTTCTTGTGATCTGTTACAACTACCACCTGATGCCTGGCTCCCAATAAGTAATGTCGCCACTCCAATAATGCAGATCTTATTGCCAGCAACTCCTTATCAGTTATGGAGTCATTTTGCTCACAACCTGACAACTTTCTGGAATAAAATGCCACAGGATGCCATACTCCCTGCTCATCTTTCTGAGACAGAATTGCCCCTATCGCCACATTGCTGGCGTCAGTCTCCACTTGAAAAGCTCTCTCTGTGTTGGGATGTTGTAACACAGGCGCAGTAGTGAAGGGTAACTTCAATTCTTGGAAGGCTTTTTCTGCTTCCTCATTCCAAATAAACTTCACTGCTTTCTTTAATAAATGTGTAATTGGAGTAAAAATCTTAGAGAAATTACCAATAAATCGCCTATAGAAATTGGCAAACCCTAGGAAGGATTGAACATCCTTTACACATTGGGGGAAGACCAATCTCTGACAGCTTGCACTTTTTTAGGGTCCATCACAATTCCTGTATCTGTCAATATAAATCCCAAGAACTCCACCCGGGTTACATGAAAGGCACATTTCTCCAATTTTACACACACTTGACAATCCTGTAATCTTTTAAACACCATTTTTACATATTTTACATGCTGCTCAGGAGACTCAGAATAAATCAAAATATCATTGATGTACACAATAACAAAAGTATCAATAAAGTCATGCAATACTTCTTGCATAAAAAACGGAAAGGCCGCTGGTGCATTACATAAACCAAAAGGTATCACCAGGTTTTCAAACAAACCAAACTTAGTTCTAAAAGCGGTTTTCCCCTCATCCCCCTCCTTAACCTGTATCAAATGGTACGCCCCTCCTAAATCCAACTTGGTATACATTTTGGCCGCCCGCACTTGGTCTAACAGTACTGAAATTAAGGGCAATGGAAAACGATTTTTTATGGTCACTTTGTTTAATGCCTTATAATCAATGCAAGTGCGTAAAGTGCCTTTTTTCTTGGGAACAAAAAATAGAGGGGATGATACGAGTGATGTGGAATGTCTAATAAAGCCCTTTGCCAACATCTCATCTAGATATTCTCTAAAATGCTGATTTTCCTTTTCTGTAAGCGCATAGATTCTACTACACGGCAGTTTTTCTCCTTTCTCCAGTTCAATTACACAATCAAATGGTCTATGTGGAGGTAGTTGCTCTGCAACCCTCTTATCAAACACTCCACTAAACTCCACGTACTGGGAGGGGATGGATTCTGTTACTGCTCCTACCAAATGCTCTTCCGAGCTTCTTTCAATTAGCAATTCTGTGGGTCCTCTGTCCAGAAAAATATGTGCCTGACACTGCTCTTTATCAAACCACACTGTCTGTCTTTCCCAGTCAATGCTAGGATTGTGCATAATTAGCCAGGGCATGCCTAAAATCAAGCCAAATTGAGGTGCCGCTATTAAATCAAATGCTATTTCTTCTTTATGACCGTTTCCACAAATCATGTCTAATTTTTCTGTCTGCTTTCGAATGGGCCCTGACACCAATGGAGAACCATCTACTTATTGAACTCCTTCCATTTTGACATTGTCCAACAAAGGTTATCCTAGCTGTTGTGCCAACGTAATGTCCACAAAATTACCAGTAGCCCCTGAATCTACCATGGCCAAGACCTCCTGTTTCGTGAATGCAAAACATAACGTCACCAGTATGTATAAGTGAGACGTTTTACTTCCCACTGTATTTACAGCCCATTTGGGGAACCCTATAGTTATTGAGCCAGGCGCCTGTGTTCCCCTTACGGCCGGCCCAGCTCTTTTCCCACCTCCTTCGTACTCTTTTCCCCTCCCCCACTTTTCTGAGGTGTATTAGGGCATGTTTGTATAAAATGTCCTGACTGTCCACAATAAAGACACAACTTATTTGCCCTTCTTATCTCCTTTTCTGCGGCGGACAAAGGTCCTCGGACACTACCAATTTGCATTGGTTCGCCTTCACTTGCTCTTCCTCCTCTACTCCTGTCTAGACGCACAAACGGCCCTGCTTCTGGTCTTTTCTTATCTCGTTTCCTCTCATTCTTACGATGATCTAACCGTAATGCTAAGTCAATCATGGCCGTACACGTTTCTGGTTGCGGCTCTACTTGAGCAATGGCATCCTTCAGTTCCTCCCGTAAGCCCTGATAGAACAACACTGTTTGTTTGGCCTCTGGCCACTCCGTTTCAATTACCAATCTGTTGAACTGAGTGACATATGTTACCAGATCCCGACCTCCTTGTCTTAAACCCAATAACTCCTTGTCTTGAGCTAATAATACTTCTCTGCGATCGAATAATCTGCCAAACTCGCCTAAGAAATCATCCCAATTATATAACAAAGGGTCGAATTTTTGTACTAACGGCAACGCCCATGCCGCGAAATCCCCTGTTAAATATGAAATCACAAAAGCGGTTCTGGCCTGAAGGGTTTCAAAGGCCGAAGGTTTGCACAAAAAATGAAGCCTACACTGGGTAAGGAAGGTCATGTATTTTCTGGGATCCCCGAAAATCGTTCTGGAGCCGCCAACGGAACACTACTAGGTGCTTGAACAACCACTGTAGGATTTCGACCCGTGGTTCCTGTACTAGTTCCCTCCAACGGGGTCCTCTGAGCTACCAAACTCTGTACTTGCGTTTTCAAATTGTCAGATTCCTGTCTGGCTTGAACCAATTCTACTTAAATATCTTGAAGTGCCTTTAGCACATCTGCCAATGCGGGAGTAGTCGCTTCCATTTGGCTTGGGTGGTTGTAAGTATCCCAATATGGGGGTGGCTTATTATGTCGCAAACTAAGGGGAGGTGAGTGATGTCGACACTCTCCCCCGAACCACAGAAGCCGAATGAAGTCGACCCTCCACCCGTGGTTGGCACAGGTACCTGATTATAATCACAGAGTACCACGTGGCAGCCAGTGGGGGGAAGAGGGTTAGGAAGAGGTTGTGGACAGGGAGGGGGTATAGGATCACCGGAAAGAGGGTAAGGAAACACCTAGAGTGGATAGGACCGGGGAAGCAACAGGAAAAAGCCCTACTCTCTCTAATAACTTGACAACCTAATTCCGTAACCACCTTAACCTCTTAATACAGGTCTCAATGTTGGGATTTATGCCCCCCCCTTACATAGTACTCCTTGATACAAGCACATACATGGCATGGACTACATGAAAGCAAGCTGGATGAACATATAACTGGGAATGACTCCCATCATGAATAAACCATCACACATGGCCCATAGGGCAAGCTTTTGCGCAGTTACAAAACATATAAACAACACAGTGGTAGACACGTAGTACAACACAGCCCTGAGACTGTTATATTCTGTCTCCCCCCCCGTGGGTCTCATGCACTGGGAAGCGGCGCTTCAATACTTCAATACTCTTATTACTTGTATTACTGAAACCCTAATTGCCAGGAGTACTTGTCCTGTGTTGCTGTCCTGGCACATGACCTCTAAACCACAGATTGTCCAAATATACCAGTCAAAGTTCTGATAGATATATATATATATGTATATGTTCATATCAACCCAATACAGTGGACAGAACAGAAATAGTAAATGTAGCACTTATCTGTCGTCCGGGAAGCTTGTAAGCCTTCCCGGACGTGATCTTTCGTAGCCTGTAAAAGCAGCGCAAGTTCGCCTGTCCCTGCTCCAAAGGAACGGATTGCAGTCCTTCACGGAGACCGAGCACCCGGCGTGCACATTTCCAGCTTCAAACCTCCAACGCCTCAGGATGCGGCCCGCATGTCAGCGTTCTCCTAGTCCACCGGCATGGCTTCACCCCCACAAACAGAATAAGCCACACCTGGCGTACGCCGTTGGCCCTTGATAAACTGAACTAATGAGTATCAGCTGGCCCACGCGCGCACGGCACAAACTACAAAAGGCCTCAAAGGTTGCTGGGTAATGTAGTTCATGCACAGAGACACTGTCTCCTAATGCCTTTTCTCCTCCATCCCTGCTTCCTAACACTAACTATAGCTTTTCCATAGGAAGGCAGCCTATATGATTAAAGTTGTAACAAAGTATGGCCAGAGTTCAACAGCCTTAAAATCCCTCATATGGCTACCAGTAAACCTGGGTGGTCTTAAAGCTAATCTGCTCCATGCACTGGACCTCTTGGAGAAAATATCCCAAATACATCACACATTTTGCCCAATGCTGTACCCTTACCAGGAACACCAGAGCATTCAGCAAGTAGACTTCCCTAGAACTTGAAACACAAGAGATTCCATTATGGCAGGATTCTGATCTCTTACATTGGTCTTAAGAGTGGAGTGTGCTATCTAAAAGTATATCTAGCCGGTCTGATAGCACAGCAAGTAGAGCGCTTGCTTTGACATCTATGCAGAGCCTGCTATTGCAGGTTCGAATCCAGGCAGGGCCAAACTCATCCTTCCGAGGTCGATAAATGAGCACCACACACCAGTGGGTAATAATAAGCAGCGCTCATATACCTGAGGGTTCATAGCGCTATATAAATGCAAAATTATTATTATTAGACAGGAACAAATATTTGCCGCTTGGAAAAAAGACCCAAAACAGCTCTTTACTTCAACGGGCAATTTGGTGATTTACAAGCATTCCCACTACAGTAATTTGGTGATTTATGTAATAGCTTTTCTTGCCGAAGGGTCCGCTTCAAAGTGTTAGTGTTATTGTTACTCACTTGTGATACTAAACTTATTGAACTAGGTAGGATGAAGTGTCACCCTGTCCAGGGCTTAAACTCGGTGTCACACTAAATCGACCCATTCTCGAGGCAAATGCGTTGAGCAAGAACCGTATTTAATTGTCAACACAAAGGTGCAGGGACATTAGACCTCATTACGAGTATGGTGGTGCAGAGGAAAATGGAAGTAGTAAGGTGGCTGTAAATACCGCCACTTTACCATTGCATTACTGCAACACAGCACTACAAATTGTGGCTGTAAAGTGGGAGATTTACCTCCAGCTGATTTACAGCACAAAATGACCACTTGTAGTAAATACACCAAAAATCCCTGTAGAGTCCAATGGGTGTCAGAAATGGGGGACTAACCCTACTGTGCTGCCAGTCCTTACCCTGTTTTAAGTCCATGGAACCGAGTGATGATAATAGTAAACAAGTCTGGCATTAAATCAGTGGATTTACCACCAAACTAGTATCAAGACACAATAGTCTTAAAAAGCTGGAGATGGCTTGGACTACTGCTTTTTCTATTGACCTAGTTTTCCAATTGAGCAACCCACATCAATAGTGAGCAAACACATGTATGGGTCTAATTACGACTTTGGTGGTATCTGGGTGGCAAATCCGCCCAGATAACACCAAACTGTAAATCTGTTACTGCCACTTGGTCTTACAAGTGGCGATGGCGGAGTTACTCTGAATTTTCCGAGGGTCCATTGGACTCTAACAGGCATTTGTGGAAGAATTACCGCCACAGTAAGTCTGCCAATTTTTGCCAATTTTCAGCAGAAAGTGGGAGGATTTGCCTCGAGCATGATGCTGGAGGTAAATCCCCCACTCCAGTGCCATACTCGTAGTATGGTGGTACGGGAAAAGTGCAGTAATTTCATTACTGGCAATTCTTTCTCACACGACATACTTGGAATGGGACCCGTGTTTTGGGAACAAATCCAAAGACAATTAGCACAATATATAAATGTTTTCCAGACTACGCCTCATTTATATAATATGGCTGCGGGTGCTGGAGGGCGGATTACTACGAGTACAATATTAATGTTTTCTCGCCAGTGTGAAGGTGTCTGTGCCTACTCGGCATATGCTACAGAATCACAAGCTTTCTTCTATTATTACGTCTGGGTGTATACGATTCCAAAATTAGAAATGCATATGTCAAATGTCTTCCTCATGGACAGACTAATTGCAGGTTTTCTTTTGCTGAAGTAAGTGACAGACCCTCTGCGAGTATGTAGAACAGCAAATTGTCTGGTAACTTGCCATTATTGTTTAAAGCAGTTATTTTTGCTAGGCTTGCTGTTGTCCAGAGATAAATTGATTCTCTTCTTTCTAATGGGCAACTATTATGAGCTTATAAATTATTTTGATATACCAAGTAGATACACTAAGAGGCTGAAAACCATGACAAAAAGATGTACGAATGGCAGGGTCCACCAATGGTTTTCATGACAAAGGTATTTTGACTTTGTATGAATGAACAATATGGATGTACTTGGTAGATGAAATTGTTAAATTATTATGTTAATGTTAATGTTAAAGGATATTTGCACCACGCACTATCACCACCGGAGTGGTCCCCTGGCGCTCTGGCGGCTCTGAAAAGGGAAGCAGGGGGGCGAGCTGATTTGCTTATTTAAAATTATCAAAGCTTCCTTTGCGATGCATTGATTTTGTCTGGAATAATTTCCCTTCTGTTATCTCCTTGATCTCGTATATGTCAGTGTTATTTTAAATACAAACCTTGAAATATATAAAATATACTTAATGAGGGAACAGAAAGGTGAAAACTTAAATGAAATCCAAACTAAATATTCAAAAGAAATTGTTGCAAAGTATTGCATACAATTCAAAACCAAGCTTAACCAGAAAGAAGAGAATAGGAAGTAATAGGTGAGAAAAAATAAATTATCAAATGCCACCCTTTTCATTAAGTGATACAGGAAAGTCAAATAGCCATAGTTTTATTAATAAAATTTGAGCTTTTGTTTAGCACAGAATACCAGAAATTCCAGCTTTAGATAGCTTGATAGGAGTTGTTAATAATTATCCATATTTGTAGCACTCAGTTTGTGAAGTATGAAACTATTGACCGAACATCAGCGCCCATTCATTGGTGACACGCACAGTGGGCATAGACAAATCGGCTCCTCATTGATTGTGATATTTGCAATCGCTTTAAATGAACACAAACAGTCTTTGACACAACACTTCGCATTGGAACCCAGGAACGTGAGGGATACAAGGTCCTTCTGTGTCCTTGCTAAACCTCCAGGGGTTCTGAGATAAATACAGGCATATTTGTAAATAGGCTAATGGCTCTAGTCTTTGTCATGCTCTTCGTCAGACATTGTGAAAAAATGTCAGAAGCTTTTCCAAACCTGTTGATTGTGTCGGAAACGTCTGCAGTGGATTTGGTGTTGTGAGGCCGGCCGTGAGCAGCCCAGCAGTAGCTTTGGCTTTCTGCTTGTCAGTGGACATTTATGTTTTCTCCACCTTTGCCCACAACAGGAAGAGGCCATCATGGCGTCTTTCGTGCCATTTATCAATGATAGTATAGATGCCATTAGCTCCAAACCATCTGCATTTTTAGAAAGGTGCCATCAGCAGGGGGACAGTGGGATACACTTTGAGGAAATGGTTTTGGATTTTAGCGTTTTATTATTTTCATATTGAGCATTTGACTGAAAGAACATCAGTGAAGATAGGCTTGACACAGTACACCTAAATCCATTATTGCATGTATGTGTCTCAACATCTATGATGTTATATTCCATTGATTTGATCAATTGGGTTCAATGCTCCTGCTACCTCTGCTTACCCTCTTTTGGCAGGTTCTCATCCTGTGGAATGATGTCCCGCGTGAAGGCCAGCCCAACCCAGGAAGATGCGCCTGCCATAGATGAAGAAACCTTGGCTTTGAGAAGTGCCATTCGAGGTGGGCCGGAGGTCTTCCTGAGGGAAAGAAGTAAATGCTCCTACTACCACAAGCCTATCACCCTTATCATCATCGGAGGCACAGTCTTCCTCTGTGGCATCATTTACACTGTGTTGTACTTCACAAAATATGCCGAAGTGCCCTACGTCCTCGGCCCAGTGTTTCTTTCAGTTGGGCTGATGTTTCTTGTCACCGGATTAGTGTGGTTACCCATCGTTAAAGAGACAGTCAGGCATAAAGGCATTCTGAGGGACATTTATGCCAAAAGAATCATTGCAACAACATGAAGGTTTGGTACAAACTGTGGCGTGTCTTCCCGCAGAAAGGCCTTGACCACATACTGACTCTGGTCCTCTGCTGCTTTACCATTTAATTGAAATGATGGGCTTGTTTTTCAATGCTCTGTGATTACACAGTAAGGATATGGAATATTTGCCACGTGCGATAGATACATTTTCTAATATAATTGACTTTGGTGTGTTCTTTAGGTGGTGTAAGAGACAGAGTGAAAGGGAGATTAGTGTTCCATGTGTAACCTCTTGCAATGCAGCCAGGATTGCCCAAAACCACAGCCTTGCCAAATTTGATTTGAACTGAATGTTCAGTGGCAGGCCCATACTCACACTGCAGTGCAGGGCTCAGACGTTTAGGACAGAGAAGCTATCCCCTGTAGGGTTCCGACTTCATGGCGCAGGGTGGCATTGGCTGTAAGGAAAGTGCATTGCTCATTTGCTGTGCCTAAGAGTACATCTCAAATTGGCACTTTCGTGGGAAGGTCTACGTTTTACAGTCACAAACTACCGGCTAGATGTGTGGCGAATTAAAGGAAATTATGCTATGTCTCTTACAATGCGGGACATTATATAAACATACCCTGATACAAGTCTAAACCTCTGAAAAAAATATCTGTACATCCAGGGTCGGACTTGGCCATAAAATTGTCTCGGGCACCAAGGAAAAAGTGGCCCACAGTTGTAAATGGCCATTCATTCCTTTTGTAACACTGCTTGAATAGCACACAAGGGGGAGTTTTTTGATAAAATGTGATGCAAATATGGAGCATTTTAAAGAATATTTATTCAGCAACACTAGTCAAAAGTATTAGCCAAAAAGTGTCCCACGTCAGCATTTTACACAGCATGGCCTCTGTACATCTGCAGTGATGTTTTTCCAATTTCCGGAGGTGCCACAAGGTCTAATCTGCAGGAGACATCATGAACGTTATTTACAGAAACAAAGGTGAGCATTGCACTAATATGTCTAGCAATGCAATGCAACTGCACTTCCTGTGTTTATTTTCAACCTTTCAAACTGTTTTGTTTCCTGTCTTGCTCACGTCTCCTCAGCCCCTCTTTGCGTGTCCTAGTGTCAGAGACAATGTTGCCACCCTCACACGCACATCTTCTCAGCCCCACTATGTGCCCCCCTGCTCTCACGGGATGCATCCCCCACACACCTCTCGCTTAGCGCAAACCTGCCACACTAAGGAAACTTAAAAGAAGGAAACACGGCCCACGGCACCACGGCAGCCCGAGTCCTCACTGCTCAGCTCAGCTGCCATCCTATTGAAATGGCACCTCAGCTAGAGGCAGCCATGTTCTTAAGCAATGGTGACAGCTTCCACTGCTGCCGCGAATCTTTGGCTCCGGTCATTACTCTTCCCATTGTAGCACTTCTGCGTAGCTTCTCTCTGCTTTGAAGGCAGCTAGAGAAAGAGCATCCACAGGTGAAGAAAGCACTTGCAGGTGATTTCCAAAATCTGCAGGTCATTTCTAAAACCAGTGAACCAGTGGTAAACATCTCAGGTTGCAAGCTACTAGCCAGCCTAAAATCTCACTTGCCACCTCAATTATACATACACACAGCACATCATTTCTAACTCGCCAAGAGTCCATTATCACTGGCCAATAGGTAGTGGCGAGTGCACGTTGTGCACCCTGAGTGAACAATGTACATCATGTGCACACATTAAGAAATCTGCATTTTCAGGAAACCTCTGTGCTTGCTGATTAGACTGTCCTTATGCATGATAATCCCCTTCATGATATGCACAGAAGAACGTAAAGCACCTTGGAATCACACTAGCCGTGGGAGAAGATGCCACATGTCTCGGAAGGAGCAGCCGAGAGGAAGTATGCCACGGTGCTGCCCATGATAGACGACTGATACCAGTCCTGATCGCAGTGTCAACGCTAGTGGGGATCGTGTGAGGCTTGGATGTTCTGTAGCAGCAGGAAGAGTAAAAAGAATCCTGCAAAATAAATCTGACATTTTATAAAGCTGTGGATATATTTGTTTTTGTATTTGGGACTATGCAGAGTCTTTTCTTTTGGAATAAACAAATGTGGGGACAGTTACACTAAGGTGGTGTGTTACATTTGCAGTGCATTCAAGGAAGGAATGCACCGTTTCAATACTGTTGAAACTCCTGCCCTGGCTCTGAGAATTGTAGGAGAGGGCCAGGGACTTGAGTATTATCTGCTCCCCGGTGCACTCTAGATTCTGGTCACTGCTAATGGCACACTTTTCGTTCTGAAGATGTTTTTCTGCAAAGTAAACTGGCTGGTCTTCTACAATGTATGCCCATGTCTCTCCAGCTCCTCTTTCCATGCCATATTGCTAGGGGCATTGATGCCAGCCTCACACACATCTTCTCAGACCCACTTTCTACTCCTTGCTATCAAAGTACATATATATATATGGGATACATTAGTCACATAATCGTATTTCTGATGCTTTTATCTGCTTAGATTCACATGCTGTGCATAGGCTGACATCTAGTGGGACCTGCAGAGTATTACAGTTGTTTTCGAAATTCGAAAAGGGACGTCGACAGGGCGTGCCAGTAATACTATCCCTGGTTTGACGTCCACTGTACCCATGGTCCTTCATACGTCGAAGTCCCTCAGATTGTTATTTTTCTGACAGGAGGCAGCATGAGGTGTAGCATGAGTGCAGGTGTATCCAAGCAGATATGTATCAGACAAGCTCATAAGCATCCATGCGCTTTCTCTCCATGGGGATGAAGGGTGGGCACATGTGAATCTAAGCAGATACAAGCATCAGAAATATGATTACAGTGAGTAATGTATCCCTTCTGATGCTTGTGGAATCTGCTTAGATCACATACTGTGCATAGATTAGCGTGCAGTGTTAGGAGAATGTGGTGGGTTGTGAGAAGGTTCATGGGCGAACAGTTGTCTTAGAACCGCTTGTTCCACCTGTGTATCTGTCTTGGAATGTGTATCAATGCAGTAGTGCTGAGAGATAGTGTGTTCTGAGCTCCATGTAGCTGCTTTGCAAATGCTGTCTAAGGGGACATTTGCAATAAATGCCAGAGTAGCTCCTGTGCTCTTTGTGGAGTGAGCTCTTGGCATCAAAGGCAGTGTTTTGTCTGACAGAGAATAGCACAGTTGTGTGCATCTGACTATCCATCTGGAGATGGCATTCTTGGAAATGCGGTCTCCTTCTCTTCCTGGAGCTACAGAGACAAACAGTTGGTCTGTTTTCTTTAGCAGTCAAGTCTTGTTTACATAGTAAAGGACCGCCCTCCTTACATCTAGTGTGTGGAGTTTTACCTCAGCTGAGCTTTTACGGTTCTGGAAGAAAGCCGGAAGCTCAATGGACTGGTTCACATGAAATTTAGAGATGAACTTAGGAGAGAACATAGGACGAGTACGTAAAAACCAGTTTGTCTTTGTGTATGACAAAGAAAGGCTCCTGCACTGACAATGCTTGCAATTCACTAACTCTTCTTATGGAAGTAGTAGTCACTAAGAAGGCAGTCTTGTAAGTCAGGTGTTTAAGACTTGACTTGTGCATTGGCTTGAAATGGGGTCCCATGAGCTTAGCGAGTACTGAATTGAGATCCCATCCTGGCGGCGGATTTGAGATATGAGGGTGGATTCTCTTTACTCCCTCCATGAATGCCTTAATGATTGGCACCTTCCACCATGAGACTTTATTTTGGGAGGTAGTGTAAGCCGACAAAGCCGCCAGGTGGACCTTTAAGGAGTTGAATACTAACCCCGCGTCTAGCATGTGGAGCATATAGTTTAGAATGTGGGATGGGGTACATTCTATGGGGTTTATTTGTTTAGACTGGCACCAAATTACAAATCTCCTCCACTTGTCGAAATAACAGTGTCTAGTGTTTGGTTTTCGTGCCTCCTTGAGGATATCCATGCACCTCTGTGGTAGGTTAAGATGTCCGTACTCTATGACTTCAAGAGCCACGCTGCCAAGTTCATCGAGTAAGGTTGCGGGTGCACTGTTAATCCCCCGTGTTGAGTGAGTAAGTTGGTCTGGCATGCGAGTTTGATGGGATTGCACATCGCCAGTTTGCACAGATGTGGATACCATGGTTGTCTTGCCCACTTAGGAGCAACTAGGATGAGCATCATTTGTTCCTTGTGGATCTTGTTCACCACTTTGTTCACAAGAGGAGTTGGGGGGAAAAGCGTAAGCACATTTCCCTGACCAGTTAATTCATAGGGTGTTCCCCTTGGAGCCTGGCTGGGGGATTCTGGAGGCAAAGTCTGGGCATTGTCTGTTTTCGCTTGTAGCGAACAAGTCTTTTGTGGGGGAAACCCCATTGAGAGAAGAGGTGGTCTACGACCTTTATGTCTAGTTGCCACTCGTGTTCCTCTGGTAGGGGAATTGTGTTCAATGAGTCTGCTAGAGAGTTGAGTTCCCCTGGAACGTGCTGTGATGATAGGAATATTTTCCATTTGAGTGCCCATTTCCAAATTTGTTGTGCTAGCTTGGACAGATTTGGAGAATGTGTGCCCCCCGTTTGATGATGTAAAACATCGCTGTAGTGCTGTCAGTGAGAACTTGCACTGACTACTCGAATGCCTCAAGGGCCTTGAACACTGCCAGCAGTTCCATCAGATTGATGTGGTTCTGTGCCGTAGCATGAGTCCACAGATGTTGTGCTGTGTGATGAAGGTGATAAGCCCCACCACCCGGCGAGTGAGGTGTTGTCGTGACAATCGCCTGCACTTCTGGATCGTGGAAGGGTTTTCCCTTCAACAGATTTTCTCTTTTCCAATGGCAAAGGTTTTATACGAGTGTTCGCAAAACGACCACTAGATCGTCCCACTGACCGCTTGCCTGAGATCACTGTTTCGCCAACCATTCCTGCATGGGTCGCATGCACAGACGCGTGTGTGGTACCAGGTAAATGCAAGATGCCATCATGCCTAGCAAACACATTTTTGCGTAGGCTTATCTGGCAGCCAGCTTGATAATGAGGTATTTCCAGTAACATATTTTGGACTATTTCCTCTGATGGAAAGACAAACCCCTCCTTCGAGTCTATTACAGCTCCTAGGAACTGTTTGTGTTGTGCTCGGCACTAGACTTGATTTTTTCTCGTTTATGGAGAAGCCCAATTGAAAGAGAAGGTTGATAGTTCTTTGAATGTTTAGCCTGCAAATCTGGGGAGTCTCCCCTGTAATCAGCCAGTCGTCCAGGTGAGGGTACACTGGGATTGCCTCCCTGCACAGGTGTGCCACCACCACCGCCAGTACCTTTGTGAATACCCAAGGTGCGGATGCTATTCCGAAGGGTAGCACTTTGAATTGGTAGTGCTGGTTCGTTATCTTGAACTGGAAGAATCCTCTGTGCCCTGGGAACATTGAAACATGAAAATAAGCATCTTTCATATCCAATGTTGCCATGTAATCCCCCCGTTTTAACAGTGATTACTTCTTGTAGCGTAGTCATGTGGAATCATTGTGGCTTGACATAGGTGTTTCCAGGGCGTAGGTCTAATACTGGGCACCTTGTTAGATCTTTTTTTGGCACAAGGAAATTGGTTGAATAAATACCCTTGTTTACCTGGTTCGCCGGGACGATTTCTATGGCATCCTGTTGGAGCAGCATTGCGATTTCCTCAAGAAGGATGTGTTGTTCTTCCTTCAAGTGAGTCTTTTGGGTGGGGGGTGGTTCCGGCGTCGCTCGATTAGCTCCACACAATAACCGCCCACTAAGGTGGATAGCACTCAATTGTCTGAGGCAATTCCCTCCCATGCTTGGGTGAAGTTTGAAATATGCCCTCCTAGTGGAGAGGCATGGGAGGGCACCTGAAGCGGATAGTCACTGTTTTGGAGGTGTGGCTCCACCTCTAGACGAGGAGGACCTCCCCCGGCCACGGCATCGGCACTGTCTCCTTTGGTAACCTTGTGAGGCTTGGCCTTCATTGTTACCCCAGGATGCTCCCTGATTCTGACTGTAGCCTGAACCCCACTGTGAGTTTTGTCCGCGTGAGCGACAAAAATTTCTATTATTGCCTCTCTGGCCAGTGGGTTTATTAGTTAGCTGGCCGAACGAATATAGTGTGTTGTATTCTTCTTTAGCAGTTTTTAAGGCGTTCTCAACAGGCTTTCCAAAGAGGACGTTGGGCTCAATAGGCATATTAAGAAGCGTAGCCTGTGTCTCTTGCTTGAAGCGGGACTGGCGTAGCCAAGCATGATGCTTAATAATTGTTCCTTCTGCAATAATTCTGCCTGCATTGTCAGCAGCGTCCAGATTACTCTTTAGAATGCAGCTTGAAACTGCCCTGCCTTCTGCAGCCACCAGGGCCAATTGTGTCTTAAGGGGTTCAGGAGCTGATGATAATAAAGCTGACACCTCATCCCATTTATGACAGTTATAACTCACCAGAAGAGTGGTATTATTAGCGATCCCCGCTTGAAAGGCAGCCAAAGAGGACACCTTCCGCCCCATCGTGTACAGCTTCTTACTCTCCTTGTCCGGAGGTGCCTCAGGAGAGGTTAGGGGTGTTCCTTCTCTCTTCCTTGTTGTTGTAACTACAAGAGAGTCAGGTTTGAGCTGTCCCCTGATATAGAGAGGGTATGAGGGAGCAGGGCAGAAGAGCTTCTCGATGCAGGGATTAACTGCCTGCGTCTAGTTAGGCGTTTCCAGAGAGGGCTGTATCCTCCGCTGGATAGACTGCAGGATGGGAATAAACTGTGTGACAGCCTTCTTATCCCCTAAAATGTCGTCAACAAAGTCGTTGCCTTGTTGAGTTTCTTGAATTTTGCTCAGCTGCCTTGATGTGCATGTCATTTTGAAGTGTCTGGTTATCTATAGACGAATCTGCCAATGGAGGATCCTGGGTGATGGGAGAGTCAATGTTATACATGTCCGGCTATTCATCATCATCATCATCACCATAGTATGGATCTGCAGCCTCCTGAGTTACATAGAGGTCCTCAGTGTCAGTATCTGGGTCATACAGGTCAATGACTGCAGGGTCCTGCTGGGATGAAATAGCCAGGGTATCAGGACGAGACCTTTTTGAAGGGGGCCGAGAAGCAGTGGCATCTGCAGCGGCCTGAGAACTAGAGGCAGCTGTTGTGGGTGGGGTGGTTTGAAAACTCTGGAATGAATCAGGGTTTTTTTCTAAAAAGTTTGCCATAGAGGTCATACTCCTCATGACCCTATCAATGTCCTGACATGTCCATTGGGCAGAGCTTGGAAAGGACATAGGGTCCAGTGGAAAAACTTGATCTTGAGGTGTGACTGGGACCTGGGGAGGAGGCTGATTTGAATCCCTTTTCCTGGATGATGAATGGGAACTTTCCTTATGAGGGGTCTTAGTAGAGTGTTTCTTGGACTCCTTTCCCTTCATTAGGCTTTTCGGGACATGTTTTTCAACCCGATGGGCTAGGCCTGACTGTTTCAAAATTTTCCCCGATTTCGACGGGGAATGTCGAACTCCGGCCATGGAAAGACCCGACGTCTCGTCAGTCGATGTGCAACGTTTGGGAACAGTTCTACGCATAACGTCCGTGCTGTCTTTTGACAGTCAGGGCCTGTCATGGGGAAACAGGACCTTGTGTGACAAGAGGACAGGGGACTTGTGGACCTCTCCCTAGACGTCGTGTGCAGGCCCTTAGTCGATGTGCGCGTCGAGTCACGGCCCTTGGCTGAGTGCTTAGTGGTAGAGTCCGTGTGAGCGCTGATGCCGCTGGGGGTTGTCCCCATAACAGGAACGCCGGTCTATCTGGTGGGGTAGGGGGGGTGTGCTTGGGAAACCGAAGTGTCCCGTCGCCTTTGCCATCGGAAAACGCAGCGTTGCTGCCGTCACTGTAGGTCCCCTCCACGTCCATGGTGGCCTCGGCCTGTATGGCGTGGTGGGCCCAGCGCTTGGTCAAACGGTCCTTTAACATCTTGAGTTTAAAGAGTTTACAGGCTCGACAGGTCCCTTTGACGTGATCCCGAGGGAGACAAAGGTTGCACACCAGGTGCTTGTCGACCCAAGGGAATTTTTTGTTGCATTTAGGGCAGAACTTGAAAGGGGTTCTATCCATAATGACATGAAACGGCAGCTAGGTGAGAATAATGTATGAAAAGGGGTAAATACATTCTCAAATGTCCTCCCGCCCACTCTCCCTACTTTGTGGGCCGAAGCCTGAAGCGGCCCTCCAGGGCTGGACAGATCCACCGATGGGAGTCTTCCACGGTCGTTTTCTTCACTGCTGTCGGATGTTATCCTTAGTCAGTGATGGAAGATATAAAGGATAGGAAGAGAACCTATCTCTAATTTGTATAAATCAATGGTGTTATGCCAAAAGGAGAACTCTGCGAAATAGCGTCTGACTAAAATGGCGAAAATAAACAATCTGACGGACCTCGATGCATGTAGGACCATGAGTACAGTGGATGTCACGCTAGGGATAGTATTACTCGCACGCCCTGTCGACGTCCCTTTTCGAATCTCGAAAACAACTGTAATACTCTGCAGCTTCGACTAGATGTCGGCCTACCGACCACCTTCTCCTAACACTGCTCGCTAATCTATGCACAGCATGTGATCTAAGCAGATTCCACAAGCGTCAGAAAAATATATAAATATATATATATATGTGTATGCCTCACACGCACACACCTCTGGCTTAGCGCACTTCCTTCGTCTGATTGTGCATTGAAGCATACACAAACCAGTCACATTCAGGAAAAATAAGTGAAAGAACCGCAGGGCAACCTACGACAGTTGGGGGTAGCCTAGGCTTTCCACTTTCCAAGCCCTCCCTTAGGACCTTGTTCCCAAAGCACAGAGCATGGCTACTAACATTGTGCACATGTACAGTTTTCAAGGTTTTCAAAGAGTACTGTGCACAAGCAGCACCGAGTCATGATGCGAATGCTCTTTTTTTATGCATTTCTATAGCTGGGAACCTGGGGCACAGCATTCTTTTTCTGCACATGCTTGAGCTTGATCACCGTAGGGCACAGGCTTACCGTTCCACTCGGAATGCCTTGAAGTCTTCACTGTACAGCTCTTGCGTATCATTGGTACGGCTGTGCCAGTGACATTGAAAGGCCACGTGCACTTTGATTGTGGCAGTGCTTAATTTGTGGGGGTTTGATAACGATGTATTTTGACAACGTCGTTTTAACAGCCAGTTAGCTGTAGTAACACAACAAGCAACACCAGTGTACACAGACCACAGGCCTAATTCATGGAAGTATTTTATAATGGCAAAGCCCCATTGGAAAACATTCTGTGGATACCATGTGTCTCTGCATAATGGGCCACTACGTGGTAATTCATGAGCCTGCGCTAGTGTGCTAATTATCCGTTATCATGAACAGCAATGAGCTAGAAGGTCACAGCGCTGGTCACTCATGCTGACCATGCACGTACGCTGCTCTAGTCAGCCTGCATGACGTTAGTCATGCTGACCATGCGCGTGCGCTGCTTTAGTTAGCCTGCATGACGTTACTCATGCTGACCATGCGCGTGCACTGCTCTAGTCAGCCTGCATGACATTACTCATGCTGACCATGCGCGTCCGCTGCTCTAGTCAGCCTGCATGATGTTACTCATGCTGACCATGCACGTGCGCTGCTCTAGACAGCCTGCATGACGTTACTCATGCTGACCATGCACCTGCAGTGCTCAAGTCAGCCTGCATGACGTTACTCAGGCTGACCATGCATGTGAGCTGCTCTAGTCAGCCTGCATGACATTACTCAGGCTGACCATGCACGTGCACTGCTCTAGTCAGCCTGCATGACATTACTCATGCTGACCATGCACGTGCACTGCTCTAGTCAGCCTGCATGACATTACTCATGCTTACCATGCACGTACACTGCTCACGTACACTGCTCTAGTCAGCCTGCATGACATTACTCATGCTTACCATGCACGTACAATGCTCACGTACACTGCTCTAGTCCCCCTGCATGACATTACTCATGCTGACCATGCACGTACACTGCTCACGTACACTGCTCTAGTCAGCCTGCATGACATTACTCATGCTGACCATGCACATGCACTGTTCTAGTCAGCCGCTGACCATGCACATGCACTGTTCTAGTCAGCCTGCATGACATTACTCATGCTGACCATGCACGTACACTGCTCTAGTCAGCCTGCATGACGTTACTCATGCTGACCATGCACGTACGCTGCTCTAGTCAGCCTGCATGACGTTACTCATGCTGACCATGCACGTGCGCTGCTCTAGTCAGCCTGCATGACGTTACTCAGGCTGACCATGCACATGCGCTGCTCTAGTCAGCCTGCATGACGTTACTCATGCTGACCATGCACGTGCGCTGCTCTAGTCAGCCTGCATGACGTTACTCAGGCTGACCATGCACGTGCGCTGCTCTAGTCAGCCTGCATGACGTTACTCAGGCTGACCATGCACCTGCAGTGCTCTAGTCAGCCTGCATGACGTTACTCAGGCTGACCATGCACGTGCGCTGCTCTAGTCAGCCTGCATGACGTTACTCATGCTGACCATGCACGTGCAGTTCTCTAGTCAGCCTGCATGACGTTACTCATGCTGACCATGCACGTGCGCTGCTCTAGTCAGCCTGCATGACGTTACTCAGGCTGACCATGCACGTGCAGTGCTCTAGTCAGCTTGCATGACGTTACTCATGCTAACCATGCACGTGCACTGTTCTAGTCAGCCTACATGACATTACTCATGCTGACCATGCACGTGCACTGCTCTAGTCAGCCTGCAAGACATTACTCATGCTGACCATGCACATGCACTGCTCTAGTCAGCCTGCATGACATTACTCATGCTGACCATGCACGTACACTGCTCTAGTCAGCCTGCATGACATTACTCATGCTGACCATGCACGTGCGCTGCTCTAGTCAGCCTGCATGACGTTAATCATGCTGACCATGCACGTGCGCTGCTCTAGTCAGCCTGCATGACGTTACTCATGCTGACCATGCACATGCGCTGCTCTAGTCAGCCTGCATGACGTTACTCATGCTGACCATGCACGTGCAGTGCTCTAGTCAGCCTGCATGACGTTACTCATGCTGACCATGCACCTGCAGTGCTCTAGTCAGCCTGCATGACGTTACTCAGGCTGACCATGCACGTGCGCTGCTCTAGTCAGCCTGCATGACGTTACTCATGCTGACCATGCACGTGCAGTGCTCTAGTCAGCCTTCATGACGTTACTCATGCTGACCATGCACGTGCACTGCTCTAGTCAGCCTGCATGACATTACTCATGCTGACCATGCACGTGCACTGCTCTAGTCAGCCTGCATGACATTACTCATGCTTACCATGCACGTACACTGCTCACGTACACTGCTCTAGTCAGCCTGCATGACATTACTCATGCTTACCATGCACGTACACTGCTCACGTACACTGCTCTAGTCAGCCTGCATGACATTACTCATGCTGACCATGCACGTACACTGCTCACGTACACTGCTCTAGTCAGCCTGCATGACATTACTCATGCTGACCATGCACATGCACTGTTCTAGTCAGCCTGCATGACATTATTCATGCTGACCATGCACGTACACTGCTCTAGTCAGCCTGCATGACATTACTCATGCTTACCATGCACGTACACTGCTCACGTACACTGCTCTAGTCAGCCTGCATGACATTACTCATGCTTACCATGCACGTACACTGCTCACGTACACTGCTCTAGTCAGCCTGCATGACATTACTCATGCTGACCATGCACGTACACTGCTCACGTACACTGCTCTAGTCAGCCTGCATGACATTACTCATGCTGACCATGCACATGCACTGTTCTAGTCAGCCTGCATGACGTTACTCATGCTGACCATGCACGTGCGCTGCTCTAGTCAGCCTGCATGACGTTACTCATGCTGACCATGCACCTGCAGTGCTCTAGTCAGCCTGCATGACGTTACTCAGGCTGACCATGCACGTGCGCTGCTCTAGTCAGCCTGCATGACGTTACTCATGCTGACCATGCACCTGCAGTGCTCTAGTCAGCCTGCATGACGTTACTCAGGCTGACCATGCACGTGCGCTGCTCTAGTCAGCCTGCATGACGTTACTCATGCTGACCATGCACGTGCAGTGCTCTAGTCAGCCTGCATGACGTTACTCATGCTGACCATGCACCTGCAGTGCTCTAGTCAGCCTGCATGACGTTACTCAGGCTGACCATGCACGTGCGCTGCTCTAGTCAGCCTGCATGACGTTACTCAGGCTGACCATGCAAGTGCGCTGCTCTAGTCAGCCTGCATGACATTACTCATGCTGACCATGCACGTGCAGTGCTCTAGTCAGCCTGCATGACGTTACTCATGCTGACCATGCACGTGCACTGTTCTAGTCAGCCTGCATGACATTACTCATGCTGACCATGCAAATGCACTGCTCTAGTCAGCCTGCATGACATTACTCATGCTTACCATGCACGTACACTGCTCACGTACACTGCTCTAGTCAGCCTGCATGACATTACTCATGCTGACCATGCACGTACACTGCTCACGTACACTGCTCTAGTCAGCCTGCATGACATTACTCATGCTGACCATGCACGTACACTGCTCAGGTACACTGCTCTAGTCAGCCTGCATGACATTACTCATGCTGACCATGCACATGCACTGTTCTAGTCAGCCTGCATGACATTACTCATGCTGACCATGCACGTACACTGCTCTAGTCAGCCTGCATGACATTACTCATGCTTACCATGCACGTACACTGCTCACGTACACTGCTCTAGTCAGTCTGCATGACATTACTCATGCTTACCATGCATGTGCACTGCTCTAGTCAGCCTGCATGATGTTACTCATGCTGACCATGCACGTACACTGCTCTAGTCAGCATAAATGGCATTACTCATGCTTACCATGCACGTACACTGGTCACGTACACTGCTCTAGTCAGCCTGCATGACATTACTCATGCTTACCATGCACGTAGACTGCTCACGTACACTGCTCTAGTCAGCCTGCATGACATTACTCATGCTGACCATGCACGTACACTGCTCACGTACACTGCTCTAGTCAGCCTGCATGACATTACTCATGCTGACCATGCACATGCACTGTTCTAGTCAGCCTGCATGACATTATTCATGCTGACCATGCACGTACACTGCTCTAGTCAGCCTGCATGATATTACTCATGCTTACCATGCACGTACACTGCTCACGTACACTGCTCTAGTCAGCCTGCATGACATTACTCATGCTTACCATGCACGTACACTGCTCACGTACACTGCTCTAGTCAGCCTGCATGACATTACTCATGCTGACCATGCACGTACACTGCTCACGTACACTGCTCTAGTCAGCCTGCATGACATTACTCATGCTGACCATGCACATGCACTGTTCTAGTCAGCCTGCATGACATTACTCATGCTGACCATGCACGTGCGCTGCTCTAGTCAGCCTGCATGACGTTACTCATGCTGACATTGCACCTGCAGTGCTCTAGTCAGCCTGCATGACGTTACTCAGGCTGACCATGCACGTACGCTGCACTAGTCAGCCTGCATGACGTTACTCATGCTCACCATGCACCTGCAGTGCTCTAGTCAGCCTGCATGACGTTACTCAGGCTGACCATGCACGTGCGCTGCTCTAGTCAGCCTGCATGACGTTACTCATGCTGACCATGCACGTGCAGTGCTCTAGTCAGCCTGCATGACGTTACTCATGCTGACCATGCACCTGCAGTGCTCTAGTCAGCCTGCATGACGTTACTCAGGCTGACCATGCACGTGCGCTGCTCTAGTCAGCCTGCATGACGTTACTCAGGCTGACCATGCAAGTGCGCTGCTCTAGTCAGCCTGCATGACGTTACTCATGCTGACCATGCACGTGCAGTGCTCTAGTCAGCCTGCATGACGTTACTCATGCTGACCATGCACGTGCACTGTTCTAGTCAGCCTGCATGATATTACTCATGCTGACCATGCACGTGCACTGCTCTAGTCAGCCTGCATGACATTACCCATGCTTACCATGCACGTACACTGCTCACGTACACTGCTCTAGTCAGCCTGCATGACATTACTCATGCTTACCATGCACGTACACTGCTCACGTACACTGCTCTAGTCAGCCTGCATGACATTACTCATGCTGACCATGCACGTGCACTGCTCACGTACACTGCTCTAGTCAGCCTGCATGACATTACTCATGCTGACCATGCACGTACACTGCTCACGTACACTGCTCTAGTCAGCCTGCATGACATTACTCATGCTGACCATGCACATGCACTGTTCTAGTCAGCCTGCATGACATTACTCATGCTGACCATGCACGTACACTGCTCTAGTCAGCCTGCATGACATTACTCATGCTTACCATGCACGTGCACTGCTCTAGTCAGCTTGCATAACGTTACTCATGCTGACCATGCATGTACACTGCTCTAGTCAGCCTGCATGACATTACTCATGCTTACCATGCACGTACACTGCTCACGTACACTGCTCTAGTCAGCCTGCATGACATTGCTCATGCTTACCATGCACGTGCACTGCTCTAGTCAGCCTGCATGACATTACTCATGCTGACCATGCATGTGCACTGCTCTAGTCAGCATGCATAACATTACTCATGCTTACCATGCACGTACACTGCTCACGTACACTGCTCTAGTCAGCCTGCATGACATTACTCATGCTTACCATGCACATACACTGCTCACGTACACTGCTCTAGTCAGCCTGCATGACATTACTCATGCTGACCATGCACGTACACTGCTCACGTACACTGCTCTAGTCAGCCTGCATGACATTACTCATGCTGACCATGCACATGCACTGTTCTAGTCAGCCTGCATGACATTACTCATGCTGACCATGCACGTACACTGCTCTAGTCAGCATGCATGACATTACTCATGCTTACCATGCACGTGCACTGCTCTAGTCAGCCTGCATAACGTTACTCATGCTGACCATGCATGTACACTGCTCTAGTCAGCCTGCATGACATTACTCATGCTTACCATGCATGTACACTGCTCACGTACACTGCTCTAGTCAGCCTGCATGACATTACTCATGCTGACCATGCACGTGCACTGCTCTAGTCAGCCTGCATGACATTACTCATGCTGACCATGCACGTACACTGCTCACGTACACTGCTCTAATCAGCCTGCATGACATTACTCATGCTTACCATGCACGTACACTGCTCACGTACACTGCTCTAGTCAGCCTGCATGACATTACTCATGCTGACCATGCACGTACACTGCTCACGTATACTGCTCTAGTCAGCCTGCATGACATTACTCATGCTGACCATGCACGTGCACTGCTCTAGTCAGCCTGCATGAAATTACTCATGCTGACCATGCACGTACACTGCTCTAGTCAGCCTGCATGACATTACTCATGCTTACCATGCACGTACACTGCTCACGTACACTGCTCTAGTCAGCCTGCGTGACATTACTCATGCTTACCATGCACGTACACTGCTCACGTACACTGCTCTAGTCAGCCTGCATGACATTACTCATGCTTACCATGCACGTGCACTGCTCTAGTCAGCCTGCATGACGTTACTCATGCTGACCATGCACGTACACTGCTCTAGTCAGCCTGCATGACATTGGTGCCACTCCGCTACTGCATAGACAGCGGGTGGATCACTCAGGCATGTGGTGAGGGCAACAGTTAGGCAGCCGCCGTCCCAGGGTCAACTAACTTGTTGGCATGAACATTTATATGCGTCACTGATATGGCTGGCACAGGGCAAACAAGGTTCTGGCACTGCAGAGCCTCTACAGGCAGAAGCACTCAGAAGAGCCTTGCTAAGCTCAGCACTGCTCCATTGACTTTCGATATGCAACCTGCAAGGTGTGTGCTATGCAGTTGCACGCCAGGCCATTGACTGAGTATTAAGCACCTGCTAGTAAATGACTGGCATAGGCGGGGCATGGGGCATCCGTCACAGACAGTACAACTGGGCAGATATCCGCCAGCAGCACCACTACATGGGGCAATATCAGGGCAAAGGCCACTGCTGAGCAGGAGTGCCCATGCTCAGTGCTGCTGACCTATAAAGAAAATCTTGCAGCATTGTTTGACAGGAAATGTCATCGGTTCAGTTATGATTTTTATCTATATTTGGCCATCACAAAACTAGAGAAAAGAAAGCACTTTCGCTCAATGTTCTGTGGATATGTAGTCAACACCCATAAAATCAGAAGAAAATAATAACGATGACGCGTTCTAAGAAGCAGCTAAACATGTGCAGTCTTATTTCAAGACACATCTAGCATTATTTTATGTGATGTTGACTCCAAATACATTGATACGGTCGGTGGCAGAAATGAGCAGCGGGCTGCCACCTTGCTGGCGTGTTAGAAAATATGTGGGCCTTTGCACTTATTATTAAGCACTGAAGTATAGCCATAATTTTAGCTGTTTGCTTAAGGTCAGGTGCTGTCTGTGGAAATGCAGGTGTGCAGTGGTATTCTTCTACTGTTTGGCGAACTTTCTTGCAGGATTTACACCTCTTATTGGTCTTTTATTTATTTATTTTATTTATTGGGCATATGTATGGCGCCTATACACAAGTGTTTCCAGGCACCACAAGACAAAAAAGGGGGCAGGGCATAGGGAAAAACCAACAGTAACAGTCGTACTAGGCATGACATTCTTATCAACAAAAGTGCAAGGGAGGGAGGAAGTAGGGGGCTGGGATGGGGAGGGGGAGAAGTGCAGGAGTAGGGAGCCCATGGGGCAGAGCAAGTGATTATTTCTTGGGCATTTGTATGGTGCCTATACACAAGTGTTTCCAGGTGCCAAAAGATCTAAAAAGGGGGGGGTTGGGAAAAACCAACAGTAATGGTCTTACTAGGCCTTGTGACGTTCTTACTGTGCAAGTGCAGACAAAGAAAAGTGCAAGGGAAGAAGGGGCCAAGATGGGGAGGGGAGGGGGGGTGCAGGAGACGGGAGCACAGGGGGCAGAGCAAGTGTTGTGGGGGTCTGTGAGGGCAAGTGCAGGGGAAGTGGGAGAGGGGAAAAGTGCGATGGATGGGGGACCAGAATCAGGCTAGTCCGGGAAGGGTGCCCACAGGCAAGTGCTGGTAGGGATGCTGGGGTGGAGGGGACTGTCAAGGAGGGCTTGGCCCCTGTAAGACTCATAAGAGACCAGGCACCAGTTGCAGTGGCAGAGGGACATTAGCATGGGAGTGGGGAAGGAAGGAGAAGGAGAACAGGAAAGGCTTGAGAAGTTTCCAGAACTTAAGAAGATCCAGCTCAAGTCTGAGGGGCGCAGGGAGGCCACTCCAGAGGGAAGCTCCAGCCCTGGAAAGGGATCTACCTCCCACTCTCTGCTTGGAGAAGCGTCTGACCAACAGAGAGTTGGAGCTGGAGGACCAAAGAACTCTAGCAGGGAAGTATTTATGGAGAAAAAGCTGGATGCAGCGAGGTCCCAGGCCCCAGACAGCCTTGTGGATGGCCCTGATAATGTTTCTCTTGGGATAGCAGCAATGTGCAAGAATTTGTGGATTTTGTCCTCCAGTTTGGCTACCATGTGTAGAACACTTCTTAAATTGCCTAAGATTGGTTTGAGCAGGTTTGCTACATCGAGTGCTTGCATAGATTCTGATACGAGTAGTACTTGTACTGCAGTCCAGAATAATGAGAAAGACAGGCATGTTTACGGTGGGTTTCTGATTGCCAATTGGTAGGTTGCTGACTTCATTGCATATTTCTGCTCTTATGCTCCCTAGACCTTCGAGCTGTTTTGAAACTGAGGATTTAATGTGGTTGACTTTGCCACAGAGAGTTTGCTTGCTGTATCACTGTTGATTTCCAGAAACTGGAGTGGCTTTGGAGTGGAGCCATGTTTTGCTTTCCATTTTGCAATGCCTGTCTACCTTCACAGGGCTGACTTAGTGGCAGTGTTTATAACTTGTCATCTATGAATCCGTCTTTTTGCAGAAGAGATCCGAAGCAAACTTGGTTGTTTTTTTATGGACTCTCAGACTCCTGGTGGGGGTTGGGTCAGACACATGTCCGCCTTAGGTGGTACCTGCTTATTTCAGATGGAAAACAAATGCTTTCTGGCTTTGGACGGATAGTGAATAATTCTACACTCTCACAGTGCTTACCATGGATCCACACATAGTCCATGTTGGAAGCTGTAGGTGTTCACTGCTATGTGCACCATGATATGGGTTCTACAGATGCTCATTTACGTGTAATGTCTCATTTACGTGTAATGTCTCATTTACCTGTAATGTGAATGGGACCGTAAGGAGGTAACCCGCCTGTGACGACCTTGACTTTTCAGCTCCAGCCAATTTGGTTTAGGAAACTGGTTCCCAAAATAGGAGGCCCAGGTCATGCACTCATTGTCGATGATGACCTCCAGATTCCTGTTAATTTGTTGCAGTTTCCCAATGTTTTCTTGGCATGGTAGAGATGCACTGATGAAAATAAAGGACAGGACTCCAGCGGCTGGCTAACTCTTTGTGATGAGATGGTTGGCCTCGTTGTTAGGATGATACTGGTTATCACTAAGTGTGTTGACTGGATTACATATGGTAATCCCCATTATGCTAAACCTCCTCCCTTGTCACATGCCTCACTCTATGATGCATTGTGCCCCCACCGAAACCAACCCCTACGCAAGTCTCTTTTTCATGGTGTCTCTAGCCGCTCCACTCCTCTTCACCTCACCGTATAAGGGGGGATTGCCATGGTACATGCTGTATTTACCCAATCAATGGATAAGGCACAATGCCATCAAGGCAGAGAAGGATACAAGTGCTGTGATGAGGCAGGAGGGCCAATGCAATGGGATTACCATAGGCAATCTAGGTATTAACCCAGGCCCTCCTTCCTTGCCACAGCTTGTACTCTATGACGATATACCAAATAATCTTTGTTCCATCTGAACAAAAACCAACACACACTTATGCAGTAATATTTATTTAGACTGATGGGAACACCGAATTCAGTGTTCCAAAACTGATGGAAAGACTGCCAATTTACCATTGGCTGCTTTAGAGAGATAAACCTGAACTTGGTATTGAAACATAAATGTGTCACGCCCCCGTTAGCGGCCCCGTTAGAGAAACAACAAACACTTCAGGTTCCCAGACAGACTAGGTCCCACTTACCTATGCAGGTCTGCCGACGGCAGGTGGGCGACCGCACTTGGCACTCTCGGAAGGACCTGCGTCCAATGCGCCCGGTGCAGTCCTCTTTCCTACATTGGCGAATGCCGTGGCGGCTTGCCACCGGGCGCCCGAGGCACCGGCACCACTGGGCTCGTCACGCAATTCGCCACGTGACCAGGAAGGGACCTGGTCGGAGCAGTGGGACACGGAGCATGCGTCACGTGACTGAATCATGTGATCACCTTCGTATTCAAAAGGAACGTACTGACTCACATTCAGCGCTTCACAGCTGACTTCGTTAGTACTGTTTGGCGTTCTGACGGACTTTGTTGCTCTTGATTATCTCGACCACGGACTGCTTCCCGGATTCCTCTTCGCCTTCCTTTGGTACTTCTGCATTTGTTCTGGTGACTTATTCAGACTTTTTTGACTCATGTTTTTTCTCCTGCATCAGGTGTTATTACCACCCAACTAGAGTGCCATCCTGTGTAACAACTGTCGCCTACTGCCGTTGACTACTGCAGACCCCTGTCCATTCACCTTATCCTGGGTACTCTGTCACCTGTATTGGGTTAAGCCTTCTGTAGTGATATTGTATTGCTCTGATTGGGATTGCTTCCATTGTCTAACCTGGTTGCTTGCCTTACAGTGGTCAGGGGGTGTTACGCTCACCTGGTTCCCACAGGGGCGTCGATCGGACCCGGACAGCTGCGGTCTCCACCAACATGATGCGTAGTGACGAGATGACAGTCTGGACTGGCCCGCCTAATCTTGTTTGCTGGACTCGTAGAAGTATTCTCCTGCAAGTGTAGAAAGGGATTTAGCCACCCATGGACTTTAGTGATTGCCCCCCCAACTGTTCTCGTTCTCCCCACTAATCACCTCCGATATCCCCTCTTGGTAACCTCACCTTATATTTTTAAATGATGAGCTCTCCATCCTGCATGGCATGCAGGGGCGCGTAGATACCAGTTACTTCACTGGTTTGAAGGTACTGGAGGAGTTCCGGAGGAATATTGACTCCAGTGTCTATAAAGTTCAAAGAGTGCAATATGTCCGATGTTCACTCTTGTTCCATTCCCTCGTTAGGTTGCAGCTGGGTCCAAAAGAATATTGCCTGGAGGCAGCTGATGGCGTTCAGGTAAGAGTCTGTATTATCAAACACTGTCCGGTAAAAGATGCATGAGTTTAACTTGCTGTTTTCTCTCCCTTTATAGGTGCGGCATAGAAAGATGCGGCAAATTAAAGGATAATACCTCCGGTGGTAAAGCAGGTAAGCCTATGGTGGCAAAGAGATTGTCTTTGTCGGTTTTCTCGGCTCACCTTGTTTTTCCTTTTGTTTTCCCCCCAGGTGCTGGGGTTCGGTGAAGAAAATGATGGAGGCAGCGCCGAGTTGAAAGATGCGGTGGACTGATGAGTATAACGCGGCGCTGCTGCTGGCAAAGCTACGCCTGCTGAAATAATGTCCTTTCCAGGCTCGGAGATGTGCTGGGTCCGGAATCAGGTAAGGAATCAAATAATGTCCGTGATCTAACCTCTTCTCCTTTCTTTTCCTTTTGTCTAGGAGCTCCGGACTCGAGGCGGGCGTGGCAGAAGACTGGATGCTGACTTGCAGACACGGTGAGCATTACTATGCTGGATGCAGAATAACACAAAGCATGAGCTGCTGTTCGGGTGTGGTTTAAATAGCCTGCAAAGTAGTCCCAGGTAAGAAGTTCCCCAGAACCACACCCGAGTAAAAAATAGTCCCTGTAATAAAATAGTCCCATCCAGGCCTCACGTTGGCTTGGACTCATTTGCAGCATGGTCTGCAAAAGGTAAGTAAAGTCTATGAGCCTGGCGCCTATGGCGCCAGGACTGATTTCTATGATGAGCCTGGCGCCTTAGGCGCCAGGACTGAATCCAAACATCCCCCAGCTGGGGCTGTTAGGGTTTTAATGAGTATCTGGATGCCTGCTCCCAGGGCTGATGGACTCGATCCGGATGCCCGGGGGTAGGCATCATGACAGGGGGGTCTTTCCGGCGTTCCTGGTTCCAGGCTGACTGCACTCTACACCTGTGGCCTCAAAGATTGCACGAGCAGTAATATTGCTATTTTGCTCGTGTGGTACTTGGGGACGGAGGTTTCATCATCTACACGACCATCAAGTCCTAACAAAATGTTTGAGGAAATTCCCATATGGTGGAATTACAGATATCCTCCAAAGGTACCCCAGAGCATCTAGCCAAGAAACCAAAACACTTTCAGAAGAGTGCCCTTGCAGAATGAGAGGAAGCTGCACCCCACTCGGCTCGCATGCTCCGACAATCAGCAATCTGACCTATATGTTCAGAGAAGATACTCAATGCTTATGGGCCTTGCGATCACTTCCAAAAGCTGGTGTTACCTTCTACTGACTTGGTGTTTCCAGGGCTTGCTGGAGCTGGCCTAAGAGCAGTTTCTGGAACATTCCTGAAGAGAGGGTCCCTGCAGTGGCCATCATGTCCCCTATGCGCATGTCAGCCCGAAGGATGAGAAACAAGAGATGCCAGTCGTTATTTGGGCAACCCCCAGGTGGACCAGTGCATTCCACATACATGAGCAGATATTCTCTTAGACAACCATTCAAACCCTATCTGGCTGATGTCTTTGTGGATACAGGTACCACATCACTGGACCAGGTTGACTAATGATAAATATCCAGCCGTGCTGACATCATTAGTGGCAACACAACATAGGAGCGTTAGTCATGAAATAAACTTGCATCGCTGCACGAAGTTACACAGACACACACATGCATACACAAAGAACAGATACACACCGTTCTGTAGATAGAGGACAGATATATATACGTACTGCGAGAATCCTTTCCTTTTTTCATTAGCCAAACACAGAAATGCAAGAAAGCAAAATTCACGCGGAGCAAGCTTGCAGATGCTTATTGCAACTAACCATATGGAGCTTCAACAAAATATAAGGACCCTAAAGAAAATAATACTATATATACTATGTATATATATATATCAAACGTGAACAAGCGGTCTGTTACCGCGAAACGCGTCGTTTTTCGTGTTTGTTTCCCGTCCTGGACATTTTATGAATTAAAGTATTGATTTTTGGCTGACATTACCAGGTTTCCTGTCTCAGTATTTTGCTGTGACTATTGCAAGCAAGACTGTTTCCTGGAGTGCCTTCCGCCTTTCCTGGACCTTGGTGCAGGGTTTTCAACATATATATATATATATATATATATATATATATATATATATATATATATATATATATATATATATATATACATGTATATATATATATATATATATATATAAGGAAACCATAGAATGACTGTAGTGAATTCATATGAAGCCACAGGCCTCAGAATAAGGGAAGAAGAGGTGCAGACTCTGCAGCGTGAAGCACCAAAGCCAGTGCTCATAGCCAAGGACAAGGGTGGATGGAGAAATTCCTGGCCCTCGGAGCAGGGAGCCATCTGCAAAATAACAGAATAAAATCCTCAGTAATTACAGACCGAAAATCGCAGTTTTGTCGTCCTCACCCACGTGACTCAGCCGAGCCGAAAATAGCCTTACACTTGTGGTGACAAGCAGAGCCGTTCCCAGCAAAGACAGACAGAATTAATACTTGCGCTGTCCACCAAACATTGCAGTTGGCAGGCACTCTCTCAGGCTAGGTGGCTATGTCCATGGCAACAATGGGGACATACAGTCTTTCTCATTACCTTGAAAAAGTACACTGAGCGCTGTGAACATAACAGGGTCCCAGGCCTGAGGAGACCTGCCCCAGCCAATCACGATGACCAAGTCCTGGGGTGGTGTGTGAGGATGCAAGGGCCAATGGTAGTCCTGCAACCCTACAACAATATAATAGATCATTTTTGGGGAAGTCTCATGCAAACCCACCTGACATGGGAAGACCAATCTAACAACCCCTATAGGGGATGTCTATAGGTGGTAGTACCCATACGGCAAATAGGGGAGGTAATGAAAAGGTGTTGGGTAGGGGTGGTATTGAGTATTGGGTGGTGAAGAAGCATAGGTGGATGTTAATTGTCTGTGGTTAGGGAACATTTGTTCTTGAGGTGATCAGTTGCGGCAGTTGGCCTAGACAATTGACTTAAGGGTACGGATGACAGAAGTTATGTAAATATTGGATTTACTGTGGTTTGGGCATTGTAGCTTGGGTCATGGATGATGGTGTCCCGGTGTGTAGGGCTTAGCAGTAAAGCTAGCTTGTATCACGGAAGGTGTTCTTCTGGTTAAGTCTCGCAGAGACGTTTTATCTACAAGGCGACGCTGTAGGTACAGATTGAGCATGTGAAATATTGGTATCCCCTGTTAGGAGGCAGGAAGATGGCCGTGGATATATGTTGTTTGTATTTGTCAGTGTCTTGGTGTCACTGAGAAATGTCTTGGTCAATGCTGTGAGTGGCCGGGTATCTGCGATTCTGTTTCTTTATCCTTACGCATTATTGAGGTGACATCACCAGTGAGGTTTGTGTACAGGAATTGGAGAACACGAGGAGGTGCCGAACTTGTTGATGATCAAAGTTTGAGGGAGTTGTGGTGTTCTGTGGTGGTGCGCAGAAAGCGCATGCGTGAGATTGGTGGGTGTGCCTGAGAAGGCAGAGAGTTGCAGAAGGGCGGTGCAGAGAGCACTCCCAAGATATTGGTTAAGAGCCGGAGAGGCTTGTGATCTTGTGATCTGAACTGTTATTTAAATATTTGAAGTTAATATAAAGTAAAGTGCATCTGTTTGATAACAGCGGAAGTGTCGAAATCCCTGACTTGGGGTCAAGTAAGTATTAAAGTAATCTATTGTGGCAGCAACATGGGGGACACGCCCCTACAGCACACGTGGCAGTCCCTTCCGCAATATAAGGACAACATGTATAAATATAGCGCAGAATGGACAAAAGGGGTAAATGCCTAAGCCATGGCCAAAAGGTGGGAGCTTCTCTAAACGTGTGCAACAACCATTACACGCGCATATACACGAGGCTTACAAGGCGCTGCATTACTGGATGCGGAACCAACGAGAGGCCGCAGGCAAAAAACCCTCAGCTCCTGCCCTGTTACGCTCACCTGGACCTCACAGGGGCGTCGATCGGACCAGGACAGCTGCGGTCTCCGTCAACGTGATGCGTAGTGCAGAGATGACTGTCTGGACTGGCCCGCATAGTCTTGTCTGCTGGACCTGAAGAAGTATTTTCCTCCAAGTGGAGACAGGGATTAGCCACCTGTGGGTTTTAGTGATGGCCTCCCACCTGTTCTCGCTCTCCCCCACTAATCACCTCCGATATCCCCTTAGTAACCTCACCTTATGTTTGTAAAAGATTTACCTGGACCCCACAGGGGTGTCGATCGGACCCGGACAGCTGCGGTCTCCGTCAACGTGATGCGTAGTGCAGAGATGACTGTCTGGACTGGCCCGCCTAGTCTTGTCTGCTGGACCCGAAGAAGTATTTTCCTGCAAGTGGAGACAGGGATTAGCCACCTGTGGGTTTTAGTGATGGCCTCCCAACTGTTCTCGCTCTCCCCACTAATCACCTCCGATATCGCCTTAGTAACCTCACCTTATGTTTGTAAAAGATGAGCTCTCCATCCTGCGTGTCTTGCAGGGGCACGTAGATACCAGTTACTTCACTGGTTTGAAGGCGTTGGGAGAGTTCTGATAAGCATTGACTCTGAAGTCCCAGGCGGGATTGGTAAGTAAATGTGCCCGATGTTCACTCTTGTCCCCTTCCTTCCTTAAGTTGCAACTGAGTTCGTGAGAAGAAGGTCTCGGCGTTCAGGTAAGAGTCTATGTTACCCAACGCTGTCCGGTAACTATTGCATGCGTTAACGTGTTGTTTTTCTCCCTCTTTACAGATGCGGCATATGAAGATATGGAGAACAATACCGCCAGTGGTAAATCAGGTAAGTCTATGGTGGTAAGAGGTATTTGTTGATTCCCTTGGCTCACCTTGTTATTCTTGTGTCCCTAGGTGCCGGAGTACGGCAAAGAAATGATGGAGAGAGTGCCGGATCGAAAGATGCTGTGAGAACTGGTGAGTATGGCGCCGTGCTGGAGCTGAGCGAAGCGACGCGTGCAGGACTGATGTACTTTCCAGGTCTAGAGATGAAATGGATCCGGAATCAGGTGAGGAATTTGAAATAAGTTTGTTTTCTAACCTTGTCCTTTTCTTCCTCTTTATTCTAGGAGCTCCGGATTCGAGGTGGGCATGGCAGAAGACTGGATGCTGGCTGCAGGCACGCGGGCGTGGCCGAAGACTGGATGCTGGCTGCAGGCACGGTGAGAGTCACTCTGCTGGATGCAGAATAACACGAAGCATGTGCTGCTGTTTGGGCGTGGTTTAAATAGCCTCCAAAGTAGTCCCAGGAAAGAAGTTCCCCAGGACCACACCCGAGTAAAAATAGTCCCTGTAGTAAAATAGTCCCATCCAGGCCTCACGTTGGCTTGGATTTATTTGCAGCATGGTCTGCATGAGGTAAGTAATGTCTATGAGCCTGGCGCCTATGGCGCCAGGACTGATTTTTATCATGAGCCTGGTGCCTACGGCGCCAGGATGAACCCAGACAGCCCCTAGCTAGGGCTGCTGGGGTTTTTGTAAATGTCTGGATGCCTGCTCCCGTGGCTGATGGGCTTGATCCGGATGCCTGTGGGTAGGCATCATGACAGCACTTCCCCCCAAGGCCCCTCCTAAAGTTGTTCTTCCCCTTGGCCCTGGTTTGTCTGGGAAGTTCCGATGGAATTTCTTCACCAACCGAGGTGCATGAACGTGGTCACTAGGTTCCCATGACCTTTCCTGTGGTCCGTAACCTTTCCAGTCGATTAAATAAAAAAGTCTTGATTTAACCAACTTAGAGTCCAGGATATTCTTTACCTCGAATTCAGGTTCTCCCATCTATTAGGATGGGGTCAGGTGGTTTGGCAAGTCTTGTCCCGGGTTGAACTGGTTTCAGAAGTGAAACATGAAAGACAGGATGGATCCGCATATTAGAGGGTAATTCCAACTTGACGACCACCGGGTTGATAATGGCCTTAATAGTGTGAGGTCCCAAATTCCTAGGATTAAAAGTCTGAGTTCCTTTTAGAGGTATGTGTTTTGTAGCCAGCCAAACTTGATCCCCAATCTGATATCGTGGAGCATCGCTTCTATGTTGATCAGCATTTTTCTTATATTTCTCTTTCGCTTGTTTCAAATGTTCTGTTGCCTCCTTAAAGGCTTGTGTAATAGTAGAGTGTAAATAACTAACTGCAGGCATTTCTAAGTGCTGAGGCGAATCGAGTTCTGAGGTTCGAGGGTGATGTCCGTATATGGTATAGAAGGGGCTTTGTCCGGTTCCAGAATGTACTGAGTTATTGTACGCATATTCAGAAATCCATAAAATATCCTTCCAATTGCTTTCGGTCTGGTGCAGCATGCAACGTAGGTACTGTTCAAGGGTCTGGTTGGTCCTCTCCGTCTGACCATCGGTCTGGGGATGGTGACTGGTTGATAACCTCACGTCGATTTGCGCCAATTGACAACATTTCTTCCAAAATTGTGAAATGAATTGACTGCCTCGGTCAGAGACCAATACGGAAGGAAATCTGTGTATTTGAACAATGTTTTCGAGCAACTCCTTGGCCAAAATTGAAGCGGAAGGTAATCCTTTTAAAGGAATAAAGTGGGCCATCTCGGAAAAAAGATCCACAATAACTAGGATGGTGTTAATTCCATTACATGGAGGTAGATCTGTAATAAAGTCTAAAGACAAGGTGTGCCATGGTGTAGGTGGAATATCCAAAGGTTGTAAAAGGCCAGCGGGTTTTTTCTTCTGGCTTTTGTTTTGGGCGCAAATGCCACAAGACATCACAAATGACTTTATGTCTTTTCGCCAAGTGGGCCACCAGAACTGTCTCTTAATTTTCGCTTCAGTTTTTGCGATACCTGGGTGCCCTTCCAATAGGGTGTCATGGTAATTGGAGATGACTAGTTCTTGTATTTCCCTGTGTGGTAGAAATAGTCGTCCTTGATAGTTAGGTAGGTCATTGACGACTGAGTAGTCCGGGCCTTTCTTTACCCAGTCCTGCATGGTTGCTGGATCGAAGAGTTGTTGGATTTTTGAATGAATATCTTCTAGTGTCTGTAGAGTAGTTATGCCAAGAATTCTTTGCTCGGGAATTATCGGCACCAGTTCCGGGTTTGCATATGCTTCTCCCATCCCTATTCGGGATAAGGCATCTGCTTTGCCATTTTTGCGGCCTGGTCGATAAGTGATCAAAAAATCGAATTCGGCAAAGAACAATGCCCATCGAAGTTGTCGCGATGATTGGGCTTTGGCTGTTTTTAAATACTGCAGGTTCCGGTGATCAGTGATTACGGTAATGGTATGCCTGGCACCAAGAAGGTAGTGCCGCCAAGCCTTAAAGGCGGATTTGATAGCTAATAGCTCTTTATCGGTAATGGCATAGTTTAACTCAGGTGCTGAGAACTTTCTGGACCAAAACGCTACTGGGTGACGTTGACCGGTTTCAGGATCCTTCTGGGACAGGACAGCTCCCATGGCTAAACTGGATGCATCAGTTTCTACTATGTATGAAAGCTCAGGGCGTGGAAGCTTTAAGACAGGTGCTGATGTGAATTTCGCTTTCAGCTCTTGGAAGGCCTTTTCAGCCTCTTCGGTCCACAAGAAGCGTTTGTTTTTTCGCAAAAGTGCTGTGATGGGGTGCACAACATGGGAGAAGTCCGGAATTAATCTGCGGTAGAAATTAGCAAATCCAAGCATGCTTTGTACCCCTTTGACTGAACTGGGTGATGGCCACTTGAGAATTGCGTCCATCTTTCGAGAGTCCATTCGGACTCCCGTTGGAGTCAAGATAAATCCAAGAAATTCAACTTCCATAGCATGAAAGACACATTTTTCCAATTTTGCATATAACTTGTGCTGGCGCAGTTTCTCAAGGACTGCACGCACGTGCTTAACATGGTCTGATTCTGAGGAGGAGTACACTAGAATATCATCTATGTATACGACAACACAGACGTCAATGAGTTCACGAAAGACATTGTTCATAAAATACTGGAAGGCTGCTGGTGCATTGCACAACCCGAAGGGCATCACCTGATATTCGAATAATCCGTACTTGGTGCGAAAGGCAGTCTTCCATTCGTCGCCTTTCTTGACACGTACCAGATGATATGCCCCTCGGAGATCTAACTTAGTGTAGATACAAGCATCCTTTACTTGGTCTAGTAATTTGGGGATCAGAGGCAATGGGTATAGGTTTTTTACCGTAATCTGATTTAATGTGCGGTAATCTATGCACGTTCTAAGGTCACCTTCCTTTTTTGGCACAAAGAATAAAGCTGAGGATGCAGGAGACTTGGAAGGACGAATAAAGCCATTAGCAAGGTATTGGTTCAAGTATTGCCGTAGGTAAAGATTTTCAGGTTCCGTGAGGGCGTAGATTCCACTGCATGGGGGTTGTGCACCGGGTAGGAGGTCGATTTGACAATCGTATGATCTGTGAGGAGGTAATGTATTGGCCTGTTCTTTTTGAAAAACATCCTGAAATTCTTGGTATTCCTGAGGTAACTGCACGATTGGGTTAACGACTGTAGCCAGGCCTTTGTTCAATGTTTTCTCCGGGTAACAGGTGTGTGCACAATCCGGGAAGGTTATTCTCTTCTCTCGCCATTCTATACAAGGATTATGTGTTTCCAACCATGGCATCCCCAGTATTATCTGGAACTGTGGGGCTTTGACCAGATCAAACACAATAGTCTCTCGATGCCCATCTTGACTCAACAGTGTCTTCTGTGTAGTGGAATGAGTTACAGGCCCCGAGGCAATCTCAGTTCCATCAACTGTGGTAATGACATCCGAAGTGGTCTTTTTGTAAAGAGGTAGATTGATTCTTGACACCAATTTGTGGTCCATATAGTTTCCTACGGCCCCGCTATCTATGTGTGCCCTTACTGCGTGCATACGTGATGGCTGCCTGGGATCAAGTAGGACCATTGGGATGATCAGATGCGAGGTCTGAGTGTCCTTCTTTAAGCTCGGAAAGCGGACCTCTATGCTTGTCGGGCGTGGTTGTTTCCCGAATCAGGCTCTATGTGGCTTTTATCAGCAACACCTACCACCTTCTTGGGTGGTTTTGTAGGGCAATCCCGTAGAAAATGTCCTGAGGTTCCACAGTACAGACACAACTGCATCTGTCGTCTTCTTTCTCTTTCCTTTTGAGTTAAGGGTCCTTTACCTCCTCCCCCCCGATCTGCATAGGTTCAGATGCATCTGTTCCTTTGGGGGCAATGTTGGGTTTAACCAATACCCGATTCTCAAACTTAGCTCGATCAGTCTTTCGGGTCTGAAGTCGGTGGTCTAGCTGGGCCACTAAGTCTATAAATTCTGTGCAATCCTGAGGTGAGTTCACAACTTGAGCCAAGACGTCTTTGAGTTCTCCCCAAAGTCCACGATGAAACAATGTAATTCGTTTTTCCTCCGGCCACCCGGTTTCCACCACCAACCTATTGAAGGTTGCAATATAGGTTAGCAGATCCTGGTTACCCTGTCATAAGGATAAAAGTTTGTTGTCCAGGGCTTGACCCTGTGAGTGTCTGGTGAATAGTTTTTCCATGCTTCTTTGAAAGCCCTGAAAATCCCGGAGATGAGGATCATCCTGGTTGACTAACGGAATGGACCAATCCGCTGTGCTGCCACTAAAATATGACAATACAAAGGCTATTTTGGCTTGGTCATTTGGAAAGGCTCCTGGTCTGCATAAAAAGTGCAAGCGGCATTGGTTCATAAACACGGCAAACCTTTTGGGGTCCCCAGCAAAGTGTTTGGGTGGAGCTAACGGAATATTTCCTGGTAAAACCACTTGCACAGGATTGCTTGATGAAACGTGGGTTGGGTTTCCCCCATATCCAGGTAGGGGCATTTGCCCAGCTTGGTTTTGCAGTAGTTGCCTAGCCAGATCATCAGTGCGCTTCTTTGAGATGATCAGTTCTCTCCTGAGGGCATTAGTCTCTTGGTGAGCGGCATGTACTTCCGCTCTAAGTTCCCCCAATAATTGGGCCAGTTGGTCGGTTTCCGAGGTTTCCATAACACCCGGGTGGGTATTTTTAGAAAGGCTTTGTGTTCTGTTACGCTCACCTGGACCCCACAGGGGCGTCGATCAGACCCGGACAGCTGCGGTCTCCGTCAACGTGATGCGTAGTGCAGAGATGACTGTCTGGACTGGCCCGCCTAGTCTTGTCTGCTGGACCCGAAGAAGTATTTTCCTGCAAGTGGAGACAGGGATTAGCCACCTGTGGGTTTTAGTGATGGCCTCCCAACTGTTCTCGCTCTCCCCCACTAATCACCTCCGATATCCCCTTAGTAACCTCACCTTATGTTTGTAAAAGATGAGCTCTCCATCCTGCGTGTCTTGCAGGGGCGCGTAGATACCAGTTACTTCACTGGTTTGAAGGCCTTGGGAGAGTTCCGATAAGCATTGACTCTGAAGTCGCAGGAGGGATTGGTAAGTAAATGTGCCCGATGTTCACTCTTGTCCCCTTCCTTCCTTAAGTTGCAACTGAGTTCGTGAGAAGAAGGTCTCGTAGCTGCTGCTGGCGTTCAGGTAAGAGTGTGTGTTACCCAACGCTGTCCGGTAACTATTGCATGCGTTAACGTGTTGTTTTTCTCCCTCTTTACAGATGCGGCATATGAAGATATGGAGAATAATACCACCAGTGGTAAATCAGGTAAGTCTATGGTGGTAAGAGGTATTTGTTGATTCCCTTGGCTCACCTTGTTATTCTTGTGCCCCTAGGTGCCGGAGTACGGCGAAGAAATGATGGAGACAGTGCCGGATCGAAAGATGCTGTGAAAACTGGTGAGTATGGCGTCGTGTTGGAGCTGGCGAAGTGACACGTGCAGGACTGATGTACTTTCCAGGTCGGGAGATGAAATGGATCCGGAATCAGGTGAGGAATTTGAAATAAGTTTGTTTTCTAACCTTGTCCTTTTCTTCCTCTTTATTCTAGGAGCTCCGGATTCGAGGTGGGCGTGGCAGAAGACTGGATGCTGGCTGCAGGCATGCGCGCGTTTCAGTAGACTGGATGCTGGCTGCAGGCACGGTGAGAATCACGCTGCTGGATGCAGAATAACACGAAGTATGTGCTGCTGTTCGGGCGTGGTTTAAATAGCCTCCAAAGTAGTCCCAGGAAAGAAGTTCCCCAGGACCACACCCGAGTAAAAAATAGTCCCTGTAGTAAAATAGTCCCATCCAGGCCTCACGTTGGCTTGGATTTATTTGCAGCATGGTCTGCATGAGGTAAGTAATGTCTATGAGTCTGGCGCCTATGGCGCCAGGACTGATTTTTATTATGAGCCTGGTGCCTACGGCGCCAGGACTGAACCCAGACAACCCCTAGCTGGGGCTGCTGGGGTTTTTGTAAATGTCTGGATGCCTGCTCCCGGGGCTGATGGGCTTCATCCGGATGCCCGGGGGTAGGCATCATGACATGCCCCTCCTCCTCCTAACATGAGAGCGACGGCACAACAGCGGGGTCCAGGGATTATATCCAGCCAGGGAATTGTGAGCAGCGGCAGGGTACAGAAATCCAATTTTTGCACCGCCGGCATACAGCAGGAGGGAAGGGCAGAACGAGACTGGACACACGGCCAAGGAAGCTGAAAATGCAGGAGGCAAAAAAAGAGTGCAGCGAGAGCAAGGTGCGCATAGAAGAGAGCGACATGTGGTGGGAAGAGAGACAGGAAGGGCCGTAAAATATATTATCGAACGAGTGGATAAGTGGACAAATATTGCTTAAACTGGATGGGAAGGTAGCGGGAGGTCCTAATAAGGAAGCAATGGGTTACAAGGATATGAGTGAAGCAAGGGAATGGGCAGCGATAATGGAAGAAGTAGAAAGACAAGAGAAGGAGGAAAGGAGGAAAGCAAGAGAGTGCAGAGGGAGAAACAGAAGGCAGAAACGCGAGACCGCAAACAGCAGGAGATGCGGAGACATAGAGAGATTGAGGATTTGGTGAGAAAAAGGGCAGACGAAGAGAGGGAAAAGCAAGTACAAATAAGGAAGAAGAGGAAGTTGCAAGTGGAACTGCTTGTTAGAGAGCATGATTGACCTAGAAGGGCAGCAGGAAGGTGCAGTATTAAGGCGACTAAGCTACCAAAATCATATTGACAGCAATGGTGTAGACACCAGGTCGGACATTAACTTAGTGGGGAGTGAGGACGAGGAAGTGGGGCGATCTGCCTGTCAGTCTATAGGGAAGAGCCCAGACTGAGACACGATATGGGAAGCCGACAAGGACATGGGTGGACTGCGGCGTGACATGGATGAAAGGGCACATCGTTCTAGGGCTATATCGTGCAGCACAGGTAGCATTACTCCACATGCGCAGAGGCTAAGGGACCTTCCAGCACGAAGAAGGGGAGAATTGGCGAGGGCATTTACTGCCACCAAAGACACCGGCAGACAGGGTCGGAACAGCAGACTGACGCAATTCCCCTAATTGGAAAAGGCAGGGGGTGACCTCAGTACATACCATGGCAACAAATTAACAAAGACAACTTGAGGTGTAAATTACCCTCATTGACCGCAGGTGCAGGGAAATGGACATACGAAATAGAAAGACTAACAGCGGGCACAGCACTAGTGGTGGGAGATGTGAAAAGTTTACTTTCAGCGATTCTCGGGGAGGTTGCTGATGGCGTATGGAAAAGTGACAGCTACCCAGGAGTATCTGCCCAGAACACGGCGAACAAAAATTCACCGTTCAATAACTGCTGAGCTTGTAATTGTAATTGTGATTGGTTAATTGGTTATTTATACCCATCGAACCGTTGCCCCTGAGCTAACCTCCCGAGAACCGGAGACGCAGAATAACACACAGGCACCATGCAGGGCACAGCAAAATGACGGGACACTGGCACGCGCAGACTCCATAGGAATGACTCCCATTCGGAAATTGGGAGGGGCGACTGTGGTGGGAGGCAACCCATTCACAGGAAACAGAATTTCATTGTACCCACAACCGGACAGCTCACATATGGACATGATGTGTTCCATTCTATTGATTACACCCAACCCGGCAGAGGAATCATGTATAGGGATGACAATAGGTGACAAGACGTTCTCCTTTCTAGTAGACACAGGGGCAACTAGATCCTGATCAGGGAGGCAAGGTATCCAATGTTAGGCGACGCCATGAATGTGCAGGGATTTTCTGGGGTGACGGATTTGGTTCCTTCGACAGACGATCTTATACTTTCTATAGGGGAGCATGATTTAGCTCTAACCTTGTTGTGTTCCCGACAGACACCAGTACACATAATGGGAAGAAACATCATGAGCAAACTTAACCTGACCATCTCATTACTGACCAAGGGATAGTGTGTTCCACACCTGGGATTCACCTCCTAAACGTGAGGGAAATCGTTGAAGCCTATTGTGGAGGCATGGTACAGAGGGTTGTGCCAGCAGATGAGGAGATATTCCGATATGGAGCTGATGTAATAACAGCATGGCTCCTGGGATCCAGGGAAAACTATAGTCCAAATTAGTACATATTCAGACCAGAACTACCATTAGAAGAGAAAGAGGAGATGGTGATCCCACTAGAATTAGAGACAGTAAT
Source organism: Ambystoma mexicanum (assembly GCF_040938575.1). NCBI lineage: Eukaryota > Metazoa > Chordata > Amphibia > Caudata > Ambystomatidae > Ambystoma > Ambystoma mexicanum. The sequence goes on along the minus strand of NC_090923.1, from coordinate 1,282,958,931 downwards.
AGTGGGGGAGGACAGAATAACAGTACACGGATTAGATGCCACAGGACAAGCATGGAGGTCAGTGATTGCAGTGGGAGAAGGGTACAGGTTGACTACTGTGACTGACGAAGAATTGTTCAAAGACAACTGCTCAGATCATGTTCGGCATTAGCATCACATATTGGGTGAAAATACACTACAGATAGGCACCACAGAGAATGGCGATGACGCTGCAAGCACCGCCGTTATGTCTCGAGAAAGACTTGGCCAAGATCCCCAGTGTCTTATGGACCACACGTCCCAATGACATGAGGCTTGTGAAATGAATAGGAGCAGTAAAGATAAAACTTAAATTAGGAGCCATTCTACCAAGACCACAATACCCTCTATTGAGGGAGGCAGATGAGGGCATTTACGAGACCATTGCGGCCCTAGTTAAGCAAGGCATTTTAATACCATCAGTCACAGTGCAACACGGCAGTGTACTGTAAGGAAGCCATGGTATCAAACAGTAAGACAAACACAGGTGACCAGAGTTCAAGGATGTTTATTGAAATCGAATGGGGTATGAAAAACACCTATCTAATCCTAAATCTAAACATGGGAGCAAGCTATGGCCATAAAATAATAATAACGCAGTCCTAGTAGGTTTATTAATGTAGCCCCTTTTATTTGGACAGACTCAAGTCTGTCAAAATAAAAGGGGCTACATTAATAAACCTATTGCCAATCCTTCTTTGTAAATACAAATAGTGTGGGAAACAATGTTATGCAAAAAGAAGAGTGCTCAAGAAATGATATGTCAGGATATTCAAGCCGTTGGCCTCCCTTCCCCACGTTTTCAGCATGGGACAAGGCAGCACACTCAAGCTTAGCACAGTCTCTGGCTCCTCTAGCACGCGGATGCAGTATAGATCTCAGTATCAGAGCCTTCTATGTCAAAGTCCCTTTGCCATTCAAAGTCTTTTACTTCAGAGGGCCTGATGCAACAAACAATCATTCAAAAAATTCCTTTCCCCTCAGGATTCTCACATACAACTTCTAGGGTGATTCTCGACTCACCCCTGGCCCCCCTCCACCGTGCTCAGACCCACTTTAACACAAAGCTTTCACTTGATCCATCTCTGTCGGGCTCGGACCAAATCCATGTACTTTTCCAAACTTTTATCTACTTCATTGAAATCGAAGACTTTCGAAGGTGTGCGGGATTTGACTTGACCTGTCATAGGACCACTTCTATTCACATTATTCGTTCTCTTTCAATTGATCTCTCTCTGCTGGGATCGGACCAACTTTATCTACTTTTCTCACTTCTTAACTGGCTACCTTACAGAGACCTTCAGTTGAGCACCCACGCAGTGCCGGACCACTCTGTCAAAGGTATTGTAGTTTGCTTTAAAATTCAATCACTCATCTGTAGTTTAACTTTATTCACATCTCTTATCACACGCGTTTTAACAATGTTAGTTTCAGCTCTCGCCATACAATGTTGCTGCTTTGGCTTTAACACAGACGGGTCTTGTATCAGCCACCTCAACTCACCGGCTGTGTTGCTTTCGCTAAAGCGACTTTCTTCTTGGAGCCAAGGACAGTACCCCGGTGACGCAGGAGGGCCCGGGTACCCCTGACGCACAATGCAGGATTCTTCAGCCTGGTTTCCTGGTCTCATGCATTCTCTCGAGGTCTCATGAAAGTAACGGTTCCTTGTCAAAAATGTCAGCAAAACATTCCTCCTTGCGACCCCCTTCTGCTTTGCCGTCTTTCTCCTCTTGTTTGTAACGCTCACCTGATTCTCGCAGAGGCGCCGGTCTTGACTGGGCGACTACCGTATCTTCAAAGGTGATGTGCAGCACCCGATTGGCTCTTTGGGCTGGACCTCTGTGCCCTGTATGCCTGACGTGCAGAGTAAGATGTCTGCAGATAGAAAATACGGGGTTAATGAACTGGGGTTATTGGGGTGTCCCTATCTCTTTCCTCTTCTCCTCTCCTGTAGACCCCCACAGGTTAACGCTCTCACCTTAGGTAAGTGAATGCCGAGCTCTCCATCTGCCTCGGGGCAGGGTGCTGTAGCCAGTTTCTTCACTGGATAGGTAGCGCAGGCCTCTTGACTTCAGAGGACTGCTGTCCGTCGTTTACTGCACGAACGGTAAGTTTCGAGTAACTCAAATGTCTTTAAAGTCTTTAATAATGATGTCTCTTGTTTTGCAGGGTTCCGGCGATGGCGGATGACGGGCTGAAGTGAGTTGAAGATGGAGTCCGTGTGATGAATAGAAGCGCCTGGAAGCACGTAAGTAAGCGCTTGTTGCCAGCTTCACAAAGCGCTCTAACTGTCTTTTTATTTTGCAGGTACAAGTTCGGAGCGGCTGCAGGGTGCCGGGATACCCACTGGGTTAGATGTGGAAAGGAGTAATGGCACGTGAGTATTAAAGTTCCCCAATGTCTTTAAACGCACCTTGTTTTGTCTTTCAGATGCGAGATGCAGCGCCGACGGCCTCCGGAGCGTGCGAAGAGTTGGTAAGCTTTTGTCTTTCAGATGCCGGAATGCAGTGTGAAGACCTCCGGAGCGCACGAAGAGTAGGTAAGCCTTTGCCTTTCAGATGCCGGAATGCTAACCTGTTCTTTCTTGTCTTTATAGGTGTTGCTGAAGACTGGATTCAGGATGGTAAGCCTTTTTCCTTAGGCCCAGGACCGGATGCAGAAGACACGATGAGCGTTCTGCTGCAGAGGGTGCAGAATAACGCAAAGCAAGATTCATCCACCGGGTGTGGTTTAAATAGCCTCCTGTAGTGCTTAGCGGTCTCCTTCCACAGCCACGCCTAAGTAAGAAAAGAGTTCCTGGTAAAAAAAGAGTTCCTGCCTTCCAGAAGAGTTCCAGTGTTCTGAATCTAGGGAGTGGCTCCAGCCCCACCCAACAGGAAAAGTAGTTCCAAACAGAAGAGGATCAGAGGCTCAACTGGCAGGCAAGTAAGCAGCATGGTCTGCTGCAGGTAAGTCCACCCAAGCATTATGAGCCCGGCGCTTCCAGCGCTGGGACTGGGCATATTTATGAGCCTGGTGCCACTGGCGCCAGGACTGGGTCCAAAAGGTCCCAATTGGGACTGGTTGGCACTCGGAACCTGGGTTATGGATCTGCTTCCAAGGGAGTTGGGAAAACCCTGACCTTTTGGAAGCAGAGATCATGACAGTACCCCCCCTCAAGGCCCCTCCCAAACCGGGCTTCTCCGGGGGTTTTGGCTTGTCAGGAAATGTTCGGTGAAATCTTTTGATTAGGCGAGGAGCGTGGACATATTCAGCAGGTTCCCAGGATCTCTCTTGGGGGCCGTAGCCTTTCCAGTCAATTAGGTAGAATAGTTTAGATTTGGAGATCTTGGAGTCCAGAATGCTTTTGACTTCAAACTCGAGTTCTCCATCAACTAGTTTTGGAGATTTGGTTAGTCGGGTTTGAGGTTGCACGGGTTTTAATAGAGAGACGTGGAAGACCGGATGTATCTTCATGTGCGGGGGCAAGTCCAACTTGACCGCTACTGGGTTTACTATGGTAGTGATGGAATAGGGACCAAGGTATCTTGGGTTGAATGTGCGTGGCCCTTTTAGAGATAGATATCTGGTGGATAACCAGACTTGATCCCCTACTTGATAGTGAGGGGCTTCCTTCCGATGTTGATCTGCTCCTTTCTTGTATTGTTCTTTAGCCCTTTGAAGGTGAGAAACAGCTTCCTTAAAGGCTTGGGTGATTGTAGAATGCAGGTAGTCTACTGCTGGTGTTTCAAGATCTTGGAGGGGATCCAACTCCGAGGTTCGAGGGTGACTGCCGTACAAAAGAAAAAACGGGGTTTTCCCAGTTCCCGAATGGACAGAGTTATTGTAGGCATACTCGGCTACCCAAAGGATATCTTTCCAAGTTTTTTCAGTTTGTTGCAGCATGCAGCGTAAATACTGTTCCAGAGTTTGATTGGTCCTCTCGGTTTGTCCGTCGGTCTGAGGGTGGTGACTGGTCGATAGTCTCACATCAATTTGAGCCGACCGACAGCAACTTCGCCAAAAATGAGAAATAAATTGACTACCTCGATCCGAAATTAGAACCGAAGGAAAACCGTGCAGTCGGACGATGTTTTCGAGAAATTCTCGGGCCAGAGTTGCTGCTGTTGGCAAGCCTTTGAGCGGAATGAAATGCGCCATCTTGGAGAATAAGTCCACGATTACTAGAATCGTATTACATCCGGAGCATGGAGGTAGATCGGTGATGAAGTCCATAGAAAGCGTATGCCAAGGGCGAGGTGGGATGTCAATAGGACGTAAGAGGCCTGCTGGTCTTTCCTTTTGACTCTTGTTTTGGGCGCATACTCCACAGGACATTATAAAGTCTCTGATATCTTTTTTCCAAGACGGCCACCAGAAGTAGCGCTTGATCTTTTCTGAGGTCTTCGCTATACCGGGATGACCTTCCATTAAAGAGTCGTGATAACAAGAGATTACTTTTTTCTGTAAATCTGTGCTGGGTAGGTATAATCATTCTTGGAAATACAATAAGTTGTCCTTTACTGCAAAGTCCTTTCCCTGCAGATGCCAATTCTGTATGTCTGCTGGAGTTACAAGTTGCCTGGCTTTATCCTTAACTTCCTCTATGGATTCTGTGGTGATTACACCCAGAATTCTTTGTTCGGGAATGATTGGTACAGGTTTAGGGTTGATCAAGTGTTCTTCCACTCCCATCCGAGAAAGGGCATCGGCTTTACCGTTCTTGGTACCAGGTCGATAGGTAATTATGAAGTCAAACTCGGCAAAGAATAATGCCCAACGGAGTTGTCTAGAGGATTGGGCTTTTGCGGTTTTCAAATATTGCAGGTTTCGGTGATCCGTAATCACAGTAACGGTGTGTCGGGCCCCCAGCAGATAATGCCGCCAAGCCTTAAAGGCAGACTTGATAGCCAGAAGTTCCTTGTCAGTAATCGTGTAATTGACTTCAGGAGGCGAGAATTTGCGTGACCAAAATGCCACGGGATGCAACTGATTGGTTACCGGGTCCTTTTGTGATAGAACTGCCCCCATGGCAAGGCTTGAAGCATCAGTTTCCACTATATAGGGGAGTTCGGGGCGAGGGTGTTTTAAGATTGGTGCAGAGATAAATTTAGTCTTCAAATCCTGGAAAGCTTGTTCCGCCTCGGTAGACCATTCAAAATGTTTGTTTTTCTTTAACAAGGCAGTGATGGGCTGGACTATTCGAGAGAACTCGGGGATAAACCTGCGGTAAAAGTTAGCGAAGCCTAACATGCTTTGCACACCTTTTACGGAGGATGGTGATGGCCATTTGAGAACTGCATCGACCTTCTTTGAATCCATACGCACTCCGCCAGGTGATAATATGAATCCCAAGAATTCAACTTCAGTCATGTTGAAAACACATTTTTCCAACTTAGCGAAAAGTTTGTGTTGACGCAATCTTTCGAGGACCATTTTCACGTGTTTCCGATGTTCAGATTCCGATGGAGAATAAACGAGAATGTCGTCGATGTAAACAACAACACACACATCTATGAGCTCTCTGAGGACATCGTTCATAAAATATTGAAAGGCGGCCGGGGCATTGCAAAGTCCGAAGGGCATGACCTGATATTCAAATAGCCCATACTTGGTGCGGAAGGCCGTCTTCCATTCATCGCCCTCTTTTACTCGTACCAAGTGGTAAGCTCCTCTAAGATCCAGCTTTGTATATATGCATGCTTTTCTGACTTGGTCCAGGAGTTCAGGGATCAAAGGTAACGGATATCTATTCTTAACAGTGATCTGGTTCAGGGAGCGATAATCGATACAAGTTCTAAGGTCTCCTTCCTTTTTTGGAACGAAGAACAAAGCTGAAGAGGCAGGGGACTTGGAGGGACGAATAAACCCATTTGCCAGGTATTGATCCAGGTATTGTCGAAGGTGAAGGTTCTCAGGCTCGGTGAGGGCATAAATTCTACTACAAGGAGGAGTAGATCCAGGTATCAGCTCTATCTGGCAGTCATAAGACCTATGAGGAGGTAGAGAGTTAGCCTGCTCCTTCCGGAAAACATCTTGGTATTCTAGATATTCGGGAGGTAACTGGGGAGTCTCTGAAGAAATTGCTGCCAGTGCAACACCAGGTGGAGGGTGACACATAGAGACACATTCTGGAAACTGGACCGTTCTTGCTCGCCAATCGATCAGAGGATTGTGTTTCTCTAACCAAGGTATTCCTAGAATAATCTGGAACTGAGGGGCCTTGATCACATCGAACACGATCTTCTCATGGTGTCCATCTTGACTTACTAGCGTCACCTCTTGAGTGGTGTGCGTTACTGGCCCGGAGGCTATCTCCGTACCATCCGCCGTAGTAATGACGTCCTTTACAGCCTTTGGACAAAGAGTTAGATTCATCCTCAAAACCATTTCATGATCCACATAATTGCCGATGGCACCGCTGTCGACGTAAGCTTCAATTGCATGTAATCGACACGGATTATCAGGGCTAATGAGGACCATAGGTATCACGAAATGCGAGGTCACGGAACTGGTTTTCACGCTCGGCAAGAGGACCTCTATTCTTGTCGGGCGAGGTCGTTTCCCTGCTCAGAGTTTGTAACTGTGGTAACTGCAGCTCCTACTGCCTTCTTGGCAGGTTTCACCGGACAGTCTCGAAGAAAGTGCCCTGAGTTTCCGCAATTTAGGCATAATTGCAACTGTTTTCTCCTTTCCCGCTCCCTTTGTGTTAGAGGACCTTTCAGACCCCCTATTTGCATGGGTTCCCCGGAGTCTACTCCTTTGGAAGGAGTTGGCGGTTTGGAAAATACTCGAGCATCAAACTTCGAACGATCGGCCTTCCTGTTCTGCAGTCTGTGATCTATTTGAACGACCAAGTCTATATAATCTGAACAGTCTTGTGGGGGATTCACTACTTGGGCTAAAACGTCTTTGAGCTCTCCACGTAGACCTCTATAAAACAGCGTAATCCTTTTGTCCTCAGGCCATTGAGTTTCCACTATTAGTCTATTGAAAGATGCAATATAAGCCAAAAGGTCTTGATTACCCTGTTGCAACAAAAGAAGCTCATTGTCCAAGGCCTGCCCCTGTGCATGTCTTGCGAACAGTTTTTCCATACTAAGCTGAAAGGCTTGAAAATCATGGGGAACCGGATCATCTTGATTAACTAGAGGGATCGACCAGTCTGCCGCATTGCCACTAAGGTACGAAAGTACAAAAGCTACTTTAGCTTGATCAGTTGGAAAGGCTGCTGGCCGGCATAAGAAGTGCAACCGGCACTGATTGATAAATACCGCAAACCTCTTTGGGTCACCAGAAAATCGTTCGGGCGGAGCCAGAGGTACATTCCCAGGTAGGTTGATCTGCACTGGATTCATAGAGGATGTTGAAGGAAGATTTGCCCCTGATGCGAGTAGCGGGGTCTGTCCGGCTTGTGACTGTAGCAATTGTCTAGCAAGATCATCTGTTCTCTCCTTGGAAATAATTAGTTCCCTTCTTAGAGCGTTCGTTTCCTGACGAGCTGCATGCACTTCTGCCCTTAGTTCCCCAAGTAACCGGGCTAGGTGGTCAGTATCCGAGGTTTCCATAGCGCCTGGGCGAGAGTTTTGCGGTAGGCTTTGCGTTCTGTAACGCTCACCTGATTCTCGCAGAGGCGCCAGTCTTGACTGGGCGACTACCGTATCTTCAAAGGTGATGTGCAGCACCCGATTGGCTCTTTGGGCTGGACCTCTGTGCCCTGTATGCCTGACGTGCAGAGTAAGATGTCTGCAGATAGAAAATACGGGGTTAATGAACTGGGGTTATTGGGGTGTCCCTATCTCTTTCCTCTTCTCCTCTCCTGTAGACCCCCACAGGTTAACGCTCTCCCCTTAGGTAAGTGAATGCCGAGCTCTCCATCTGCCTCGGGGCAGGGTGCTGTAGCCAGTTTCTTCACTGGATAGGTAGCGCAGGCCTCTTGACTTCAGAGGACTGCTGTCCGTCGTTTACTGCACGAACGGTAAGTTTCGAGTAACTCAAATGTCTTTAAAGTCTTTAATAATGATGTCTCTTGTTTTGCAGGGTTCCGGCGATGGCGGATGACGGGCTGAAGTGAGTTGAAGATGGAGTCCGTGTGATGAATAGAAGCGCCTGGAAGCACGTAAGTAAGCGCTTGTTGCCAGCTTCACAAAGCGCTCTAACTGTCTTTTTATTTTGCAGGTACAAGTTCGGAGCGGCTGCAGGGTGCCGGGATACCCACTGGGTTAGATGTGGAAAGGAGTAATGGCACGTGAGTATTAAAGTTCCCCAATGTCTTTAAACGCACCTTGTTTTGTCTTTCAGATGCGAGATGCAGCGCCGACGGCCTCCGGAGCGTGCGAAGAGTTGGTAAGCTTTTGTCTTTCAGATGCCGGAATGCAGTGTGAAGACCTCCGGAGCGCACGAAGAGTAGGTAAGCCTTTGCCTTTCAGATGCCGGAATGCTAACCTGTTCTTTCTTGTCTTTATAGGTGTTGCTGAAGACTGGATTCAGGATGGTAAGCCTTTTTCCTTAGGCCCAGGACCGGATGCAGAAGACACGATGAGCGTTCTGCTGCAGAGGGTGCAGAATAACGCAAAGCAAGATTCATCCACCGGGTGTGGTTTAAATAGCCTCCTGTAGTGCTTAGGTGTCTCCTTCCACAGCCACGCCTAAGTAAGAAAAGAGTTCCTGGTAAAAAAAGAGTTCCTGCCTTCCAGAAGAGTTCCAGTGTTCTGAATCTAGGGAGTGGCTCCAGCCCCACCCAACAGGAAAAGTAGTTCCAAACAGAAGAGGATCAGAGGCTCAACTGGCAGGCAAATAAGCAGCATGGTCTGCTGCAGGTAAGTCCAACCAAGCATTATGAGCCCGGCGCTTCCAGCGCTGGGACTGGGCATATTTATGAGCCTGGTGCCACTGGCGCCAGGACTGGGTCCAAAAGGTCCCAATTGGGACTGGTTGGCACTCGGAACCTGGGTTATGGATCTGCTTCCAAGGGAGTTGGGAAAACCCTGACCTTTTGGAAGCAGAGATCATGACAGTACCCCCCCTCAAGGCCCCTCCCAAACCGGGCTTCTCCGGGGGTTTTGGCTTGTCAGGAAATGTTCGGTGAAATCTTTTGATTAGGCGAGGAGCGTGGACATATTCAGCAGGTTCCCAGGATCTCTCTTGGGGGCCGTAGCCTTTCCAGTCAATTAGGTAGAATAGTTTAGATTTGGAGATCTTGGAGTCCAGAATGCTTTTGACTTCAAACTCGAGTTCTCCATCAACTAGAATAGGTTTTGGAGATTTGGTTAGTCGGGTTTGAGGTTGCACGGGTTTTAATAGAGAGACGTGGAAGACCGGATGTATCTTCATGTGCAGGGGGAAAGTCCAACTTGACCGCTACTGGGTTTACTATGGTAGTGATGGAATAGGGACCAAGGTATCTTGGGTTGAATGTGCGTGGCTCTTTTAGAGATAGATATCTGGTGGATAACCAGACTTGATCCCCTACTTGATAGTGAGGGGCTTCCTTCCGATGTTGATCTGCTCCTTTCTTGTATTGTTCTTTAGCCCTTTGAAGGTGAGAAACAGCTTCCTTAAAGGCTTGGGTGATTGTAGAATGCAGGTAGTCTACTGCTGGTGTTTCAAGATCTTGGAGGGGATCCAACTCCGAGGTTCGAGGGTGACTGCCGTACAAAAGAAAAAACGGGGTTTTCCCAGTTCCCGAATGGACAGAGTTATTGTAGGCATACTCGGCTATCCAAAGGATATCTTTCCAAGTTTTTTCAGTTTGTTGCAGCATGCAGCGTAAATACTGTTCCAGAGTTTGATTGGTCCTCTCGGTTTGTCCGTCGGTCTGAGGGTGGTGACTGGTCGATAGTCTCACATCAATTTGAGCCGACCGACAGCAACTTCGCCAAAAATGAGAAATAAATTGACTACCTCGATCCGAAATTAGAACCGAAGGAAAACCGTGCAGTCGGACGATGTTTTCGAGAAATTCTCGGGCCAGAGTTGCTGCTGTTGGCAAGCCTTTGAGCGGAATGAAATGCGCCATCTTGGAGAATAAGTCCACGATTACTAGAATCGTATTATATCCGGAGCATGGAGGTAGATCGGTGATGAAGTCCATAGAAAGCGTATGCCAAGGGCGAGGTGGGATGTCAATAGGGCGTAAGAGGCCTGCTGGTCTTTCCTTTTGACTCTTGTTTTGGGCGCATACTCCACGGGACATTATAAAGTCTCTGATATCTTTTTTCCAAGACGGCCACCAGAAGTAGCGCTTGATCTTTTCTGAGGTCTTGGCTATACCGGGATGACCTTCCATTAAAGAGTCGTGATAACAAGAGATTACTTTTTTCTGTAAATCTGTGCTGGGTAGGTATAATCGTTCTTGGAAATACAATAAGTTGTCCTTTACTGCAAAGTCCTTTCCCTGCAGATGCCAATTCTGTATGTCTGCTGGAGTTACAAGTTGCCTGGCTTTATCCTTAACTTCCTCTATGGGTTCTGTGGTGATTACACCCAGAATTCTTTGTTCGGGAATGATTGGTACAGGTTTAGGGTTGATCAAGTGTTCTTCCACTCCCATCCGAGAAAGGGCATCGGCTTTACCGTTCTTGGTACCAGGTCGATAGGTAATTATGAAGTCAAACTCGGCAAAGAATAATGCCCAACGGAGTTGTCTAGAGGATTGGGCTTTTGCGGTTTTCAAATATTGCAGGTTTCGGTGATCCGTAATCACAGTAAAGGTGTGTCGGGCCCCCAGCAGATAATGCCGCCAAGCCTTAAAGGCAGACTTGATAGCCAGAAGTTCCTTGTCAGTAATCGTGTAATTGACTTCAGGAGGCGAGAATTTGCGTGACCAAAATGCCACGGGATGCAACTGATTGGTTACCGGGTCCTTTTGTGATAGAACTGCCCCCATGGCAAGGCTTGAAGCATCAGTTTCCACGATATAGGGGAGTTCGGGGCGAGGGTGTTTTAAGATTGGTGCAGAGATAAATTTAGTCTTCAAATCCTGGAAAGCTTGTTCCGCCTCGGTAGACCATTCAAAACGTTTGTTTTTCTTTAACAAGGCAGTGATGGGCTGGACTATTCGAGAGAACTCGGGGATAAACCTGCGGTAAAAGTTAGCGAAGCCTAACATGCTTTGCACACCTTTTACGGAGGATGGTGATGGCCATTTGAGAACTGCATCGACCTTCTTTGAATCCATACGCACTCCGCCAGGTGATAATATGAATCCCAAGAATTCAACTTCAGTCACGTTGAAAACACATTTTTCCAACTTAGCGAAAAGTTTGTGTTGACGCAATCTTTCGAGGACCATTTTCACGTGTTTCCGATGTTCAGATTCCGATGGAGAATAAACGAGAATGTCGTTGATGTAAACAACAACACACACATCTATGAGCTCTCTGAGGACATCGTTCATAAAATATTGAAAGGCGGCCGGGGCATTGCAAAGTCCAAAGGGCATGACCTGATATTCAAATAGCCCATACTTGGTGCGGAAGGCCGTCTTCCATTCATCGCCCTCTTTTACTCGTACCAAGTGGTAAGCTCCTCAAAGATCCAGCTTTGTATATATGCATGCTTTTCTGACTTGGTCCAGGAGTTCAGGGATCAAAGGTAACGGATATCTATTCTTAACGGTGATCTGGTTCAGGGAGCGATAATAGATACAAGTTCGAAGGTCTCCTTCCTTTTTTGGAACGAAGAACAAAGCTGAAGAGGCAGGGGACTTGGAGGGACGAATAAACCCATTTGCCAGGTATTGATCCAGGTATTGTCGAAGGTGAAGGTTCTCAGGCTCGGTGAGGGCATAAATTCTACTACAAGGAGGAGTAGATCCAGGTATCAGGTCTATCTGGCAGTCATAAGACCTATGAGGAGGTAGAGAGTTAGCCTGCTCCTTCCGGAAAACATCTTGGTATTCTAGGTATTCGGGAGGTAACTGGGGAGTCTCTGAAGAAATTGCTGCCAGTGCAACACCAGGTGGAGGGTGACACGTAGAGACACATTCTGGAAACTGGACCGTTCTTGCTCGTCAATCGATCAGAGGATTGTGTTTCTCTAACCAAGGTATTCCTAGAATAATCTGGAACTGAGGGGCCTTGATCACATCGAACACGATCTTCTCATGGTGTCCATCTTGACTTACTAGCGTCACCTCTTGAGTGGTGTGCGTTACTGGCCCGGAGGCTATCTCCGTACCATCCACCGTAGTAATGACGTCCTTTACAGCCTTGGGACAAAGAGTTAGATTCATCCTCAAAACCATTTCATGATCCACATAATTGCCGATGGCACCGCTGTCGACGTAAGCTTCAATTGCATGTAATCGACCCGGATTATCAGGGCTAATGAGGACCATAGGTATTAAGAAATGCGAGGTCACGGAACTGGTTTTCACGCTCTGCAAGAGGACCTCTATTCTTATCGGGCGAGGTCGTTTCCCTGCTCAGAGTTTGTAACTGTGGTAACTGCAGCTCCTACTGCCTTCTTGGCAGGTTTCACCGGACAGTCTCGAAGAAAGTGCCCTGAGTTTCCGCAATATAGGCATAATTGCAACTGTTTTCTCCTTTCCCGCTCCCTTTGTGTTAGAGGACCTTTCAGACCCCCTATTTGCATGGGTTCCCCGGAGTCTACTCCTTTGGAAGGAGTTGGCGGTTTGGAAAATACTCGAGCATCAAACTTGGAACGATCGGCCTTCCTGTTCTGCAGTCTGTGATCTATTTGAACGACCAAGTCTATATAATCCGAACAGTCTTGTGGGGGATTCACTACTTGGGCTAAAACGTCTTTCAGCTCTCCACGTAGACCTCTATAAAACAGCGTAATCCTTTTGTCCTCAGGCCATTGAGTTTCCACTATTAGTCTATTGAAAGATGCAATATAAGCCAAAAGGTCTTGATTACCCTGTCGCAACGAAAGAAGCTCATTGTCCAAGGCCTGCCCCTGTGCATGTCTTGCGAACAGTTTTTCCATACTAAGCTGAAAGGCTTGAAAATCATGGGGAACCGGATCATCTTGATTAACTAGAGGGATCGACCAGTCTGCCGCATTGCCACTAAGGTACGAAAGTACAAAAGCTACTTTAGCTTGATCAGTTGGAAAGGCTGCTGGCCGGCATAAGAAGTGCAACCGGCACTGATTGATAAATACCGTAAACCTCTTTGGGTCACCAGAAAATCGTTCGGGCGGAGCCAGAGGTACATTCCCAGGTAGGTTGATCTGCACTGGATTCATAGAGGATGTTGAAGGAAGATTTGCCCCTGATGCGGGTAGCGGGGTCTGTCCGGCTTGTGACTGTAGCAATTGTCTAGCAAGATCATCTGTTCTCTCCTTGGAAATAATTAGTTCCCTTCTTAGAGCGTTCGTTTCCTGACGAGCTGCATGCACTTCTGCCCTTAGTTCCCCAAGTAACCGGGCTAGGTGGTCAGTATCCGAGGTTTCCATAGCGCCTGGGCGAGAGTTTTGCGGTAGGCTTTGCGTTCTGTAACGCTCACCTGATTCTCGCAGAGGCGCCGGTCTTGACTGGGCGACTACCGTATCTTCAAAGGTGATGTGCAGCACCCGATTGGCTCTTTGGGCTGGACCTCTGTGCCCTGTATGCCTGACGTGCAGAGTAAGATGTCTGCAGATAGAAAATACGGGGTTAATGAACTGGGGTTATTGGGGTGTCCCTATCTCTTTCCTCTTCTCCTCTCCTGTAGACCCCCACAGGTTAACGCTCTCACCTTAGGTAAGTGAATGCCAAGCTCTCCATCTGCCTCGGGGCAGGGTGCTGTAGCCAGTTTCTTCACTGGATAGGTAGCGCAGGCCTCTTGACTTCAGAGGACTGCTGTCCGTCGTTTACTGCACGAACGGTAAGTTTCGAGTAACTCAAATGTCTTTAAAGTCTTTAATAATGATGTCTCTTGTTTTGCAGGGTTCCGGCGATGGTGGATGACGGGCTGAAGTGAGTTGAAGATGGAGTCCGTGTGATGAATAGAAGCGCCTGGAAGCACGTAAGTAAGCGCTTGTTGCCAGATTCACAAAGCGCTCTAACTGTCTTTTTATTTTGCAGGTACAAGTTCGGAGCGGCTGCAGGGTGCCGGGGTACCCACTGGGTTAGATGTGGAAAGGAGTAATGGCACGTGAGTATTAAAGTTCCCGAATGTCTTTAAACGCACCTTGTTTTGTCTTTCAGATGCGAGATGCAGCGCCAACGGCCTCCGGAGCGTGCAAAGAGTTGGTAAGCTTTTGTCTTTCAGATGCCGGAATGCAGTGTGAAGACCTCCCGGAGCGCACGAAGAGTAGGTAAGCCTTTGCCTTTCAGATGCCGGAATGCTAACCTGTTCTTTCTTGTCTTTATAGGTGTTGCTGAAGACTGGATTCAGGATGGTAAGCCTTTTTCCTTAGGCCCAGGACCGGATGCAGAAGACACAATGAGCGTTCTGCTGCAGAGGGTGCAGAATAACGCAAAGCAAGATTCATCCACCGGGTGTGGTTTAAATAGCCTCCTGTAGTGCTTAGGTGTCTCCTTCCACAGCCACGCCTAAGTAAGAAAAGAGTTCCTGGTAAAAAAAGAGTTCCTGCCTTCCAGAAGAGTTCCAGTGTTCTGAATCTAGGGAGTGGCTCCAGCCCCACCCAACAGGAAAAGTAGTTCCAAACAGAAGAGGCTCAGAGGCTCAACTGGCAGGCAAGTAAGCAGCATGGTCTGCTGCAGGTAAGTCCACCCAAGCATTATGAGCCCGGCGCTTCCAGCGCTGGGACTGGGCATATTTATGAGCCTGGTGCCACTGGCGCCAGGACTGGGTCCAAAAGGTCCCAATTGGGACTGGTTGGCACTCGGAACCTGGGTTATGGATCTGCTTCCAAGGGAGTTGGGAAAACCCTGACCTTTTGGAAGCAGAGATCATGACATTGTTAAACTGCCATCTTGGAACTGCTATTTCCTCGTGTGCTTTGCCTCGCTCACAGTGTACTCTCGTGCTCCGCCTTTTATCCGTGTGGGGAAGTGTAATGGAAGTTAGGTGTGTGTGATGATCAGTAATTGCCTGACCTTGCCTGACCATTATATTGGGACACGTCAGGTACACAGCTCAGGTGTTAGTCTGTTTTCCCTTAGAGTGGGCTGTCAGTGAGAAAGTGTTTGTGTTGTAAAGAGGGGGGTGAAGTTCCTAAATATCCTACCGGGTAGGATGGGTTAAGGTTGTAATAAGGAAGGAGATACTACGTCACACCGTCCAGTGTCCCACTCCTATGCCCGAAAACCCCTGACCCAGGTGATCCTCCTCTAAACAGAAGAATGTACCCTTGCTAGTAATTATTTTCATATTATTTCTTTTTTTCACTTGTTTCAAATAATAAATTAATATCTTTGAGAGGTTTCCGAATTATAGAAATCCTAAAGTGGGATCTGCCGCTGTTCTTATATAACCACCCAAATAGTAAAGTAGCTATGTGTTTCAAAGGACAAACATTACGGTGATGCTTCCAGTGTTTGAGAAATGAAATAAGAGGTGACTAATATAATTAAGGAAGAGTACAGGACAGTCACTTTCTACCTCCGAAGGTATCAAAAACATACATTTAAAGAAAACCTGAACACATAATCGGAAGTCAACAAAAATATAATCTCAACCTAAAATAGAACAAAATACAAATACATCCACATGATACATTTAGGAGGCAACGTTTTTTGTAGAAAGAGATTACAATGTGCATAAGTGTTTTGACACAATTATATACAAAAACCAAAAAAACAAAGAACATTGGGTTTATATTCATTTCTTTACATTATAATGACTAAATCATAAAGAAGAGTGCAAATAGGACATATATGTGATACTGGTTCAGTAGATAAACAAGTATCATAGCCCAATTTCTAGGTATTGTTCAGTAATAGTCCCTTTTTGCAATTGTTAGTTTCAAGCAATTAATGCTGCAGGGTCTTTGGTACAAGATATCTTTTTTATCCTTGCCAACGTGAAATTTGATGGTTGGAACCGAAATGCAAGTTCCAAACGATCAGGGGTATGTATGTATGATTTGAATCCCTGTCTTCGTCACGTTTCGGCGGTTATTCTATTACGATAGGTCCGCCTTCATCAGGGCTCCTAGTTGGTGACCCTGCCGGTGTTTGAGATCCCAGAGGTTCGGGTGTGGGACACACGGGGAAGAAAATCAGGCGACAAGACCATGCGTCTATGTGAATACTGAGAACTCTCAAGTAAAGTCACAATCACGTCTTGGTGATATCCTGATAGTAGAGAGATTTTACACCGCTTGGGTAAATTTTCACCTCTGTCAGTGTTTTGTGGAACGTGGTTGTTCACTGTAGGCTGGTGGCTGTTGCCCGCTGCAATGCTTTTTTTGACCTGTTGTACGACTCAGCAGACGTCCGCTGCAAGGGGGAGAGGCTGGAGGCTTGTCTCGACCGTCTCGTCTGGTTCGAGGGTGTGGTCCTCCCACACTGGTCCACTCCCATTGTCAACTGGATGACAAATCTCTGGGGTTACAGTACCCTGTGAAAAAGGCAAAAGGGGGGTCATGGCGTTTTATACAGGATTTGTGCCATTTGAACCATATTGTCGAGGCAGAATTTCCTCTAGTTCCGAACACTGCAACAATTATGTGTAGCATCCCCACGGAAGCTACCCACTTCACGGTTATAGAATTGATGAATGCCTTCTTCGCTATACCACTCCATCCAGACTCACACGATTTGACTTCATTTCTATATAGAAATAAGAAGTGGAAACACACTCATCTTCCACAAGGGTACTGTGAGTCCCCATCCATATTCAACAGGGTCCTTCAGATGGATTTAGGAAATATACAGTTAGAAAGTGTTGTTATACAATACGTAGATGACATTGTGATCTGTAGCTATACATAAACACAGTGTAGAAATGATTCTGTGTACATGTTGACTGTACTAGCAGAGAAAGGGTACAAGGTAGACACGGGCAAACTACAATATTGCCAGAAGGAAGTGTTATATATTGGGCAACTGATATGGCAAGAGGGGCGGAAAGTGACACCAGAAAGAGCACAGGCAATTCTCAAGACACCAAAACCCACTATAGGACAGATGCAGCAGTTTTTAGGCCTCTGTAATTACTGCAGAACATGAGTATTTGACTACAGCACATACACAAGACCCTTGTTAAGCACACTTAAAGAAGCACAAAGAGGGGAGGGTACATTACAGTGGACAGAAGAAATGACAGAGGCATTTGAAGAGGTGAAAATAGCAATATGCACTGCTCCAGTTTTAGGGAACCCAGAGTATCAAGGCGAATTTTACTTACTGTCGCATTCCAACAGAGTAGTAATGACTGCATTATTGATGCAGAAAACAACCATGGGTCACAAACTATTAGCTTATTACAGTGGGAAACTAGACCCAGTGATGGGAGGACACTACTCTTGCGAGCAGGCACCAGCTGCTACCGCATTTGCAGTGGGGAAGTCAGCAAGTATTATAATGGGATGCAGCACCACTCTTTTTGTGGAGCATGCTCTCTTCGCAATACTAGAGCGACCTCAAAGTACATTGACAACACAAAGAGCTTCGGGATATGGGGTGATACTGTCAAACCCAGCTATCAAGGTAGTGAAGTGCCGACATGTAAATCCGGCGATATTCGTCGCCAAACCCACAGAAGGGGATGACTATGTACACGACTATGCTACAAACATAGAAAACCATGACAACATCCCGAAAGTAAAGGAGAATGCACTTGAGTGGGAGAAGTGCTTTATATTGACCGGTCGTCAACAGTAGACCAGACTACCAGAGAAAGGCATACTGGGACACCAGTAGTGAAGATAAAGGAGGACGGGTCAAATGAGGTGGTAGCAAGTGCACACTTACCGTCACATTTGTCACGCAAGCTGCAGAGCTAGTAGCTCTAATATTGGCGCTGGAGCGAAGCAAAAATAAGGAAGTGTAGTATATTCAGATTCTGCCGATGTGACTTCTACAATGCATTGTGGGCTGCCACACTGGCTAAGGGGGGCTTCCGACATGCTGATGGATCACTGGTGCAGCACGCACTCCTATTGGGTGGACTGATAGAAGCGCTCCAATTCCCAATGAGCACAGTGGTTGAGAAATGTCAGGCCCACACTACGGGGGGAGGATCCCATCTCCAGGGGCAACAAGGCAGTAGATGCGGAAGCAAAATGTGCTGCATATTTTGGTGGCATCTTAGAAATGGACACCCCATCCCAGATGCGCAATTATGTACAAACAATGGTGTTGAAGGAAGGGTTCAACACATTACCAGTAACACAAATAATGGAATTGCAGGGAGCTGCATCAAAGGAGGAAAAAGAATTATGGTTGAGAAGGGGATGTTCCATATCTCTGAAAAATGCCCTATGGGGGCAAGGAAGCACAGGGAAAGGGGAATGTAGTGATGCCATTATCATTATTACACACTACACTCACACAGTTATACCATCCTAGCCACATGGGAAGGATGTGCTTGCTGCTCATATTGAAAAAGATTGGGTCTGTCCCAACCTGGGGTAACATGTGGCAGAATTTATGACCAATGACATTGTCAGTAAAGGTTTCACAGCAGGTCATGCCTTGAATGTAGTGAGAGGAGTCCTACCTCGTCCAGTGGGTCCATTCCAACACCTTCATGTCGACTATGTTGGCATGCTCCAGGTATGCCAGGGCTACCGCTACATCATAGTGGTTGTGTGCCCATTTTCCCAATGAAGCTGGTCCCTGTTCCCACCCTGATGCCATTAGAGCGGCAAAATTCCTGGTTCAGGAAATGATTCCATGATGGGGCGTGTGTGAGGTCCTGCGGTCTGACAACAGTCCTCACTTCACAAATGAGATGTTCCATCACATCACCACTTTACTAGGGATACAACACAAATTCTTCTGTGCGTATCACCTGCAAAGCAAAAGGACTGTGCGAGCGCCTCAACGGACTGCTCAATGAGAACATGGCCAAAATAAATAAAACGTTGAATACGAGCTGGCTACATTGTTTGCCCTTAGCCTTATTTGCATTACGCAACAAACCAGGGTCCAACCACCATTTAACCCCACATGTGGTGATACCCGGGAGGAGCATGCGATTGCCCTCACTTCACCCACTAGGGTGTTGACAGATGCTTAAAAGATGTCTGATGTATTGGGACAGGAAATATATGAGTAGACTGCTGCCTTTATGGCTAGTGCCTCTTTTATTTCTCGCCAACTGCAGGCACAACGGGAGAGGCCCAAAGGAAAAGAAGAAGGTAACAATTCAGAAACTAACAAGGAGCAACTGAAAGCACCACAACTTTATCCTAGCAACAGAGTCCTTTTGCATGATTTTACCAGGACCTGGTTTAAGCCTAGATTCACTGGTCCCAATACTATTGAAGAAATAATAGATCAGAAAGTGAAAATCAAAGGTAAGAAAGCATGGAATTACCTTGGGGTCGTCAAGCCCTGTCGAGCAGAGGCATCTCCTAGCAACGACAGCGAAAGGGCTAACGTTCCAGAAGAAGAAGAGCAAAAAGATCACCTTGGAGCATCGCAGCCCAGCAGAGGCCAACCCATAATTACCCGCTCCCGAGTGAGAGAGATAGGGAAAGGACTTCCTACACATCCAGAGTGAGAGTAAACTGTTTGTTTATTATTTTTCTTTTCGCACAATGACAGCATTCATTGTGAAAGTTGCGACTGTTATTCCTCCATTGTCCCATGGTGCCCAAAGACCCTCACCCTGCGACCTTCCAAGGCCAATGTGTCCTCTTTGTTAGGCGATCCAATCATTTAAGAAGACCCTCTGCCTCCTTATTTTTCTGTGTTTTCCTGGGCTATTTATCCCAAACATACCCACAACTTCATCGAGGAAATGTGTCCATACTTGCAGTACTTCGAGACCCTAGAATACGCATTGTGTGGCAACAGTTATTCCTTATTGCAGTAGAACAACACTGCCACCGCAGAGCTCATAATAATAAGTACTAACAACAAAATAATGCATTTCTATATTATTGTATAGCACTTACGCTTAACCTCTTTTTTATAGAACAAATATGCATACAATATCACCCAATCTGTGTTGGTACTCATTTATCGACCTAAGAAGGATGAAAGGCTGAGATGGCCTTGCTGGGATTTGAACCTGCAGATAACACACACATCGCAGCAGCAAGCGCTCAACCCACTGAGCTATCATATCGGCTATAGTAAAATGACAATTATTCTGTAGTGGATACCATTGAACTGGTAACAGATTTTACAGCACATCAGTTATGTTGATCTGCAGGTCTGGTGCAAAGTTGACCGCATGTCAAGCCTGCATGCATCTACTTTCAGGCTTCAGAGGTTGGCAAAATAGGGAAAAAAGCGAACTCACAGGATATCCCATACTCTGAGCACTCGTTACCTCATACACGCAAACAATCATCCTGGACAGCATGCCAGGGAGTTGAGAAAAATAGACACATTACAACAAAGCATTCATTGTGGCACAATGAAGTCAATGGCCACTTGATGTGCTATGGTCAAATATTTCTACACTGTACAGAAGTATTTAGGCACAAGGATTTTGTCAAGTGACTGAGGACACCGAGATGGAATGTATTGTGATGATCGTAACAGAGACAACAGCAGATAATGAAACATGGTATTACTGCAACTTGCAAAAGGCCGAAATGGATGCTTATTCTATTCTAAAATTGGTCATTTATCACTAATATCACTAATACATATTTATCACTAATACAACAGCACAGGCACTCCAGGGGGCACTGTGGCCCCTGGCGTGGCGGCACGGTGACAGCCGCCGGCCCAGCGGCGGCCCCTCAACTTTGCATGCTGAAGCAGCATGTGAACGATGCATGCATCATAATTTATGGGATTGCTGGCCAAACACCATGGCCTATAAGCTTTTCTTTCTGTGCGTGAACGTTTTCCTCTGCTAGCTCTAGTCACTTGGCAGAGGTTCCCTTTTTTTTTAACTACCCCAAATCTTACCGAAAGTGGACTGTACCTTTGTGAATGTAGACAGAGTGGTTGAGGAGTGGGATCTTTTAGAACAGTGAGATTTTCAGCTTGTAGATATGTGCCAGGGCTAGGAGGGCTAACCAGATGAATGGGGAAAGATCAGTCCAAAGACGTGCCTACACCAACTGAAGATCGCCCCAATGCATTACATATACGCATTACATATACACATTACATATACGCACAGTACAATAGTGGGGCATGTCGATATTTACAAGAATAGAAAGCGCAAATACAGAAAAATTGGCAAAAACTACTTTTTCTTAACAGTACATATAGAAAAATTGCGCATTTGAAGGGAGCTCTTGTATCTAAAAAGGGTCAAATCTGTCTGAAACAATGTGGTTCTTATTGTAATTGTTATGCAATGATATCAAATAGGATTAGTACATCTAAACTGAGGATATTAAACGGTTTGAATGAGAAACTGAAAAGCCAGATAAAAGAGTTTGAGACCCAGGGATAAAATTTTTTTTAAAATTTAAAGTGTTTTTTTCATATTTTTCTTTTTTTTCAAACTGGCCCAGGCGTGGCCAGAAACTGGCCCCCACGCCCCAGGGACGATTTCGACCCGGCCATGGGCCGAAAGGCTGAGGGGCCAATCTGACCCTGTTCATCAATATCTTCAAGGCTACACAAGGTTCCGAAGCAGAGTAAGTAATGAATGCCATTATTAAAAGTGTGACAATGCTGACTTGTGTCTTCTTTTCGCTTGGTATTTTTCCCCTTATTTTTTGGCGAACGTCTTTTGTTATAGAAAATAAAGCTGTGACCCCTACTAACACTACCCCAATTCCGGCAGGTGCGGCTAGCATGTCAGGCGTGGAGGTAAGTACTGCCAGACCATTAAGGAGAGGTAGACGCAGTGTTAATGTAGATGTAGAAGGGGTCGATTCTTAACATGTTGTACAAGCACATGACTAAAGTTGGTAAACAGACCACTGGAGAGAGCTGCTATGTCTGCTCTCTCATTCCCTACGCCATGAGTGCCTCCAGAACGTTTGTGGCAACTGAAATACCACAAACAAGAGCACAGTGCCTTATGTACCTATCAATGTGCACCACCCGGGGGAGGGATGGGGACCCTGATGCGGCTCCCTAGGACCGCTGGTGGGCTTGGGGACAGTCAACCCACATGGGAGAGAGGTGCCCAACACCAAGGGCAGCACCCATGGCTGTCCTGAACCTTTGACTGGGCTGTGTTACAACTTTTCCCTCCAGTGAGGGATGGGAACCCTTCGGGGGCTCCCTGGGACTTGGGGACATTCGACCCACATGGGAGACAGGCACCCATGGCCAGGGACATCACCCCCGCCCGTCCTGGTGCTCTGGCCGGGCTGTATTGCAGCTTTTCCCTCTGGGGAGTGGTGAGGATCCTGCCCAGGCTCCTTGGGACCATGGCTGGACTTGTGGATCATCTAACCACATTGGAGACAGGCACCTGAGGGCAGCACCCCCAGCCATACTAGAACTGTGGCTGGGCTGCATTACTGCCTTTCCCTCTGGGGAGGGATGGGGACCCTGCCGGGGCTCCCTGGGAAAACGGCTTGACTTGTGGACAGTCAACCCACACTGTAGAAAGGTGCCCTAGGCTGGGGGCAGAACCCCCGGCTGTCCTGGAGCTCTGGTTGTGCTGCGTTACAGCTTTTACCGCCAGTGAGGGATGGTGACCCTGCCGGGGCTCCCTAGGACTGCCATTGGACTTGGAGATGGTCGACCCACATAGGAGTCAGGTACCCATGGCCGGGAGCATCATCCCGACCTCCCTGGAGCTCTGGCTGCACTGCATTACAGATTTTCACTCTGTGGAGGGGTGGGTAACCTGCCGGGGGTCCCTGAGACCGCTGCTGGACAAGTGGACGGTCAACCCACATTGCAGACAGGGGCCCAATGCCGGGGGCAGCACCCCTGGCCATCCTGGGGCTGTGGCTGGGCTGCATTACAGCTTTTCCTTCCAGGGAGGGATGGGGACACTACTGGGGCTCCATGTGACCCCCGCTGGTCTTGGGGACTGTCTACCCAAATGGGAGACAGGCACCCAAGCCTGGGGACATCACCCTCAGCCGTCCTAGAGCTCTGGCTGGGCTGCATTACAGCTTTTCCTTTCGGAGAGTGATGGGGACCCTGCCCGGGCTCCCTGGGACTGCCACTGGACTTATGGATGGTCGACCCACAATGGGGACAGGCGCCCAAGCCGAGGGACATCACCCTCAGCCGTACCTAGAGCTCTGGCTGAGCTGCGTTACAGCTTTTCCCTCTGGAGAGGGATGTGGACCTTGCTGCGGCTCCCTAGGACCGCTGCTGAGGTTGGGGATGGTCAACCCACATGGGAGATAGGCGGCCAACGCCAAGGGCAGCACCACCAGCCGTCTTGGACCACTGGCTGTGCTGTGTTACAGCTATTCCTCTGGGAAGAGATGGGGACCCTGTCGGGGGTTACCTGGGACGGTGGCTGGACTTGTGGACTGTCGACCCACATTGTAGACAGGTGCCCAAGGCCAGGGTCATCACCCCCAGCTGTGCTAGAGCTCTGGCTGGGCTGCATTACAGCTTTACCTTCCGGGGAGGGATGGTGACCCTGCAGGGGTTCCCTGGGACTGCTGCTGGACTTATGGACAGTCGACCCACAATGGGGACCGGCGCCCAAGGCCAGGGATATCTCCCCCTGCCGTCCTAGAGCTCTGACTGGGCTGCATTACAGCTTTTCCCCTCCTGGGAGGGATGTGGACCTTGCTGTGGCTCCCTAGGACCGCTGTTGGGCTTGGGGACGGTCAACCCACATGGGAAAGAGGTGCCCAATGCCAAGGGCAGCACCCCCGGCCATCTTGGACCTCTGGCTGGGATGCGTTACAGCTTTTCCCTCCAGTGAGGGATGGGGACTCTGCAGGGGCTCCCTGGGTCCGCCGCTGGACTTGGGGACGATCGACCCACATGGGAGACAGGCACCCATTGGCAGGGACATCACCCCTGACCGTCCTGGTGCTCTGGCTGTGCTGTGTTACAGCTTTTCCTCTGGGAAGAGATGGGGACCCTGTCAGGGTTCCCTTGGACCGCGGCTGGACTTGTGGACTATCGACCCACATTGTACACAGGCGCTGAAGGCCGGGGACACCACCCCCGGCCATCCTGGAGCTCTGGCTGGGCTGCGTTGCAGCTTTTCACTCTGGAGAGGGAGGTGGACCTTGCCGGGGCTCCCTGGGCCTGCCGCTGGACTTGGAGATGGTCAAGCCACATGGGAAACAGGCGCCCATGGCCAGGGGTAGCACCCCTGGCCGTCCTGGACCTCTGCTGGGCTGCGATACAGCTTTCCCTGCAGTAAGGGATGGGGACCCTGCCGGGGCTCCGCCGCTGAGCTTGGCGACAGTCCACCCACATGGGAAACAGGCGCCCAAGGCCAGGGGCAGCACCCCGGGCCATCCTGGAGCCCTGGCCATGCCGCGCTGCAGCTTTTCCCTCTGGGTAGAGCCGGGGAACCAGCTGGGTCAACCGATCACTGCCGCTGAACTTGGGGACGGTCGACCCACATGGGAGACAGGCGCCCAAGGCCAGACGCAGCACCCCCTGCGGTACTGGCACTATGGCCAGGCTGTATTGCAGCTTTTCCCTCTGGGGAGTGATGAGGATCCTGCTGGGGCTCCTTGGGACTGCAGCTGTACTTGTGGGCCGTTGCCCCACATTGGAGACAGGTGGCCAATGCCAGGGGCAGTGGCTGGGGTGCATTACAGCTTTTGCCTCCAGGGAGGGATGGTGACCCTGCCGGTGCTCCCTTGGACTGCCGCTGGACTTGGAGATGGTTGACCCACATGGGAGACAGGTGCCCATGGCCAGGAACATATCCCCCGACCATCCTGGAGCTCTGGCTGCGCTGCATTACATATTCTCACTCCAGGGAGGTATGGGGAACCTACTGGGGCTGCCTGGAGCTGCTGGACTTCTGGACAATGGACTCACATTGGAGACAGGCCCCTAAGCCTGGGGACAGCACCCCTAGCCGTCCTGGAGCTCTGGTTGGGCTGTGTTACAGCTTTTCCTTCCAGGGAAATATGTAGACTGTGCTGCAGCTCCCTATGACCACCACTGGGCTTGGGGACGATCAGCCCACATGGGGGAGAGGCACCCAACACCAAGGGCAGCAACCTCGGCCATCCTTGAGCTTTGGCCGTGCCGCGTTACAGCTTTTCCCTCTGGGAAGGGATGGGCACACCGCTGGGGCTCCCTGGGACAACTGTTGGACTTGTGGGCGGTCTACCCACCTTGTGGACAGGCGCCCAAGGCCAGGGACAGCACCCCCGGCTGTGCCAGAGCTCTGGCAGTGTGATATTGCAGCTTTCACCTCCGGGAAGGGATGGTGACCCTGCCAGGGCTCCCTGGGACTGACGCTGGACTTGGAGACAGTCGACCGACATGGGAGACAGGCGCCCATGGCTGGGAACATCACCCCCAACCTGGACCTCTAGCTGTGCTGCATTATATTTTCACTCCAGGGAAGGATGGGGAACCTGCTGGGGCTCCCTGGGACTGCCGCTGGACTTGTCGACGGTCAACCCACATTGGAGACAGGTGCCCAAGGCCAGGGGCAGCACCCCCAGTTGTCCTGGAGCTCTGGTGGTGGTGCATTAAAGCTTTTACCTCCGGGGAGGGATGGTGACCCTGCCGGGGCTCCCTGGGACCGCCGCTGGATTTGTGGACGGTCGACCCACATATGGGACAGGCGCCCAAGTTCGGGGGCAGCACAACCGGCTGTCCTGGAGCTGTGGCAGGGCTGCGTTGCTGGTTTCCCCTCCGGGGAGGGATGTGGAACTTGCCGGGGCTCTCTGGGACCGCCGCTGGGCTTGGGGACTATCAGTGCACAAGACACGAGGGTGAGTGTGCAGGGTGTAGAATGGAGGCGGCAAGGCTCCTCAGTAGGCCCCAAGCACAGGACAACTAAGAAAAGAACAAAACAGGACAAAAGCAAAAGGCTCCAGCCTTATCGAAGGCTTCTCTGCCCTCTTTGCAGGAAAAAAGACCTGCAAACTACAATACCCCGCAACCTCCGGGCGGAAACTACTTTTCTACACCGGGCTTAAGCATCCGACCAGAGCAGACGCATCGGCTGGAGCTCCTGACAAGGGGATTCACGTGAGGGGCCATGCCCCAAGGAAGAAGCTTCCAGGCCTCTCGCTTACACCAGATAAGTACTGCAAAAGCTGTGGGGAGATACCAAGGCTTAGATCTTAATGCGCAGCATCAGGGAAGTAGCGCAGAGACAGGAGGGGAAACGGAGGACCCGGGAGGCATTCGGAGTTAAGGGCACACGCAGGGGGCACAGCCCAGACTAACCATGTCCCCTGCCCAGAGTAAAAGCTAAGTGCTCCGCGCATAACTTTCACTGCATTTGACGTGCTCACGGTGCCCATAGAGACAGTGGTTTTTTCCTGCATGCTGCATGCAAATTAGCCACATGCGGCCCTTTATCAAACTGCACGTATACAGCCATGTGCTGCGAACTTTAGCAACACGTTGGAACTTCTAGTGTTAAGCCACGTGCAGTGAACTTTGGCAGCACGTTGAGACTTCTAGTGTTCAGCTACGTGCAGCGAACAATAGTTGCACGTTCCTCTTAATCATTCAGCTACGTGCAGCGGACTACGTGTTGCACGAACAGGGCTGTATGAGCAGTACTAATACTATGGTTATTTTAGGTTGCATGTACCTCCATAAACCTGCCCTGGGGTGTCACCAGTCTGCATGTAAGTTCACAGTGTACCTTGTGAGCCACGTGTAAGCAACATGCAGATCACTAATTCAAACTCTCTTTGCAGCATTTGAACTGCTCCTGACACCGGACCTTAGAGTGCGCAGACAGGAGGCCAGCACTCACAACCAGAGCTAAGCGCCTTTCTGGTTACCTAGTACTGTGTGTGAATGCACTGTGAAATGTATGCTTGGGGTTATGTGTGTGATTTCACACAGTAATGTTGTTCAGTTTACCCTGTGTCCCCTTACCTGTCCACTTCCCCTCTCCTAACCCTCATTCCGGTTACCCTCTGCTCTGTACCTATCCAACCATCGTGATCCTAACCCTCTTTCCCTGCTGGGGTCTCGGAAGCTTGTGTAGGCTTAGTCTTGAAGGCACTAAGACTGCAGTGGGGGTGGTTGGTTCGTGCCACTCCTGCACCTCGAAACCGAAGCTGTGATAGAAGCTCAAACCCCCGTGTAACAGGCACCTGAGTGGTACGACCCGGCCAGGCCATGGAGGATCTTACTAAAGTCTTACAGGACCTGCAAGCCCAGCTTGCTGCTACCAGGCAGGACTACGCTGTCCTGGTGTTACGACGGATTTCTGAACTCTGTCCTGGCGGCGCAGAGGTTCAGAAGGCCAACCTAATTACTTGGAAAAGGGTAACCACTGGACAAGCCAGACCAATCAGGGTAGCGATCGTGGCGGTCAAGACTAGGTCTCAAGAGGGGTGAGGGTGACTGAAAGCCCGCAATGAGCACACAAAGCAAGGACACTTACAAATTACTCCAAACAGGTGTTATATTAAAAATATATACACATTTATTCCAAGGCCTTTGCAACAATGACCGTAGCGAGAAATCACTATAAAACTCTAGTAAACCAACACATACCAAACCAATACAATATATATACAAATACAAACGAGTCTAAAGCGTTAGATGCACGAAATGTGTAGTCCACCTAGAAGGGGAGGAAAACAGGCAGTGCGAAATAATGATTAGACCCAGTCCGCCTTCAGATGCACCTAACTAAAAGGAAGTCCAAGCGCTACGAAGAGTGGAGCCTTGTGCTCAAAAGTACCTGCACACGATGGTGCCAAGGGGAAAAAAGGGAGTCTCTTCGAGGGAATCAGGCAGTTCAGTTTGGTGCACAAATGAAGAAGAACAGAGTTCCGCGGCTCAAGAGCAGCCCCCACTGTGGGCAGAAGCAGAGCGCGAGTACAGAAAGGCAAGCTGTTTGACACAGCGGGGAAAAGCTATGGGCTCGTGCAGGAGGGCGACCAGTTCGTAGCTATGCTACTCACCGGTCCCCGATGCAAGCAGACCCAGGCTTCTCCGCGTCAGTTTCAGTGCTGGAAGGTTCAGGGGAGCAGGGGACGTCTCGTCGTCATGTAGATTCTGCAGCAGCAGAGTTGAGTTGAGGGCGTCCCAAATGCAGTGAACCCGCACAGTTTGTTACCACAGCAGGGCAACGGAGCGGCCGTGTGTATCTCAGCCAAATGTACACTACTCACTTCAGACCTGGGAATGCCAAGTGTACGAATCGTGTGAGAGTGACAAGGACTCGAAATACAACACAACCTGACGGCGGTTACAGAGCAAGACTCCTGGGTAGGCTGGTCAGTCTGCTGGATGGCCCAGAGACACTTCCAAAGGCTTACTTGCAGGAGATGGTGAAGATGCCGAGAATAGCTGTCCCCCGCTATTCCAAGGGTCGAAGTACCAGTACAGGCCTTCTGGTTCGATCAGAGGTAGAAAGGGTTTCACAAGGCGACAGCAGTGCAGAGGAGCAGTCCTTCAGCGGGTCACCAGCGATTCCTCGGTCCAGCCTCGTGGTTGCAGGATACTTGGCTCCTGTATTCCCTTGTTCGTGAGAACTCAGGAGATCGACATGGTAGTGGCGTTTCCAGCCCCCTCTTATCCACGGTTCCCTTTGCGCCAAAACGGAGGGGACCCAATGGGAGAACCGCTCATCAAACACTCACACCATACGTGGACCTATCACGGACCACGGTGGCCCCAGGCATTCACACCACACTAGACTCTCTGGCACCCAGGATGTGTATTGGGACCAGACATCCCAGCCCACATCCTGGAGGCACACACAAGGCCTGTAGAAGCCCGCAAAAGAATCTGTGTTTCGCGGGAAAGTACATGCCCAAATAAGGAAGTTCCCGGGTCGGCTCGACCTGGGGAAGGTGAAGGGGGCAAGATGGTCAGCGGACAGAACAAAGGAGCCTCATGGTCTGGCCATTTTGGGAGCCAGGCCACCATTTTGGGTTAAGCGCGAGAAACGCGATTAAAACGCCAAAAGGAGCTCAAAAACACAAGAAACGATCGCTGCCACCATTCCCATCCAGGATTCACTTGCACCGATCATTTACAATCCAAACAGAGTATCTAGGGCCTGTAGAAGACTAGAGACCCAAGAGAGCAGTAACTTAGCTTACAGTGCCCTCTTTTGTCCTGTTGCACGAAAGCTGCAACATGATAAAGAAACTACGGAAAACAGCGTTTCCCAGTACTGACTGTCTTAAGGGCATGTCAGTTTCCCCGTAAGAATGGAGCGAAAGCCCAGAAGAATACGGCAGAAGGCTGCACTTCTCTGGCAAAGTCTGGATCCTGGTGAAAACAACAGCAACAAGTTTAGGGGTTGCCACATGGAAGGAGAATTACCCACAATTAAGAAATCTTTCCTAACACTCGCCCCTCCCAGACTATGGACAGGGGGAACTAATCCACCCCTGGATGAGTCTCTTGTTCAGGTTGGTTAAACATTCTGGACAACCCATCAGCATTGCTATGTTGGACACCTGGCCTATGCTCAATAGTGAAGTCGAAGCCTTGTAGACCTATGGACCACCTAAGCAACTTTGGATTCTCTCCCTTCATGTTCATTAGCCATTTTAAGGGCTTATGGTCAGTTTGCACAGTGAAGTGGGTCCCATAGAGGTAGGGCCTCAGCTTCCGTAGGGCCCACACAACAGAGAAACATTCTTTCTCCACTGTGGACCATCTGAGCTCTCTGTCCTTAAGCTGGCGACTAATAAAACCAATAGGGTGTTCCTTACCCTTCTCATCTACTTGCGATAGTACAGCTCCCATCCCAGTGTCAGAGGCGTCCGTCAGCACAATAAAAGGTCTTTGAAGCCGTTGAAGGCCTTCTCACACTCGTCGGTCTAAGTTACCTTCTTGGGTTTCTTCGGAGTGGTGAGGGCAGTCAGAGGGGCAGCTATGGTGCCATAGTCTGCCACGAAGTTGCGGTAATACCCAGTGAGTCCTAAGAAGGTTCTCACTTGGGTCTGTGTACTGGGGGTAGGCCAGTCTTGTACTGCTTGTACTTTACTGGGAAGAGGCTGTATCCTCCCTCCAACTACTTCATGTCCAAGGTAAACCACTGAGCCTTTTCCAATCTGGCATTTACTAGCCTTTATGATCAAGTGTGCTTTCTGAAGAGCCTGGAGCACAATCCCGAGGTGTTTCGCATGGTCTTCCCAGGTGGCACTGAAAACTGCTATATCGTCCAGATATGCAAGACAGAATTCGTCCAACCCATTCAACACATGATTCACAAGTCTCTGGAAAGTGGCAGGTGCATTTTTCAACCCAAACGGCATTACCCTGAATTGGTAAAGGCTGTTTGGAGTAGAAAACGCTGTCTTCCCCTTGGCATGTTCTGCTAAAGCTATTTGCCAATAGCCAGCAGTGAGGTCAGACGTGCTGAGGTACTTGGAGGCACCCAAAGTATCCACCAGCTCATCTGTTCGAGGCAAGGGGTGTGCATCTGTCTTGGTGACAGCATTCAGAGCCCTGTAATCCACGCAGAACCTCAATTCAGAAGTGCCTGCCTTTGGAAACAAAACCACAGGGCTGGACCAAGGACTACTAGAGGGTTCAATCACCCCAAGGTCTAACATCTTGTTGACCTTGGTCTTAATATAAGACCGTACTTTGTCTGACATCCTGTATCCCCTACTTTTGGTAGGTACGCTGTCTCCTGTGTCTATGTTATGTTTGCACCAAGGTGTCAAACCAGGCAACTGTGAAAACAGGGGGGAAAACTGCCTAAGCAAACTTTTCACCTCAGCCTGCTGATTAGAAGTCAGGTGAGGGGCCACTCGGACACTCTCAAAGGAGCTATCTGAAGGACCGCTTTGGAACAGGTCGGGGAGAGGTTCAGACTCCTCTTCCCCAACATCTGAAGCCAGTAGCAGTGCTGTGATTTTGACTCTTGGGACAAAAGCCTTCAGCCTATTTACGTGAAACACTTTTGGAGCCTGTCCAGGCCTTCCAAGGTCCAATAAATAGTTAACCTCACCCAGGGGCTCCACCACTGTGTAAGGGCCTGACCATTTTTCCTGTAAAGCTCGAGGCCTTATGGGATTCATAATCAGGACTTGCGACCAGGTGTAAAGTTGATGAGGGAAGCTTTCTGGTCGTACCAATGTTTCACCAGCGCGTGTCCTGCCTTCAATTTATCACTAGCCAAGCCCATCAGAAGTACCATCCGTTTTCTGAGCCCCAGCACATAATCTACTACGTTGGTAGTAACAGGGGGAGTGGGCATCTCCCATCCCTCTTTGACTATGGCTAAGGGTCCCCGTACAGGATGACCGAACAGAAGTTCGAAGGGGCTGAAGCCAACACCCTCCTGTGGTACCTCTCGGTAGGCAAACAGTAAGCATGGTAAAAGAAGATCCCATTTTCTTCTCTGAGGTTCTTCCAGAGCCCCAACCATGCTCTTTAAGGTTCTGTTGAAACGTTCCACCAGACCATTGGTCTGGGGGTGGTATGCAGAAGAGAACTTGTAGGTGACCCCACATTCTTTCCACATAGCCTGCATATACTTCGACATAAAGTTGCTGCCACGATCCGACATAACTTCTTTAGGGAAGCCAACCCTAGTAAATATGCCAAGTAACGCTTTTGCAACTGACTTGGCAGTTACAGTTTTCAATGGGATGGCCTCAGGATATCTGGTTGCATGGTCGACCAGCACCAGGATAAACCTATTGCCTGAGGATGTTGGCGGGTCAAGGGGACCAACGATGTCGATCCCTACCCTTTCAAATGGTATTCCCACAACTGGGAGTGGTACCAATACAGATAACTGGCAGGAGGCACAACTCCTGCAGTGACTTTCTACTTGCACCCCCATCTTGGGCCAGTAGAAGTGCATGGATAACCTTTGCTTGGTCCTCTTAATACAAAGGTGACCAGTAAGGGGCACTTCATGCGCCAACTGCAAGAGAAAGGGTCTTACAGCAAGGGGAACCACCAACCTCCTATGTTCTCCTTCTGTAGACTCTGTGGGCTCACTATACAGGAGTCCACCTTCCCAATAAATCCGATGCGTCCCAGGCGGTTCACCCTCAAGCTGGGAGCAGGCCTCTCTCCTTAGGTCTTCCAGAGATGGGCACACACGTTGGCCTTTACTGAATTCTTCCCTGTCAGGATCACCTTCTACTAACAAGTCTTTTAGTTCAGGATGGTCGTTGGGGTCAAATACTTCAGGCATCGCCACCTCCTCGTCAGGCCCGGCCGATTGACCAACTTCCTCCACCGCAGTGGTAGGCGAGCTCGGGGGAATGTTCTCTTTCCCTCGTCTTGGCTTGTTTACTCCTTTCGCCTTGGGTTTCCCCTTCGGCTGGGGCGGCGTATTGGTCTTGGCCAATGCTGCCCGTGTTTGAGACCGTGTGCAGGGTCTGTCGGCAGTGTCTCCTATGAGCCCTAAAGCTCTGAGATCATTGCCTAACAGGACCTTTCCTGGGACGTTTCTCTGAATGCTCACTGGAATCCTGACTGCTGTACCATTTAAAGTAAGATGTACAGGTATTACTGGAAACATGCGAGGTGGGCCGTCAGCCAACTTAGTGGGCAACAGAGTAGCTCTGGCAACTTCCTCTGAGTCTACCAAGGTAGAATCCACTACAGTTAGACTGCACCCACTATCCTTAAGAGCTGGATTATCTACTCCATTGATCAGCACACTGTCTTTAAAGTAGTGCTTGGTATTATCTGGAATCCTAGCATAAGCCTCTGCTACTTTAGGCTCCCAGGAACCCAGGGAAACTAAAACTACCTCATCTTCTATCCCGCTGGGGAAGGAGTCTGAGGAGAAGGATGCTCCTGTAATCTCTTCTCCCTCGTAGGAGGAGTAGGCCAGATTAGCGGAGTGGACCCCCAAAGGTTTAACCTTACACCGGGGATCCCCCTTCACGTGGTCAGTTGCTCCACAAGCAAAACAAGACCCATTGGGTCTGTTTACATAGGGAGGCTTATTGTAACCAGAGTTCTGTTTCGGAGGCTGACCTCCACTACCCTGTGAGTTCTCTTGTGTCTTACCCTTATTTTTCTTTTTGTGGCCCTTTTGAGAAGAAGATTTATCAGATTCTCCACCCTCCTTATCTTTGGACTTTTTCCCTTCCTCCTGCTTACCAGGATGAGTTTTGTCCTTATGGGACACTCAATGTGACACCCATAAGTCTGCTGCAATGGCCAGCTTCTTAGGATCTATCTCCTTCGAATCGGCCAAATGCTGCTTAAGCTCCGGGGAAGAAGATGCAAAAATGTGTTCCAGCATGACAAGATTTATCATGCCTTCAAAGGTAGAAACCTTATAACCTTCGACCCAGCCAGTCAAGTTTTTTAAGGATTCAGTGACATAAGATACCCAAGTACCACCTTCTTTTTTCTTGTGCTCTCGGAATCGTTTTAAATATTGGGCAGGAGTCTTTCCAAACTTTAAAATGAGAGTTTGTTTTAACATTGCGAAATCTGCTCGCTCAGCCTTCGACAATTCCATAATGGCACTACAGCCAGAATGGGGCAGTCTGCTGAGTAACCAGGCAATCTTAGTATTGTCAACTTGTTGAACTTCACATGCATACTCAAACGTATTCAGCCAGTCCATAATGTCATTCCTTTCCTCATACACACTGAGCAGATCTTTCGGAAACCGTGGATGAGAGGAGGCCCCACACCCATGTCCAGGACCCTTGGACCCATTTGCAACCTGAAGCTTGGCCAGTTCCAACTGGTGATCCCTATCTTTCTGTTTTTCTGCCTGTTCGATTTGTAGTTTGGCTATGATGAACTCAAGCTCCTTCTGCCTAAACCGCAGCTCTTGCTTCTTGAATTCAAGCATAGCCTCCCCATCAACACTGGCAGAGGAAACATTAGACATCTCATCCTCCCTGTCCTCGTGGTCGCGGTGGATCAGTGCAGCGGCAGAACCGTCGGTTCTACCAGTGAGAGCAGCCCCACCTCCTTCCGCACTGTCCTCAGAAGTTATAGCGTCAAGCTGCGCTTCTTGCCACGCCACGATTCTTTGGATCATATCCAATTTGGTGCCTTGAGAGGAAACACCTCTCTCCGCACACATCTTTTTCAATGTTTTGGATTTGGAAGCATTTAAAGTTAACAAGGTATTTGTTTCCATACTGTTAGATAGGACTATGGCCTTTTTAAAGTTATACTACGACAATTCACTACGTGTCCTGGTAGGAATAACTTGAAATGCCTTCGTTCATGCGCAACACTGGATACCTTCAGTCGTATCCCACCGCTGTACACCAATTTGTTACGACGGATTTCTGAACTCTGTCCTGGCGGCGCAGAGGTTCAGAAGGCCAACCTAATTACTTGGAACAGGGTAACCTCTGGACAAGCCAGACCAATCAGGGTAGCGATCGCGGCGGTCAAGACTAGGTCTCAAGAGGGGTGAGGGTGACTGAAAGCCCGCAATGAGCACACAAAGCAAGGACACTTACAAATTACTCCAAACAGGTGTTATATTAAAAATATATACACATTTATTCCAAGGCCTTTGCAACAATGATCATAGCAAGAAATCACGATAAAACTCTAGTAAACCAACACATACCAAACCAATACAATATATATATAAATACAAACGAGTCTAAAGCGTTAGATGCATGAAATGTGTAGTCCACCTAGAAGGGGAGGAAAACAGGCAGTGCGAAATAATGATTAGACCCAGTCCGCCTTCAGAGGCACCTAACTAAAAGGAAGTCCAAGCCCTACGAAGAGTGGAGCCTTGTGCTCAAAAGTACCTGCACACGCTGGTGCCAACGGGCAAAAAGGGGAGTCTCTTCGAGGGAATTAGGCAGTTCAGTTTGGTGCACAAATGAAGAAGAACAGAGTTCCGCGACTCAAGCGCAGCCTCCACTGTGGGTAGAAGCAGAGCGCGAGTACGGAAAGGCGTGCTGTTTGACACAGTGGGGAAAAGCTATGGGCTCCTGCAGGAGGGCGACCAGTTCCTAGCTATGCTACTCACCGGTCCCCGATGCAAGCAGACCCAGACTTCTCAGCGTCAGTTTCAGTGCTGGCAGGTTCAGGGAAGCAGGGGACGTCTCGTCGTCGTGTAGATTCTGCAGCAGCAGAGTTGAGTTGAGGGCGTCCCAAACGCAGTGAACCCGCACAGTTTGTTACCACAGCAGGGCAACGGAGCGGCTGTGTGTATCTCAGCCAAATGTACACTACTCACTTCAGACCTGGGAATGCCAAGTGTACGAATCGTGTGAGAGTGACAAGGACTCGAAATACAACACAACCTGACGGCGGTTACAGAGCAAGACTCCTGGGTAGGCTGGTCAGTCTGCTGGATGGCCCAGAGACACTTCCGAAGGCTTACGTGCAGGAGATGGTGAAGATGCCGAGAATAGCTGTCCCCGCTATTCCAAGGGTCGAAGTACCAGTACAGGCCTTCTGGTCCGATAAGAGGAAGAAAGGGTTTCACAAGGCGACAGCAGTGCAGAGGAGCAGTCCTTCAGCATGTCACCAGCGATTCCTCGGTTCAGCCTCGTGGTTGCAGGATACTTGGCTCCTGTATTCCCTTGTTCGTGAGAACTCAGGAGATCGACATGGTAGTGGCATTTCCAGCCCCCTCTTATCCATGGTT
This sequence comes from Ambystoma mexicanum, assembly GCF_040938575.1. Taxonomy (NCBI): domain Eukaryota; kingdom Metazoa; phylum Chordata; class Amphibia; order Caudata; family Ambystomatidae; genus Ambystoma; species Ambystoma mexicanum. Next base: position 1,282,923,301 of record NC_090923.1, on the reverse strand, counting down.
CCCTTTGCGCCAAAACGGAGGGGACCCAATGGGAGAACCGCTCATCAAACACTCACACCATACGTGGACCTATCACGGACCACAGTGGTCCCAGGCATTCACACCACACTAGACTCTCGGGCACCCAGGATGTGTATTGGGACCAGACATCCCAGCCCACATCCTGGAGGCACACACAAGGCCTGTAGAAGCCCACAAAAGCATCTGTGTTTCGCGGGAAAGTACATGCCCAAATAAGGAATGCCCCGGGTCGGCTCGACCTTGGGAAGATGAAGGGGGCAAGACGGTCAGCGGACAGGACAAAGGAGCCTCATGATCTGGCCATTTAGGGAGCCAGGCCACCATTTTGGGCTAAGCGCGAGAAATACGCTTAAAACGCCAAAAGGAGCTCAAAAACACAAGAAACGATCGCTGCCACCATTCCCGTCCGTGATTCACTTGCACTGATCATTTACAATCCAAACAGAGTATCTAGGGCCTGTAGAAGACTAGAGACCCAAGAGAGCAGTAACTTAGCTTACAGTGCCCTCTTGTGTCATGTTGCACGAAAGCTGCAACATGATAAAGAAACTACGTAAAACAGCGTTTCCCGGTACTGACTGTCTTAAGGGCATGTCAGTTTCCCGAAAGAATGGAGAAAAAGCCCAGAGGAGTACGGCAGAAGGCTGCACTTCTCTGGCAAAGTCTAGATCCTGGTGAAAACAACAGCAAAAAGTTTAGGGGTTGCCACATGGAAGGAAAATTACCCATAATTAAGAAATCTTTCCTAACACCTGGCAACCCAAGTGCGTAGTTTGACTGGGCAGACAGCCCCTATCGCTGGAGGCGCTTCCGCCCCCACCCCAGTCCAGGTACAGGTAGCCCCATAGCCTGTAGTACCGTTGACCCCACCAGAGAGGTACTCAGGAGATCCCCAGAAATATCAAACCTTCCTGACTCAATGTCGGCTTCATTTTCTCACCAAACCGGCAGCATTTAGGGCTACCCAAGCTAGGACAGCTTTTGTTATTTCATATCTAAACGGGGATGCAGCGGCCTGGGCAAATCCTTTGGTACAAAGGAATGACGGGGTGTTATACGATTGGGACGAATTCCTGTTGGAGTTCAGAAAAATATTCAATCGTAGATCTGCAGCCATGTGCAAAGACAGGCAGTTGCTGAATCTGCGTTAGGGCAGCAAAGAGCTGGTAACATACGTCACCCAGTTTAATAGGCTGGTGGCCGAGGCTGAGTGGCCTCAGGAGAAAAGAATGTTCCTCTTTTATCAAGGTCTACGTGAAGACCTTAAGGACCTTTTAGCACAGATAGACCCCAGCCCCGGGATTGTCCTGCCATGATTGATCTTGCAGTACACATCGACCACCGGCAGGTGGAACGGCGCAGGGCCAAAAAGTGAGGGGACTCGCGCCCGAAAGCTAGATTAGACCAATCGCGTGTATCTCGTCCCACAGAAAAAAACTGTCGGGGACAAACCTATGCAGATCGGTTCAACCCGGGGGCCCACTTACCAAAGAAGAGAAGGAGCGTCGACGTAAGGAGGGTCTGTGTTTGTATTGCGGAACTACAGGGCATTTTGTCAAGGAATGTCCCACTAAACCTAAAGCGCAGGGAAACGCCTCGGCACAGCAGTTGTAGGGGTAGTGCAGTCGAGCCAAGTAGTGGAAGTTACCCCAGTCATAGGTTTTGTATATTACACTCCACATATCATGTTGTCGGGGTGCCACGGGTAACTTCATGGACATTGCTTATGCTACTAAATTGGGGGTGCCCTTGTGTAAAACGAAAAATCCTGAGTCAGTAAGAGCTGTGGATGGTACTGCATTGTGTTTTGGCCCTATAACGCAATGTACTCAAGTCCTAACGCTGCATTGCCAGCAAAACCACCTGGAGGAAATCCAGTTTGACATCATAGCGGCACCGCAATTTGGCGTCATCCTAGGGCTGCCATGTTTCTATACGCATAACCCTCGTGTGATTTGGTCTAAGGGCATAGTATCTTTATCCTCATCGTACTGTCTCACTCACTGTGTCTCAACAGAACATACCTTGTCCTTGGTTCAGGGGCCCATAACTCGACCTACCATCAAGCCTATAGAGATGTTAGATCTGAGTGAACTACTGTCCGAATACAAGGAGTTTAAGGATGTGTTCAATAAACAAGCTGCCGAGACATTGCCACCTCACCAGTCATTTGACTGCTGCATAGTCCTAAAGCCAGGTGCAGTGTTGCCCTGCAGCCGCGTGTATGCCCTGACAGAGGCTGAGACAGCCCATTTAAAGGACTACATCGAAACACACTTATGGAGCGGGTTCATTAGGCACTCCAACTCGCCAGTCTCATCGCCGCTCTTCTGAGAACTTGTATTGATTATCGCGGAATTAACCATATTACGGTTAAAAACGGATATCCTTTACCATTGATCCTGGTATTACTGGATCAAGTGTGAGATGCAGCTATCTTCACCAAATTAGACCTCCGAGGGGCCTACCACCTGGAACGAGTGCGGGCCGGAGATGAGTGGAAGACAGCGTTCCGAACCAAATTCAGTCTCTACGAGTACCAGGTTATGCCGTTCGGGTTATGCAACGCGCCAGCAGCTTTTCAGCATTTCTTGATGAAGTATTGCACAAGTACTTAGACGTATTCGCAGTATTTTATATCAATGATATATTGATATATTCTCAAAACATGCAAGAACACGTCAAACACGTCAAGGCAGTACTTCCACGGCTCCGAGAGCATAACTTATTTGCCAAACTAGAGAAGTGCAAATTTCATCACACCACAGTGGAGATCTTGGGGTACTTTTTGACTCCAGCTGGGGTACAGATGGATCAAAGAAAAGTGCAAGCAGTATTAGACTGGCCGGCCCCCACGTCCGTTAAGGAGGTGCAATCCTCTTTAGGATTTGCAAATTTCTACCAGCGCTTTATTAAAAACTTTTCAGAATTGGTAACACCAATCACAGCACTACTCAGAAAAGGGAAGACATTCTTATGTGACGAGTTGGCCGAACAGGGTTTCCGGCAACTAAAATCAGCATCAGTACTAAGACATTCTGATCTAACCCAACCATTTTTGGCTGAAACAGGTGCGTCAAGCTATGCTTTAGGAGCAGTCCTTTCCCAGCGAGACCCTAAAACAGGGTTGCTACATCCTAGTTATTATTCACGAAAGCTGCTCCCAGCAGAAGTCAACTACACCATAGCTGATCAAGAGCTGCTGGTGGTAAAAGCAGCGTTTGATGAATGACGACACTACCTCCTGGGGGCTCGCCACACGATCACTGTCATGACCGATCACCGGAATCTGCAGTGTATGAAAACAGCAAAAACACTCAGCCCTCGACAACTCTGTTGGGCATTGTTCTTTTCAGATTTTGACGTCCTTATCACGTATCGTCTGAGAACGGACAACAAAAAAGCAGATATCTTGTTGCGATATCCAGAACCAGAGGACAAGGGTGCAAGTGCAGCTCGCCCAATAGTTCGGCGACCCGTATAATCGGGTAGTAGGAAGGCCTAACATCTTTGAAGATGTGTTGAAAGCTATATCCACACAAGACCTGCAAGATTGGTGCTCAAAGAGGTCTCAGCATACTTTGGTGAATGGTATTCCATAATACGCCAAAGCCTTGTACTTGCCCACACTTGCACTCATGAAGGAAGTGATGAAATGGTGTCACAATGCCACTCTAGCCGGGCACCGAGGGGTGACTAAAACTCAACTAAATGTGGCTCGACAGTCACTATGGATCTGATTGTGGATTTGCCACCTGTCCAAAAGTACACCTCAATCCTAGTAGTTGTAGACTCACTCACCAAAATGGGTCCCTACTGCTGGTGAGGTAGCAGAGATGTTCCTACACAATGTGGTATGACTACATAAGTTACCCACACATGTCATCACTGACAGAGGCCCACAGTTTACCTCTCGCTTTTGGCGGGCGTTTTGTCAATGGATCGGCATGGAAGTTAGTCGATCATCTAGTTATCAGCCAGAAACTGACGGGCAAACCGAAAAAGTGAATCAAGGACTGGAACAATACTTACGCTGCTACACAGCTAATGCAGAGACTTCATGGGTTCAATATGTCTGGCTGGCTGAGATAGCTTATAATAACACAGTGTACAGCTATTTTTCTTTTTTTTTTGTGTTTGGTTAATAAAACCTTTACAAAAACTCATATTTCCATTTATAAATCTATTTTCTATTTACAATATTAAAATATTTCATAACCTTTTCATCATCTTAAAAATACAAAAACAATCATTATCTTAGCTTTCATATTAAAATTCTTAAAATATCCAATTCTCTTTTTTTAACAAGGGCTACATTCAGGCATACAGGGCCAAATCCTTTTCAATAGTCCTTAGGGGATGTCCTAATGCAAATATTATCGGATAATAATTACAATTCATCAGCCTTTTCCACAGGTTTTCTTTGAAATCTTCAAAATCAACTGTTACAAATTTCATAAAAAACATAGAGCGTGCTAAGTTAAAATATTGACATTCCAAAATCAGGTGTTTCAATGTCTCCAAAGACTCATGGCAACCGGGAAATCGACATTTCATATCTTGCAATACATAAGGTTTATTAGTCCAATTACCACAGCGTTCTTTTGTGTGATACTGATTCAATTTGAATCGCATGTATTGAGCTCTTTGTAACGCTCACCTGATTCCCGCAGAGGCGCCGGTCTTGACTGGGTGAATGCCGTATCTTCAAAGGTGATGTGTAACACACGGTTGGCTCTTTGGGCTGGACCTCTGTGCACTGTATGTCTGACTCGAAGAGTAAGATGTCTTAGGTAAGTGAACGCCGAGCTCTCCATCTGCCTCGGGGCAGGGTGCCGTAACCAGTTTCTTCACTGGATACGGGTGCAGGCCTCTTGAACTCAGAGGACTGCTGTCCGTCGTTAACTGCACGAACGGTAAGTTCTGGGCACTTCAAATGTCTTAAAAGTCTTTTGTAATGATATCTCTTGTTTTGCAGGGTTCCGGCGATGGCAGATGGCGGGCTGATGAGAGTTGAGGATCGAACCCGCGTGAGGAATAGAAGCGCCTGGAAGCACGTAAGTAAGCGCTTGTAGTCTGCTTCACGATACGCACTAACTGTCCCTTTTATCTTGCAGGTACAAGTTCGGAGCTTTAGAGAAGCTGAAGGGTGCTGGAATACCCACTGGATTCGGCGTGGGAAGGAGTAATGGCACATGAGTAATAAAGTTGCCCAATGTCTTTAAACGCACCTTCTTTTGTCTTTCAGATGTGGGATGCAGCGCCGAAGGCCTCCGGAGCGTGCGAAGAGCTGGTAAGCTTTTGTCTTTCAGATGCCGGAATGCAGTGCGAAGACCTCCGGAGCATGCGAAGAGTAGGTAAGCCTTTGTCTTTCAGATGCCGGAATGCAGCGCGAGGCGTTGGTGACAGCCGATGGACCAGGCAAGAGATGCACTGCCACTGAAGACCGTAGTGCTAACCTGTTCTTTCTTTGTCTTTACAGGTGCTGCTGAAGACTGGATTCCAGGATGGTAAGCCTTTGTTCCCTTAGGCCCAGGATCAGAAGCAGAAGACACGATGAGCGTTCTGCTGCAGAGAATGCAGAATAACGCAAAGCAAGATTCATCCATCGGGTGTGGTTTAAATAGCCTCCTGTAGTGCTTAGGTGTCTCCTTCCACAGCCTCGCCTAGGTGAGAAAAGAGTTCCTGCTTTCCAGAAGAGTTCCAGTGTTCTGAACCTAGGGAGTGGCTCCTGCCCCACCCAACAGGAAACGTAGTCCCAAACAGAAGAGGATCAGGGGCTCAACTGGCAGGTAAGTAAGCAGCATGGTCTGCTGCAGGTAAGTCCACCCAAGCATTATGAGCCCGGCGCTTCCAGCGCTGGGACTGGGCATCTTCATGAGCCTGGTGCCACTGGCGCCAGGACAGGGTCCAAAAGGTCCCAATTGGGACTGGCTGGCACTCGGAACCGGGGTTCTGGGTCTGCTTCCAAGGGATTCGGGTAAGTCCTGTTCTTTTGGAAGCAGAGATCATGACAGTACCCCCCCTCAAGGCCCCTCCCAAACCGGGCTTCTCCGGGGGTTTGGACTTGTTAGGAAATGTTCAATGAAATCTTATGATTAGACGAGGGGCGTGGACATATTCTGCAGGTTCCCAGGATCTTTCTTGGGGACCGTAGCCTTTCCAGTCAATCAGGTAAAATAGTTTAGATTTGGAGATCTTGGAATCCAGGATGCTTTTGACTTCAAACTCGAGTTCTCCATCAACTAGAATAGGTTTTGGACATTTAGTTATTCGGGTTTGAGGTTGCACGGGTTTTAATAGAGAGATGTGGAAGACCGGATGTATCTTCATGTGAGGGGGCAAGTCCAACTTCACCGCTACTGGATTTACTATGGTAGTGATGGAATAGGGACCAAGGTATCTTGGGTTGAATGTGCGTGGTCCTTTTAGAGGTAGATATTTGGTGGATAACCAGACTTGATCTCCTACTTGATATTGGGGGGCTTCCTTCCGATGTTGGTCTGCTCCTCTCTTGTATTGTTCTTTAGCCCTTTGAAGGTGAGAAACGGCTTCCTTAAAGGCTTGAGTGATTGTAGAATGCAGGTGGTCTACTGCTGGTGTTCCAAGATCTTGGAGTGGATCCAACTCCGAGGTTCGAGGGTGACTACCGTATAAAAGAAAAAACGGGGTCTTCCCAGTTCCCGAGTGGACAGAGTTATTGTAGGCATATTCGGCTATCCAAAGGATATCTTTCCAAGTTTTTTCAGTTTGTTGTAGCATGCAGCGTAAATACTGTTCCAGAGTTTGATCTGTCCTCTCGGATTGTCCGTCGCTTTGAGGGTGGTGGCTGGTCGAAAGTCTCACATCAATTTGAGAAATAAATTGACTACCTCGATCCGAAATGAGAACTGAAGGAAAACCGTGCAGTCGGACGATGTTTTCGAGAAATTCTCGGGCCAGAGTTGCTGCTGTTGGTAAGCCTTTCAGTGGAATGAAATGCGCCATCTTGGAGAATAGGTCCACGATTACTAGGATCGCATTGTATCCGGAGCATGGAGGTAGATCGGTGATGAAGTCCATAGAAAGCGTATGCCAAGGGCGAGGTGGGATGTCAATAGAGCGTAAGAGGCCGGCTGGTTTTTCCTTTTGACTCTTGTTTTGGGCGCATACTGCACAGGACATTATAAAGTCTCTGATATCTTTTTTCCAAGACGGCCACCAGAAGTAGCGCTTGATCTTTTCCGAGGTCTTGGTCATACCGGGATTTCCTTCCATTAAAGAATCGTGATAACAAGAGATTACCTTTTTCTGTAAATCTGTGCTGGGCAGGTATAACCGTTCTTGGAAATATAATAGGTTGTCCTTCACCGTAAAGTCCTTTCCCTGCAGATGCCAATTCTGTATGTCTGCTGGAGTTACCAGTAGCCTGGCTTTATCCTTAACTTCCTCTATGGATTGTGTGGCGATTACACCTAGAATTCTTTGTTCGGGAATGATAGGTACAGGTTTAGGATTGATCAAATGTTCTTCCACTCCCATCCGAGAAAGGGCATCAGCTTTACCGTTTTTTGTACCAGGTCGATAGGTAATTATGAAGTCAAACTCGGCAAAGAATAGTGCCCAACGGAGTTGCCTAGAGGATTGAGCTTTTGCGGTTTTCAAATATTGCAGGTTTCGGTGATCTGTAATCACAGTAACGGTGTGTCGGGCCCCCAGAAGATAATGCCACTAAGCCTTAAAGGCGGACTTGATAGCTAGAAGTTCCTTATCAGTAATAGTGTAATTGATTTCAGGAGGCGAGAATTTGCGGGACCAAAATGCCACGGGATGCAACTGATTGGTTACTGGGTCCTTTTGTGATAGAACTGCCCTCATGGCAAGGCTCGAAGCATCAGTTTCAACGATGTAGGGAAGTTCTGGTCGAGGATGTTTTAAGATCGGTGCAGAGATAAATCTAGTCTTCAAATTCTGGAAAGCTTGTTCCGCCTCGGTAGACCATTCAAAACGTTTGTTTTTCTTTAACAAGGCGGTGAGGGGCTGGACTATTCGAGAGAATTCGGGGATAAACCTGCGGTAAAAGTTAGCGAAGCCTAACATGCTTTGAACACCTTTTACGGAGGACAGCGATGGCCATTTGAGAATTGCATCGACCTTCTTTGAATCCATACGCACTCCGCTAGGTGATAATATGAATCCCAAGAATTCAACTTCAGTCACGTTGAAAACACATTTTTCCACCTTAGCGAAAAGTTTGTGTTGACGCAATCTCTCGAGGACCATTTTCACTTGTTTCCGATGTTCAGTTTCCGATGAAGAATAAACGAGGATGTCGTCAATGTAAACAACAACACACACATCTATGAGCTCTCTGAGGACATCGTTTATAAAATATTGAAAGGCGGCCGGGGCATTGCAAAGTCCGAAGGGCATGACCTGATATTCAAATAGCCCATACTTGGTGCGGAAGGCCGTCTTCCATTCATCGCCCTCTTTTACTCGTACCAAGTGGTAGGCTCCTCTAAGATCCAGCTTTGTATATATGCATGCTTTTCTGACTTGGTCCAGGAGTTCAGGGATCAAAGGTAACGGATATCTATTCTTAACGGTGATCTGGTTCAGGGCGCGATAATCTATACAAGTTCTAAGGTCCCCTTCTTTTTTTGGAACGAAGAACAAAGCTGAGGAAGCAGGGGACTTGGAAGGACGAATAAACCCATTCGCTAGGTATTGATCCAGGTATTGTCGGAGGTGAAGATTCTCAGGCTCAGTGAGGGCATAAATTCTACTACAAGGAGGAGTAGATCCAGGTATCAGGTCTATCTGGCAGTAATAAGACCTATGAGGGGGTAGAGAGTTAGCCTGATCCTTCCGGAAAACATCTTGGAATTCTAGGTATTCAGGAGGTAACTGGGGAGCCTCCGAGGAAATTGCTGCCAGTGCAACACCAGGTCGAGGGTGACACGTAGAGACACATTCTGGAAACTGAACCGTTCTTGCTCGCCAATCGATCTGTGGATTGTGCTTCTCTAACCAAGGAATTCCTAGAATAATCTGGAACTGAGGGGCCTTGATCACATCGAACACGATCTTCTCATGGTGTCCATCTTGACTTACTAGCGTCACTTCTTGGGTGGTATGCGTTACTGGTCCGGAGGCTATCTCCGTACCATCCACCGTAGTAATGACGTCCTTTACAGCCTTTGGACAAAGAGTCAGATTCATCCTCAAAAGCATTTCATGATCCACATAATTGCCGATGGCACTGCTGTCGACGTAAGCTTCAATCGCATGTAATCGATCCGGATGTTCAGGGCTAATGAGGACCATAGGTATCACGAAATGCGAGGTCACGGAACTGGTTTTAACGCTCGGCAAGAGGACCTCTATTCTTGTCGGGCGAGGTCGTTTCCCTGCTCAGAGTTTGTGACCCTGGTAACTGCAGCTCCTACTGCCTTCTTGGCTGGTTTCACCGGACAGTCTCGAAGAAAGTGCCCAGAGTTTCCGCAATAGAGGCATAATTGCAGCTGTTTTCTCCTTTCCCGCTCCTTTTGTGTTAGTGGTCCTTTCAGGCCCCCTATTTGCATGGGTTCCCCAGAGTCTACTCCTTTGGTAGGAGTTGGTGGTTTGGAAAATACTCGAGCATCAAACTTGGAACGATCGGCCTTCCTGTTCTGCAGTCTGTGGTCAATTTGAACGACTAAGTCAATATAGTCCGAACAGTCTTGCGGGGGATTCACTACTTGGGCTAACACATCTTTGAGCTCTCCACGTAGACCTCTATAAAACAGCGTAATCCTTTTGTCCTCAGGCCATTGAGTTTCCACTATCAGTCTGTTGAAAGACGCAATATAAGCCAAAAGGTCTTGATTACCCTGTCGCAATGAAAGGAGCTCATTGTCCAAGGCCTGCCCTGTGAATGTCTTGCAAACAGTTTTTCCATACTGAGCTGAAAAGCTTGAAAATCATGGAGAACCGGATCATCTTGATTAACTAGAGGGATCGACCAGTCTGCCGCATTGCCACTAAGGTACGAAAGCACGAAAGCTACCTTAGCTTGATCAGTTGGAAAGGCTGCTGGCCGGCATAAGAAGTGCAACCGGCACTGATTAATAAATACTGCAAACCTCTTTGGGTCACCAGAAAATCGTTCGGGCGGAGCCAGAGGTACATTCCCAGGTAGGTTGATCAGCACTGGGTTCGTAGAAGATGTTGGAGGAAGATTTGCCCCTGATGCGGGTAACGGAGTTTGTCCGGCTTGTGACTGTAGCAATTGTCTAGCGAGATCGTCTGTTTGCTCTTTGGAAATAATCAGTTCCCTTCTTAGAGCATTCGTTTCCTGACGGGCTGCATGCACTTCTGCTCTTAGTTCCCCAAGTAACTGGGCTAGCTGGTCGGTATCCGAGGTTTCCATAGCGCCTGGGTGGGAGTTTTGCGGTCGGCTTTGCATTCTGTAACGCTCACCTGATTCCCGCAGAGGCGCCGGTCTTGACTGGGTGAATGCCGTATCTTCAAAGGTGATGTGTAACACACGGTTGGCTCTTTGGGCTGGACCTCTGTGCACTGTATGTCTGACTCGAAGAGTAAGATGTCTTAGGTAAGTGAACGCCGAGCTCTCCATCTGCCTCGGGGCAGGGTGCCGTAACCAGTTTCTTCACTGGATAAGGGTGCAGGCCTCTTGACCTCAGAGGACTGCTGTCCGTCGTTAACTGCACGAACGGTAAGTTCTGGGCACTTCAAATGTCTTAAAAGTCTTTTGTAATGATATCTCTTGTTTTGCAGGGTTCCGGCGATGGCGGATGGCGGGCTGATGAGAGTTGAGGATCGAACCCGCGTGAGGAATAGAAGCGCCTGGAAGCACGTAAGTAAGCGCTTGTAGTCTGCTTCACGATACGCACTAACTGTCCCTTTTATCTTGCAGGTACAAGTTCGGAGCTTTAGAGAAGCTGAAGGGTGCTGGAATACCCACTGGATTCGGCGTGGGAAGGAGTAATGGCACGTGAGTAATAAAGTTGCCCAATGTCTTTAAACGCACCTTCTTTTGTCTTTCAGATGCGGGATGCAGCGCCGAAGGCCTCCGGAGCGTGCAAAGAGCTGGTAAGCTTTTGTCTTTCAGATGCCGGAATGCAGTGCGAAGACCTCCGGAGCATGCGAAGAGTAGGTAAGCCTTTGTCTTTCAGATGCCGGAATGCAGCGCGAGGCGTTGGTGACAGCCGATGGACCAGGCAAGAGATGCGCGTCACTGAAGACCGTAGTGCTAACCTGTTCTTTCTTTGTCTTTACAGGTGCTGCTGAAGACTGGATTCCAGGATGGTAAGCCTTTGTTCCCTTAGGCCCAGGATCAGAAGCAGAAGACACGATGAGCGTTCTGCTGCACAGAATGCAGAATAACGCAAAGCAAGATTCATCCATCGGGTGTGGTTTAAATAGCCTCCTTTAGTGCTTAGGTGTCTCCTTCCACAGCCTCGCCTAGGTGAGAAAAGAGTTCCTGCTTTCCAGAAGAGTTCCAGTGTTCTGAACCTAGGGAGTGGCTCCTGCCCCACCCAACAGGAAAAGTAGTCCCAAACAGAAGAGGATCAGGGGCTCAACTGGCAGGTAAGTAAGCAGCATGGTCTGCTGCAGGTAAGTCCACCCAAGCATTATGAGCCCGGCGCTTCCAGCGCTGGGACTGGGCATCTTTATGAGCCTGGTGCCACTGCCGCCAGGACAGGGTCCAAAAGGTCCCAATTGGGACTGGCTGGCACTCGGAACCGGGGTTATGGGTCTGCTTCCAAGGGATTCGGGTAAGTCCTGATCTTTTGGAAGCAGAGATCATGACACTCTTATAGTTGCGCATGGAGAGATGCAAAGATACCTACTGCAAGGGACACGCTTCTGAATAAATTTAGCATATTCTGTGTAGGTAGAATATTGCTTTATCTGCTCAACAGTAAATGCCCAATCTTTCTCAAACAGTTTTTTTTAACATATGCAGGTCTACGATATAGATCCTCCTGCGTTACCAATAAACTGTCGAGTAACTCCGTCGTCCGTTTCTTCTACAGGAAGACAGGACCGTTTGAGCATCAACATATAAACTGTGCTTCGTGGATTTAGCATTTTCGCATAATTGCATAAGGCGCACCATAGAGCTCTGCATGATAATGAAATTAATCTCAATTTGTGCCTAATGACACAGTTTGGGATAGCTAATGCTAAATGCATCGCACCCTTAATCAAACGGCACTGTAATGAGTCAAGGAACAGTTAAATCAAACAAGCACATATCTAAGATATAAGCCAAGACAGTCTGTGCTTTCATTATTAGGAAGTCCCTCAGCGGTATTCGAGAAAATTGACAATATTTGGCAAAAATAATTTTCATCTGACTTCCTAGGGGTTGGCCCTTTTGATTCAATCTTTCTTTCCAAAGATCAACCGAAGAGTTACAGCTAAATTGATAACCAATATAGCATATCTCCTCTGGCCTGTTCACAATCACATCACCCAATTTCCATTTGTAGGTCTTTAGCTTCTTTCCAGCATGCAGGACCGTAATACTTGTTTTAGCAGCATTAGGTGACAGATTTATCTCATAGGCAAACTTCTCAAAAACATGCAACTTTGCCTGTAATCCCGCTGGAGTCGAATCCATAATAATTAAGTCGTCAGCAAAATCCAACCAATGGATTCTCAAATCACCCATTCTTACAGGATACATGCCATTAGCATTACAGATTTTCTCCACATCACAGAGGTATAAATTAAAAAGAGTTGCCCCTAGGTTACATCCTTGTTTTAAACCTAGTGCTTTTTTAATTGTTTCGTTCATGGCTCCCTCCTTATTAATCTGCACCCTGTATGCTGTGGATGAGTATAATCGCATGATCCAGAATGTTAAGTTTCCTGGTATGCCGAGGTCACCCATTTTTTTCCAGAGTAACTCACTTACCACATTATCAAAAGCTGCCGTCAAGTCCAAACTTGCTATGTAGACTGGCGCCCCTCGCTTTTTTTAGTATTTGCCAAGATGTGGGCCATAATAGTTGCGTTCAACTGAGTCCCCATATTTTTTCTGAATCCAATCTGTGCTTTAGATAATATGTTCCGTTGCGATATGTAGTTCTCTAATTCGAAGAGTACAAGTGAAGCAACTATTTTTGCAGATGTATCTATTAGTGATATAGGCCGATAATTCCTGGGATCCCTACGGTTGCCTTTTTTAAATATAGGGATAATTATTGATGTTCCCCATTGCATTGGTGTGCTCATAATCTTTCGTATTGTGTCATATTTCAACTTTAAAATGCGGGCCCATAGTTAGTGATCTGCTTTGTACACACACGGGGGAATCCCGTCCGGACCCGGAGCTTTAGAGTGAGAGAGCTTTTTTATTGCTCAAATAATGTCAATTTCAGTACAGGCAAACGATTTGACCCCTGAATTAGTTATTATGCACTGATCTGTTTTTACAAAACGCTCCAGAAGAGCAAACTTTTCGGAAATACATTTTTCCCATGTTTGTGCAGATATAGTATTTTCACTATTAGGTGACTTAGTATCAGTTATGCTTCGTATTGTGGTCCATAGTGACTTACTGTCATGTTTGCAGATCCTTCGTATGAGTTCGCAATTCAAATTATTCGCTTTAGTTATTCGCAAAAATGCCAATTTATTTTTGTAACTCTGAAGGATACGTTTTTTTCGGTTGGATATATTAATCCATACCACAGCTATGTTTTTTAATGTAGCAAAGATCTTTATTTTTTCAACATTTAAGGATATGTATCTCTTCGTCATTGTGTAGAGTTGGAACCATTGGTTTGTTGGTCCATCTCTCACTGATTGTTTTAATCCCATTGGCAACAATCATGTCCATCATGTCTTCATTTCCATATATGTGGGCCATTTTTGATATTTTGCTTAAGTCCTTTCTTACTAACTCAATTCATTACTAAGTCAATCTCACTTAATCTTAAATTCCAATCCTGTATGCATGAGTATATTGGATCAGATATTGGGTGAATATTGTAAGCTCCCGTAATCTTATGCTTATAAATTTTGGAGGATTGGAACAAACGATTAAGTGAGATAAACTGGCATTGAGATCTCAAATCAAAAAGATATAGGAAGTGTATATGGGCCTTGAGAACGACCGGTGGTCGAAACACGTGTCGGCTGGTTTTTGCATGAAGAATTAAAATTATTCATCTTTGAGAAACATTATACCAATTGATTCTTTGGACGGACTTGGAATGACTTTATGAATAAGGATGTTGGACTTGTAAAATAACTTTTTGATACTTAAGCGCAAGTGTATGGTATGAGCGCAAGATATCCACCCGAACCAGGACATTTTCCAACTTCCATGTATCTTTGCTAAAACCAGCCCAGCCCTCCATTCGTACTGAGAAACCACTGCCCATATTGGTACAAGGTCATCCAGAGTATGAGGTCCGGGGCCATTTTTAACTCTCAACAACGCAAAGATGGCTTTACTACTTGATAGACTGGGTGGGGTATGGTCCTGAAGACGGTCCTGGGAACCTGCGCACAATGTTACCTGCGCACAATGTTCATGGCCCAAGATTGGTAAAGACATTCCATGTGAACCACCCGGGGAAAACCCAAACCTAAGTCCTTCCGTGCGGGGGGGAGTACTGTCAGGGCACAAGGTGCTGGGGTGTGTGTGCAGGGTGTAGAATGGAGGGGGCAAGGCTCCTCAGTAGGCCCCAGGCACAGGACAACAAAGAAAAGAACAAAACAGGACAAAAGCAAAAGGCTCCAGCCTTATCGAAGGCTTCTCTGCCCTCTTTGTAGGAAAAAAGACCTGCAAACTACAATACCCAGCAACCTCCAAGTTGGGAACTACTTTTCTACACCCACACTGGGTGGGTCACTTGCATGTGCATGCGCGCGAGCAAAACAAGGGGCTTGTGCTTAAGCATCCAACCATCGCATCGGCTGGAGCTCCTGACAAGGAGATTCACGCGAGGGGCCACGCCCCAAGGAAGAAACTTCCCGGCCCCTCGCTTACACCAGATAAGTACTGCAAAAGCTGTGGGGAGATACCAAGGCTTAGATCCTAACGTGGAGGATCAGGAAAGCAGCGCAGAGACAGTAGGGGAAACAGAGCACCCGGGTGGCATTCCCAGTGAAGGGCACGTGCAGGGGCACAGCCCAGACTAACCACGTCCCGTGCCCATATTAAAAGCTAAGTGCTCCACGCATAACTTTCACCGCATTTGACGTGCTCACGGCTCCCATAGAGACAGCGTTTTTCTCCTGCATGCTGCATGCAAATTAGCCACGTGCGCCCTTTATGAAACTGCACATATACAGCCACGTGTGGCGAACTTTAGCTAGACATTGGAACTTCTAGTGTTAAGCCACGTGCGGTGAACTTTGGTAGCACGTTGAGACTTCTAGTGTTGAGCCACGTGCGGCGGACAATAGTTGCACGTTCCTCTTAATCATTCATCTACGTGCAGCGGACTACGTGTTGCACGAACAGGGCTGCATGAGCAGTACTAATACTATGGTTATTTTAGTTTGCATGTACCTGCATTAACCTGCCCTGGGGGTGTCACCAGCCTGCTTGCATGTTCACAGTGTACCTTGTGAGCCACATGTAAGCAACACGCAGATCACTAATTCAAGTTCTCTTTGCAGCATTTGAACTGCTCCTTACACTGGACCTGAGAGTGCGCAGGCAGGAGGCCAGCACTCACAACCAGAGCTAAGTGCCTTTCTGGTTAACTAGTATTGTGTGTGAATGCACTGTGAAATGTATGCTTGGGGTTATGTGTGTGCTTTCATACAGTACTGGTGTTAAGTTTATCCTGTGTCCCCTTACCTGTCCACTTCCCCTCCCCTAACCCTCATTCCGGTTACCCTCTGCTCTGTACCTATCCAACCATCGTGATCCTAACCCTCTTTCCCTACTGGGGTCTCGGAGGCTTGCATAAGCTTAGTCTTGCAGGCACCAATACCGCAGTGGGGATGGTTGGTTCGTGCCCCTCCTGCACCTGGAAACTGAAGCTGTGACAGGGACGGTCAACCCACAAGGGAGAGAGGTGCCCAATGCCAGGGGCAGAACCCCCGGCCATCCTGGACTTCTGGCTGGGCTGCATTACAGCTTTCCCTTCAGTCAGGAATGGGGACCCCATTGGGCCGCCTCTTGACTGTCGCTGGACTTGGGGGCGGTCAACCCACATGGGAGACAGGCGCCCAAGGCCAGAGACAGCACCCCCGGCTGTCCTAGAGCTCTGGTGGTGCTTCATTAAACCTTTTACCTCCGGGAGGGATGGTGACGCTGCCGGGGCTCCCTGGGTACGCCGCTGGACATGTAGCAGTCGACCCACATTGGGCAAAGGTGCCCAAGTACGGGGGAACCACCACCGGCCGTCCTGGAGCTCTGGCTGGGCTGCGTTGCAGCTTTTCCCCTCCGGGGAGGGATGTGGACCTTGTTGGTGCTCTCTGGGACCGCTGCTGGTCTTGGGGACAGTCGACCCACAGTGGGGACAGGCGCCCACGCACAGGGGCTGAACCCCCTGCCATCCTGGACCTCTTGCTGGGCTGCTTTAAAGCTTTCCCTTCAGTCATGAATGGCGACCCCGCCGGGTCGCCCCTTGACTGTCGCTGGACTCGGGGGCAGTTGACCCACATGGGAGACAGGCGCCCACGGCCAAAGACAGCACCCCCGGCCGTCCTTGAACTTTGGCTGTGCCGCTTTACAGCTTTTCCCTCTGGGGAGGGATGGTGATCCTGCCGGGGCTCCCTGGGACCGCCGCTGGACATTGGGGCGGTAGACCCACATGGGAGACAGGCGCCCAAGGCTGCCCCTAGGTGTCCTGCAGCTCTGGCTGGGCTGCATTAAAGCTTTTCCCTACAGGCAGGGATGGGGACCCTGCTAGGTCTCCCTGAGACCACGGCTTGACTTATGGACCTGTTGACCCACATTGGAGATAGGCGCCCAAGGCCGGGGGCAGCACCACCGGCTGTGCCTGAACTCTGGCAGTGTCACATTGCAGCTTTTACCCCCGGGGAGGGATGGTGACCATGTCGGGGTGTAGTGGGGCAGTTGTTGGCTAGAAAGCAGGTGCCCCCCTGCCTTCCCCAGAAAACACAGAATTATAAAATCAGAAAGAACACATTTGAAACTGCACTTTAAATCCTCCTGGAAATGCAGCAGACACAAAGAATAGTTAGCTTTGCTACACAAGTAGGGATAGAGGAGGCATTAGCTTGCACAATTAGTGTGTCTTTTTTAAATAGAATAGACTAGGTGACAGGTAAGTGTGTAGCAAGGATGAGGGACTCACAAAACCAGTAGGGCAGAATTTCAATAGGTAGGGTCATGTTGCAGCATACCCATATGGAGAAATGTCATGTGCCAGGCATGCACCGGCCGGTAGGCAGCAAATAAATGCAGAGCTAATGTGTGTTACAGAAGAAACAATGTGACAAAATGCCATTTTAAAAATTGCACCAGAAGAGAATTCAACCTTGCAACTTTAAGAAAGGCCCAGTTGGACACGCCTGAACAAATCAGGGAAAATGCTGTAGCCGACTTGATGGTGACTAGCCAAAGGAATGTCAAATGCCGAGCCGTTGCAGGAAGTGCACATGGCGAAGTAAGATATTATTGTGTTCGGTCAGTTGCCAGATAAATTGAGTTACAAGGACACAACACACCTTTTCAAGTTTATAACATCCCAAGAAACCAGAAGGAGGTGACAGATTAATGCATTCTGCCCGGCTAGGCGTGGCTGGAGGATGCAAGGAGCGACTAAATAAAAAAACAATTAAACGCTGCCATTAAATCTTAACAGGGTAAGAGCAGGATGATCACAGAAATAATTATTCATGAATATGTCAAGAGCAGGATGGCGATTTCGGATTGCGAACAAAGCCTTGAGCATGGCATGGGAGATAAACATGGGCTATTTGATTTAATTAAAATAAGGCAATGCACTTGTCTCTCCCGGTCTCTCACATACACAAATGTGTCACCATGCAGCCAGTTCATGGATAGTGTGACCGCATTGTACCCGATTACCACGTCCTTTTTTTTCACCGCAGAAGTAATTTAGGGCCCAATTAATTTCCATATATGATGAGGTAGCACTTTTTAGGGGAAGGTCTATGTATGGGATTTTAGATAACGATTGTCCAATCTCTGGGTGGTCACATATAGGTTCCATATGTAGCTTAGTTGAGGGAGCCAATGAGCAGGAGGGATAGGTTTTCATAACTATGACATCACAGTGACCCTTTTTGTACTATATAAACTCCTGTTGTCTGTTCAAACATTGGAGAAGTCTGGAGTGAGAGCTTGGCTTCTATCTTGATTTTTCCCCAGTCTATTGCAATAAACTGGTTACCTTGCATTCAACATACCACACTCTTTCCTGTCTCTTTTTTGACAAATGGCAGCAAGAGGGCAATTTGACCTTTTCTGACCCTTTTATCATGGGCTCCTTGGGACTGCCGCTGGACTTGGAGATGGTCAACCCACACGGGAGACAGGCGCCCATGGCCAGGGACATCACCCTCAGCCGTCCTAGAGCTCTGGTTGGCCTCTGTTACAGTTTTTCCGTCCGGGAGGGATGGGGAACATGCCATGGCTCCCTGGGACCGTCGCTGGACTTGTGGTCAGTCCACGCACATTGGAGGCAGGCACCCCTGGCTGTTCCGGAGCTCTGGCTGTGCTGTGTTACAGATTTTCCCTCTGGGGAGGGATGTGGACCTTGCCGGGGCTCCCTGGGATTGGGGACGGTCAACCCACATGAGACACAGGCGCCCATGGCCAGAGGCAGGACACCCAG
Organism: Ambystoma mexicanum; assembly: GCF_040938575.1. Taxonomy (NCBI): domain Eukaryota; kingdom Metazoa; phylum Chordata; class Amphibia; order Caudata; family Ambystomatidae; genus Ambystoma; species Ambystoma mexicanum. Next base: position 1,282,904,492 of record NC_090923.1, on the reverse strand, counting down.
CCATCCTCGACCTCTGGCTGGGCTGTGTTATAGCTTTTCCTCGCGTGAGGGACGGGGACCCTGCAGGGGCTCCCGGGGACTGCTGCTGGGCTTGGAGACAGTCGACCCACATGGGAAACAGGCACCCAAGCCCGGGTGAAGCACCTCTGGCCGTCTTGGAGCTCGGGCCATGCCGCGTTTCATTTTTTCCCTCCGTGGAGGGCTTAGGACCCCGCCAGGTCGCCCCATGACTGCTGCTGGACTTGGGGATGGTAGACCCACATGGCAGAATGACGCCCCATGCCAGAGGCAGCACCCCCGGCCATCCTGGAGCTCTGGCTGGGCTGCATTACAGCTTTTCTCCTAAGGGAGTTATGGAGACCCTGCCAGGGCTCCACAGGACCGTGGCTGGACTTGTGGATGGTCAGCCCACATTGGAGACAGGCGCCCCGGGAGCAGCACCCTCGGCCCTCCTTGAGTTTGTCCTTGCCGCGTTACAGCTATTTCCTCTGGGGACGGATGGGGACACTGCCAGGGCTCCCTGGGACTGCTGCTGGACTTGTGGACGGTCAACCCACATTGGGGACAGACGCCCAAGCCCGGGGGCTGCACCCCTGGCCATCCCGGAGCTCTGGCTGTGCTGTGTTACAGCTATTCTCTCTGGGGAGGGATGTGGACCTAGCCGGGGCTCCCTGGGACCACAGCTGGGATTGGGGACGTCAACCCACATGAGAGACAGGAGCCCAAGGCCAGACGCAGGGTACCCAGCCATCCTCGACCTCTGGCTGGATTGTGTTACAGCTTTTCCTCGCGTGAGGGACAGGGACCCTGCAGGGGCTCCCAGGGATTGCTGCTAGGCTTGGGGACAGTCGACCCACATGGGAAACAGGCGCCCAAGCCCGGGTGAAGCACCTTCGGCCGTCTTGGAGCTCGGGCCATGTCGCGTTTCATCTTTTCCCTCCGGGGAGGGCTTAGGACCCAGCCAGGCCACCCCATGACTGCTGCAGGACTTGGGGACGGTAGACCCACATGGCAGAATGACGCCCCATGCCAGAGGCAGCACCCCCCGCCATCCTGGAGCTCTGGCTGGGCTGCATTACAGCTTTTCTCCTAAGGGAGTGATGGGGACCCTGCCAGGGCTCCACAAGACCGTGGCTGGACTTGTGGACGGTCGGCCCACATTGGAGACAGGCGCCCCCAGGAGGAGCATCCTCAGCCCTCCTTGAGTTTGTCCGTGCCGCGTTACAGCTATTCCCTCTGGGAGGGATGGGGAGCCTGCCAGGGCTCCCTGGGACCACTGCTGAACTTGTGGATGGTTGACCCACAAGGGAGACAGGCGCCCAAGGCCAGGGGCAGCGTCCCCGATCGTCCTGGATCTCTGGCTGAGCTGAGTTACAAATTATCCCTCCAGTGAGGGATGGGGACCCTGCGGGGCTCCCTGCGACCACTGCTGGACCTGGGGATGATCAACCCACATGGGAGACAGGCACCCATGGCCATCACTCCTGACCGTCTTGGTACTCTGGCTGTGCTACGGTACAGCTTATTCCTTATTCCTTGGTGGCTGCAACACTCCAGCCAAATCTATGGGCTGTCCACAAGACCAAATACAGTTAAAATGTGGTCTTCCAAGGCCCTTTGAAGTACCAGTGGTTTAGCCTTTTCCTTGTGCACCCAGGTAAGTGCACCCACACATGTGAGGTACCGTTTTCGTTGGGACACCTGTGGGAACGTGGAAAGATAGGACATGTGTTGATGAGAGCATGTTTCGGTGGTTTCCTGGTGGCAAATGTCTGAAAATAGTGTTTTTCCCCCTACATGTTGGACTTTGCCGGGAATTTGTGGGTAATAATATTTAGAGAGATTTGCGCAAATGTCAGACCTCTTTGGATTCCCACGGGTGTCTTCCTTTCAGAAATGCATGGGATTCCCTGTTTTCCTTGGTGGCTGTGCCACCCCAGGCCCAAATCTGTGGGTTGTCCACAAAGCCAAATCCAGTCTTCCCCTGGGTGTTTGATGCACCAGTGGTTCAGCCTTTTCCCTTTGCACCCAGGTCAGTAGTGCACCCACACGTGAGATACCATTTTTATCGGGACACCAGTGGGAATGTAGGACATTTTCTGCTTTCTCTTGGTTTTGATAATGTTTTCATACATTTCCTACTGCACTTTATTACACAACCATTTAATTTCCCAAATGTGACCTACTGTACGCTTTTGTAACCTGAGCAAGTCAGCTATCCTGCAAAAAGTCTGCGTGTGCTCTTTCAAAAAAATGTATGTTTGCCATTCTTCACCACATTAATTTTCCTTATTTTCAAATGCTAAGTTGGTCTGTTTAGGCAGTCAGCATGAAAATCCTGTGTACCATGGCTCTGATTTTGGTTCACGGTATGCTTGTTTTGTGAAACATTACGAAAAATGTGTGATTTCCTAACTAGAAGAGTTGGGGGGATTGTAGCAGTGCAGTTATTTTCTCAATATTCACAGAAGCCATTAGCTTACAAGTGCAACATGTCCAGCACATACTTTTCTTTCTGTCCCTTTTCAAATTTTTTCCCAAACGATGGGAATTTTAGGTACATAGTTGTTGCCTGACCTGTGCAAATTACCCCTTCCTGAACTTGGAATTTTGTCTACTGTTCAAAAGTGTATGCATTTCTGTGTTCCCAAGTAGCTTTTGTACCCTCCTCTTACATTCCATCCACGCATGTCCTATTGAAAAAAGGGATAAATCGCTTATCTCTCACAATACTGGTCGTAACCTTACGATAAATATGTTTTTTTGCTTCCACTCAACCTGTTCTTGAAAGCTTGAAAAATGGTGAATTCAGAACTACAAACCATTTTTTCCTAGCTCTTACAAGAAGAAAACCACAGGCTTCTTCGTACATCATTTCATTGGCATTTTCTAAAAAAAACACATGTTGTCACTTTTTTGTTACTTTCTCACACCCCCAACAGCAAACTACGAATCCTTGGTGGTGTTATGGCCACATACATGTGGGAAGAAAAGGGTGCAAATTTGGCCAGGATATCACTTGTAACAAAAAAGGTACAAGGGATGGAATGTGACATACCGAAATGTCCACAAAAGGGCTCAGCACTGGGAACGAAAACCCTCAGCAGTTAAGGGGTTAAGACACTCAACGTCAAGCCAGAGAATTGATCCACTAGTGTATTAATGTTTTAATTTAATAATGTGCCTGGAAGGCCATCCTAAAAACCCAGTTAGGACCAGTTTTTGTGCTAATGTGGATCGCTTAAAATGACTATTCAGTTCGCAGTTTTAAACAATGGTGCTCACCCAATGTGCTTTACAATCTGCAATTTAATTACCACAGATTAATCAAAAAAACGATTCGTGCCAGTGGGTCGTTTTTTTTTTTTGCCCACCGGGGACTACATTTTGTCCTAGGATAACAATGCCTGGCTGTCGCCTACCTCCAGTCCCAACTCCCTACACGACCATTGCCTACGTCTTAAGGTAAGTATCCCCCTGCCGCAAAAATACAATCTTCCTTCTCCCAAAATTACAACCTACGTTTTCCTGGTCTGCTCGTTTATGTATCATGCTTACCTCATTTCATACTATTATCTGCGTATAGTACTATCTCAATGATGTATCCAGGGTACTTGCCTGTTTGGAGTTCAGTACTTGTCTTGCACCTGACAGATTGCAAGCCACCACGCAGAAGGTCCTGCTTCATGCGCCTGCGTGAGGAGCAAGGCACGTAGGTGGTCGAGAGAGCACTCTCGCGCTAGCTCTGACTTCTAAGGTGATCTGTAGCTTTAAGGCCAGAAAGAACACTGGAGCCACAGCCGCATGAATTTGTATCAGTTGAGACTTTGGAGTGACAGTTGAGGTTTGCTGAAGGAGAGCGGGTAAGCCAAGAGGGTGCTTCTGAAACACTTGTGTGTGCATCTTGCGGCTAGACACCTCTAGGCCTGCTGCTGAAAACGAATTTATGTATGTCGTATGTCTGGATGTATATTTCTGCCTCGTTGGTACAGTCCCTCAGTGGCAAACATCAGTGAGCTGATCGGGCTCTAGCCCCCACCGACATTGTGCGCTAAATTGGCTCCAGAGCCTTGGCTGGCTTTCCTGTTAACAAAGGCCCTGCAAATGCTAACTAACATAAAGCATTTCACGGTCAGCACCTGCATTCATACGCATACATTTTTAGGCAATTGAAATTGTCAAGTGGGGTTAACACTTAAATGCCAGGGGAGTGATTGGGAGGGTAGAGAGGAAACTCATTCTCACAGCAGTCCTTAAGTGGGTGCTTTCAGAGGTAAAGGGCAGAGTTTGCTGCTTTTAACACTGAAGCTTCACCAGAATAGTCTCACAGGAATGTATAAAGAAGTTAGATGCCCCTTACTATTGAGTTTGCCCCTCCCCCACATTCTCTGAAGTTAGTACTGACCCCAGCATTTGAACATTTAAACGTTTGAAGGGTTAGTCCCTCCACCCCCGAAATCTAAACCTAGATGCACCCCTGGAAGAGGCTGATGTGCGCACTTGCTGGTGGCAGACAGGTGTGGAGGGCAGCCTTTCCTGAAACTGGCTGCATTAAAGTTTTACTGTGTTTGTGCGGAATCAGAAAAATGTACTTGCACAAACACAGTGAAAGCTTAAAGCTGCTACTTTCAAGACTTCCATCACCCCTCTGCCTCAGCAAAATCAAATGCTCACATCAGCCCCCAACCCACGGATGCGAGCCAATTTATAACCACCATATGTGTACTTTGACATCCGAGGGTAGAGGGCTTATGTGCGCACTTGCTTTTTCTTCGGCATATGTGTTATGCGGCTAGAATAGCATTTTGGTACAGCCAGTCTAGTCACTTATAACTGTGGCATAACCGTATATATTTCTTTTGTTTAATGGGCAACTATAATAAAGTAGACATGGCATCTGTTATTACATGGCCACACTAGCATTTTCTTGCAGCTAGTCTAGTCATTTATCACTGCGTCATTTGTATTTGTGTTTTATTGAATTTATACAGCGTTTTAATCCAAAACGCTTTACAAGAGGAACAAGCAAGACACAACAAACATTAGACACAACAAGCATTAGATAACAAATTGAATCAAACCAGTAAACAGTACAAGAAACAATTTACATTATAGATGAGGATTGGTGAGAGAGAAGAAGGAACAAGGTGTGAGAGGGAAAAGGAGGAAAGAGTAGTGGTAAAAGCAGAAGTAAAAGAGGAAGCAAACAGTGAAAGGGAGAAGAATGGAAGAGATAAGAATTAGAGATGCTGGGAGGAGGGTAGGAGGGAGTAGGGTGGAAGGGTTAGGGAGGTGAATGGAAGAGATAAGATATTAGAGAGGTGCGGAAAGTAGGGTAGGAGGGAATGAAGCGGATAGAGAGGGGGAGGCGGTTCCAGTGGAAAGGAGCGAGCAGATGGAAAGAGCGGAAGCGGGAAGGGGCGCAGGGGGGAGGAGGAGAGAGTAGAAAGAGATCAGCAGATCGGAGAGAAAGAGAAGGAGTATAGAAAGTGAGGAGGGAGGATAGGTAGGAAGGGGCAAGACCATAGAGGGATTTGAAGACTAGGCAGAGGAGGTTGAATTTGAGCAGGGAGGGGAATGGGAGCCAACCTAGAGAGGTGAGTGAAGAAGAGGTGGAGTGATGAAGGGAGAAAAAGCAGAGGGGGTGACTAGCAGACCTTATATGTACAAGTATTATGTGTACAATTTACTTTTTTATTTCAAGAATATTTTTCAAAAGTTGCTGTCCATTGCATATACAAATTATCAAACCAAGTAAATGTTTATTTTGTCTTTAAATCCAATAACATTTTAATTCTTACGGGCATATTGCACTTTAAAATTTACCACTTGATACTTGGTCGCCACACCAGACGACCCTTGGGGTAGAACAAAGGGGGTGGAGCCTTCAAATTAGCCCCACCCAGTTTTTTTAAGTGGCCCCTCCCATCACCAGTTACCCCCCTCCCGCCTCCGAAATGTCATTTCCGTTGCACCCCTGCAGTCCCTCTAGTGTTTCCCTCCACCATGTTTTCATATAATTAATTAAATCATTTCAAGAAATTTGGGCGATGATACACCTTTAATAATATTGTATTTTTATAACACCAATTGTTCTCACCCAAGGCTGTGTAAAGGGGCTTTCTAATGGAGGTAACTGTTGGGAAAGATTTCCCTTAGGTGCAATTTTCCCTCAATTTATGCACCACCCCCAAACATTTTGCTTTTGTTTGGGCTTACCTAACCTGGCTTTTTTCCAGTCAAGCACAGCCTTCAGCTGCATTCCCCTGGGCTTTTGCTCATTTGTTATGGGGAAACGGACACGTCCTTCAGTCTGTCAGTACTGGGACACTATGTGTCCCTTAGTCTTTGACTATGTTGCCATTTTTTGGTAACTTTTTTAACTATGTGCCAAGTACCTTACAGTACCGCGCATAGCGGTCCTTTTGTTTTATGAGCCTAGCCACCCTCTAAGGATTTTTCGGTGTGTGTGCAAGTGTGCCTAGGACGAACTGGTGGCAGCAGTTTACTTTTAAAGTATTTTTACTTTGTTTTTTTAGGACCATATTGCGCTAACCGCGTTTGGCCCAAGACTGTGGAAAGTGCCGAAAATGCCAGTGCCACAAAGTCTTTTATTCTGTCCTTTGGCCATTTTGTCTCTTTGCCTTCCCCCAGGCCAAGAGACCCCGGTATTCCTTATTTGGGCGCGCAGCCGCCCACGAAAACCGCATCTTTTGCAGGCGCCTGCATGTCATGTGTGCTTGTGCCCAGGAAGTGGGTTGGGACTGTCTGGTCACAATCTGCACTACTGTGCCAGTTTGTCTGGTAGGCTTGAATGACTGGAACCACCGTGAGCAGATCTTCCTTTGGCTATCTCAGATTTGAGCGCAAAACGAATCTTGGATAAGAGAAGGGGCTCTGCATCCTTTCCAGGTCAATCAACTGAAGTTCACACCGAACTACAGAAGGAGCCAAGTATCCTGAAATGAAAGAGCAGAACTGTGAACTGCCGGAGATGTGCTGGAAGGTTTGGCACCCGGACCCCAGTGTCGTCCCGTTGGACCCCTGCTTTTGCATCGAACCAAGAAGGCCTGCAAGGATGCTTCGACCCTTTGGAGTAGTGGGACCAACCACTATCGGCACCTCCTGCTAAGCCTCACAAAGAGCCTCTTTGGAAGTGTTCCTGGGCAATCCAACTAACTGACCAGCTCGAATCCGGGGTATCGTATAGGAGCGCCGCTGCTTTGAGTTGAAAGTCGAGACTTTGAGAATCGCTTACTTGTCGTCCTTGGCCCTCTCCTGCCACTCGCTGTCCTAGCTCCTCAGGGTCACGATTTATGAGAGTGTGCCACGCTGAGAGCATTTGCAGCTCATGTGTCATCCGCTGTGGTGATGGTTGCTGTAAGGGCCTGCAGACCTGCCCCCCGTGCCCTGACACGTCGGGATCAGAGAAAAGGCTACTGTCCTGCCACGGACGATCGTCCTGCCCCACAGCCGCTGAGAGCCGGCGCAACATGTAACTGCAGGGGTTAAACCTACAAGCGACCTGGACTAGACTGGCAAAGTTTGCCCCAAACTGTGTCGAAGATCGGTGAGTACTTGCATCACTTACCGGTGGCCCCCTGGCACAGCCATTTGGTTTTATGCATGAGAATCCCTGAAAAGATACTCACCTTAGCTGGGCTAGCCTGCACTCCCCAACTATTCCCAAACACTGAAAGCCAATCTACCTGCAACGGTAGACCCTCCTCGAATAATAGTACTTTATTCTTCAGCACCTCAACTCCCTTCCGGAACTGCTACGGCTCCCTGAAGAGGACCCGCATTCGTTCTTATGCATGACCGTGCGTTGTTAACGCACTGCTGTTCTTTTGAACACAAGGCTCCCCACTTCGTAGGGCCGGACTGCATAAACTACGGATCGACTTTGAAGAACTGCCTAATGTGATAACTGTTTTTACTTACCACTTCTGTTACAGGTTATGGTTGTGTTCTCTCCTTTATCCGGATTAGGTGAAACCCATTTGTATATATGTTACATAGTGTAAGGCGTGTGTGGTAACTGTTCATTATTACTGTGGTTTAATTTTGTTTAGTTATAAAGGCCTATAATAAATGTATTTTTGATATACACCTGTCTAAGTGTATTCTGCGGAGTTTTACTCTGTGTGCCCATTGTGGGATTCCGATCACTCTCACCCCTCCTGAGACTTAGTTTTGACCGCCTGCCAAGCTACCGTAGATTGGTCTGGTTTGTCCAGAAGGTTCCCCTGTTCCACTAAACTAGGGTGGCCTCCTAAACTTCTGCACACCAGTTCATAGTTTAGAAATCCATCATAACAGTAACCCTACCCCTCCATATTTTATTCCATGTGGTTGATAGCGTCATTCTTACCGGTCATTTTGAATCTTTCTGGATCCAAGGGGGTAGCGTTCTCCTGGATCTCTTGGATCCTCTGTAGCCTTTCTCTGGAGGCAGGTGGGATTTGCTTTGTGGAGGAGTTTCAGGAGTGTCATTTTGCCACTGTGGAGGTTCTACAACAAAAACTAAAAAAATATCCAGATTGAGGGCCTTGCTCTCGAAACCTCTGGGCGTTGCAGGGCTTCTCAACTTCTGGGCGTTGCAGGGCTTCTCAACTTCTGGGCTCATACTTGGGAAGTGTTAGCATGCATCTAGCAAACTTGGCAAGGACTGCCCGCTGGGTTGCTCACTTCAAAGTGGGAATGCCGCCTCATCATCATCCCAGGCATGACTGGGAGAATTGAGGGAGACAGGCCAAAGCTGTTTGTAGCAGCAGGAGAAGTAGGGAATCCTAAAGCAGAATGCAGCAAAGACAGCTCAGCTGGTTAGGATACTGTTGCTGAGATGTTGTATGTTTAGACCTACATGCAAATACTGTAGGACCTCATTACAAGTTCAGCAGTGCAGGAAAAAAGTGATGGTAATTTCGTTACCACAACTTTTTTGGGCAGTAAGGGAATTTACCACCCTTTTTCCCACGCCACTATATTTTAACATTGGAGGTGAAGCAGAGGATTTACCTCCAGCAACAAGCAGGGGCTGATTCCGTGACTTGACTGCCAAAAATCGGTGGCTTTACTGTGCCGTAATTCTCCTGGCAGTAAATCCACCACAAATCCCTGGGGAGTCCTACTCCTATGGACTCCAGAAGTGGGAAATGACCACTGCTTGTAATCGCATGGTCAACCCACTGGTCCAAGTGGCGGTAACAGCTGTCGAGTTTTGCAGTAATTTGGCGACTTACAACTGAATTACCACCAAACGTATAATTGTCTTTTTTCCCCAATTCCTGCTGCTAAATGTGCTGTAAAATGTGTTGTGTCGACCTGACGTTGGGTATGGCTCCTTTGCGCACTTGCTGTTGGAATTTTTGCCCTACAACAAAAATCAAAATCTGGTTATGCAAAACCGAATGTATTGTGTTCTGGTCTCCTGATCCCACTCGTCGCCCCCACGCTGTTTGCTTGACAATGAATCTTGATTTTAAGCTTCTCCACTCCCCAGTTGCTTCCTTGCATATTTCTATTTTTCTCCCCGGTGGCTTCCTCATGTATTTTCCACCTTCGTGTGACTCTTTCATGTCTTTCCCGCAATGTCCCTGCCTTATTGTGGTCTCCGTGAAAAAAGCCTCACTCGGCTGCAGCCAAGGACGGCACCACGACCTTTCAACCATTTTAGTTGAACTGGGCCTTGAGCCCCAGGGGGTCAAGCCTCTGCCCACATGTTGGCAGTCTTATGAATCAAATGCTTCTTTATCTCAATACATTACATGTGCACTTTGAGCAGGCACATTACATGCTGCATTTGCTGGTGCCATCTGCTGTCCATACCCTTGAGCCACCCCTCAGTGTCCGGCAACCCACAGGTCGACTGTATCAGCACCTTGCTGACAGAGCTTAATAGCTTTTTTAAGTGGTTATTTAGGATTTCAGCACCCGCCTGTCTGCTTTTCTTTGTTCTTCCATGCAGAGGCCAATACACCTGTCCAGTGACAATCCCCAGCTACCCACCCCCTTCCACAGTTGTGTTATCTGGGACTTTGTCATGAAAGAAGACACAAGGTGGGGCTAATAATATGTACATATTCCCCCAGGAAGCATCATTCTTCACAATCTAAAGACTCTGTAACTGTACATGCGCATTGGCCGGCCAAAGACACACCTCTTTAAAAGCTCTTTGCTGCTTGGTAGTGAATGTTCTTGGAGGGGACCCATGTTACGATAAAACCAGAGATGTCTATTGAGTTTGTATAAGGCAGCATCTCCATTGTAGTCTATGCACCACACAGCTGCCCCAGAGCGGGTTTCCCTGCTGTAGACAAGCCCCCCCCCCATAACATTATTTTGAAATAGGCCCCCACGAGTTCCCAAGCACCTTCAGCCGGCCCTGGCTGCAGCTTACACGGAATGTCGCCACCTGCTGGTTTATGGTCCGTCCGAGGAAGATTCCTCACATCATTCCTGTTGTTCCTGCATTACACTGGCCACCTATTAAAGCTCCATATTAACCGAGTCCATGAGTCATATTCACTGTTGCCTCGTCTGCCTTGCCCAGCTCATTTCCAAGACATGGACTCGGTTATCTCTTTAGCATCCTGGGTGCAATTGCCAATCTGCACAGTTATGGATATTTGGGATATTATCTGGCACTATGCCACCGATGTAGGTGATTTGACCGAATCCATATTTTCGCACGAGTGAAGTGACCGAATTTTATATTTTATAAATTATTTTGTAAAACTGTTTTGTTTTTGTAATTTTTTTTATTAATATCCCTTACCCCACCCACACATATATTTTATATGACAAGTGTTTTTTCAGTAAAAAAATAAAATAAACAATCTGTTCACTTCTTCCTCGAAAACATTGGATTCGGTCACTTCTACGGTATCGCTATGCCACCACCTATAAGCCAAAACGACTACATTGGATAAAGTACAGCTAGGAGGGAGATGGCACATGAGGAGGGATAAACAGCGGGTGGGTGTCGTTTGGGTTTTACCTATCCATTTTCCAATCGTATGGGTATTCCCACCCACCAGCTGCCCCCACCCAAAACATGCCCTCCTGGGATCTCTTTGAGCTAGCTCTATCAAGCAGTAACATCAAACGTTGGTCTGCCAGTGTTTTTCCTGAGCAGTCTGCTGAGAGTTAATGAGCTTAATATAGCTGTAAATGTACTACTGGTGTAGTAAACATGTCTTAACCATGGTGGCCTTCAGCCTCTTGATTTATATATGTTCCTCCCACTGAAATCCTTTTAAAATAAGCATTGACAAAGCCAACCGTTTTTGATTGTTCTTAGGTATTAGATAGTCATTTGCGAAGCGCTGCTACCATATGCTTAGGTGAATCATACCATTTAATAGTAGCTGTTTCCACCTTATGGCCATGCAATGCCATTATGGCAGTGCCTGGAAAAGGCGTATTCATTGCCTTCACAAAAGCCCAAACCGTTGGCTTCACCAATTATTGTTTTCAACCATTCCCAAAAGTCGATGTGCCAAGAAAAGAGGGGGTATATTTTCTGAGTGGAATACTATTCCTATTCACCTTTGCTCTATAAACACACAACTGCTCTTTAGAACATCTTTAAAACCCTATCTATGTACTATTAGGCTTTCTGTTTAAAGCCTCTTTGCCAGGTCTCCAGTGGCAAGAAGCCTCTGGTGTGCGTGAGCTTTACAAATGTAAATAACATAACACAATAACATACCCATGTGTTGAGCTTTTGCATAGTGAACATGTTTTCTGTATTGTCATCATATGGTATGTCATGTTATATTATGTTAGCAATCTTCTATTCTTCGGAAACGACTCCGAGGCTGGTCTGGAAGTTTGAGTATTGTGCCCCAGCCAGGATATCCAGACCAAAGTCTGGGGGGGTGGGGGGGAGGGAGGAAAAGTGAAGCTGTAAAGTGGCAGGGAAGGAGGGGACAAATAAAACTAACAAGGGGGCTTCAAACGGCGGGGGGGCAGGTAAACGAAGGATAGTTAGCGTTTGTGATAGTTTGGGTTTATGTCGATGTAGCCAAAGTGAATCATACAACAGAATTACAGAACTAAGTAGAGTAAATAATAAGGTCTCTGAAATAGGAGGGGATATTTATGTCAGAGCAGTTTCAGAGAGAAAAACAGATATTACTTAAAGTAGTGTGGGGCTGTCTGATGTACTCAAGATGTGCACAAGCGGACCGTTTAAGCATTTTAGATTTTTACTGACCGGGATTATTTTGAATGTCTGCCAGAAAACAAACACAAGGTTAGTAATTTTGAGACTGGCAAGCCTAATGATAATGATGTGTTATTTATATAGCGCCTTAATCCAAAGCGCTTTACAGAGCATGCCAGCTGTAGACTGTCTGAATCGCAATTACAGATTGCAACAAACAGGGCAAGTAGGGAAAGATGGTTAGATGGCTGTCTTTTTGTAGAGAGCAACAGTTTGCCACTGTTTTTTGTGAAAAGTTCGGGTCATGTGTGTATGTTTTTGATTTGGGGATGGTCAGGTTTTGTGATCTTCTACAATGCCTGGGTCAGGGGCGACTCGTTTATAATGGTTGATGGGGTGCCCAACCGCTACCCATTATGGAGGATCAAAGAAAACTCAGAAAATATCGAGTGCATCCTCAGATGCTCGCTGCAGCTGAGGGCGTGCTACTGGGTTGGCTTTTGTGTGTAGGGAAATATTGATCCACAGCGCGCATGCCCAAGGTGCCACGCAAGGCGCGTATTACAGAGTTGTCTTGATCAAAGGTATATCATGACAGTAGAGGTACAAATTAATAGGACGACTTTAGCGCTCCTGTGCAAAGAGCCAAGTTTTCAAATTTTTTCAGAAGTTCCAAAAGAAGGGTTCTGCTCTCAGGGCTGGGGCATAGAATTCCAGAGTTTGGCAGCTCATACTGGGAAACTTTTTCCCCCTTCTTTTTGTAGTTTAAATTTAGGGATCTTTAGCAAGTGTATCTGAGAGGACCGGGTGGGTCTATTTGTTTGATTTTTAGTAAATGTATTCACTAGATATTTTGGAGCTGTATTTGAGAGGCACTTGTGAGTCAGCGATAGTGTTTTGAAGGCAATTCTATCCTGGATTGGGAGCCAGTGGACATTTCGTCTTGCTGATGTGATGTGCTTGGCTCTTGGTATATTGAGTGCCACTCTTAAGGCATTATTTTGTAGTACCTGTAGTTTTTTTACATTGCGGCTACTCGTGCCTACATACAGCGCATTGCAATGGTCGAGCCTAGATAATATAAGTGCTGTAGCCAGAGTGATGCAGCTGTCTGCTGAAAGGAAGGGTCTGCAGGTTTTAATTAATTTCGATGTGTAGGCTGCCTCTGATGCTGTAGCATTAACTTGTCTAGTAAGGGTGAGGGTTGAGTCTAGGTAAATACCTAAGGTTTTCACTTCTTTTTACACTTTAATAGTGCTGCTGTCGATGTTGAAAGATTTGAATTGGTCGTCTAGTTTGTTTAATTTATTCTGCGATCCGATAAAGAGTAACTCAGTTTTGTTGTTGTTAAGACAAAGACCATGGATAGCCATCCACGCTTGTATAGTTTGGTATATTTCATTAAGTAGTTTAGAGTCAGTGTTGCAGGAGCCTGTGATAGGAATGAGGATTTGGGTGTCATCTGCATGATTAGTGTAGCTGACACCCAAGTCATCCAGATGGTCGAATGGAGACTTAGTGAATATGTTGTACAATGCGGGCGAGACACAGGAACCCTGCAGCAATCCACAAGAAACAGGGGCAGGTTCAGCAGATGCAGTTGGGGAGAATACCCTCATTGTTCTATTGGAGAGGAAGGACTGTATCCATAATGATGTCTTGGAGGAGAAGTGGGCTGCCATAGTCAGGTGTTTACAGAGGACTTTATGATTGACCAAGTCAAAGGTTGCTGATAAGTCGAGTAGAAGGAGGAGCGCTAAGTTGCCATTGGGCCTCATTACAAGTCGGCCGGCAGGGGATACCGGGCACCGCTAAGGAGACCGGTGCCGGTAATCCCCTACCGCCCGATTCCGAGGTCCCCTAACGGGAACCGCTAGGGATGTGTGGTCGGACCACACGTCCCTTACGGGCCCTGTTAGGGGACCAGGCCGCTAATTACGAGCCTGCCATTAGCAGGCCCGTAAATAGCGCCTTCCCCATTCCCATTGAGCCCTATGGGGGCTCAAATGGGAATGGGGAATGGTTGGTGCAATGGGGACTTACCAGTCCCGCCAGGATCTGACTAGACCGGTAAGTCCCCATTGCATCACAGCGGACTCGGTCCCGTTATTGGTGGCAGTCATGGCGCAAATAGCGCCATGACTACCACCAATCTCGGAATGAGGCCCCTTGTCTTTTAGTTCATCCATTTGGATTTTTAAGTCTAAAAGCGCTGATTCAGTACCATGAACTGGTCTGAAGCCTGATTGGCGAAGGCCTAGGAGATTGTTAGATTCTAAGTGGCTTTGAATTTACAAGTACGCTGCACTATCCAATATTTTGAGTAGGAATGGTACAGTTGTAATAGGCTGATAGTTGGTGGGGACGTTAGGGTCTAAGGTAGGTTTTTTAAGTAATTTGAGGACCCAGGCATTTTTCAGGTTGGTTGGGACAATACTTGTTTCAAAGGAGGCGTTTATTATGGACGTGATGAAGGGAGTGAGCTCCTCCACCACGTCTTTAATAACTGATGCTGGCAGATGTCGCCTTGGCATCCCGATGATTTAAGACTAGATATTATCTTCTTTACATGGATTACCGAAACAGGGGCAAACTCAAATGGCATGAAGGCTTTAGTAGGAGGATCCCTAGACTTTATGGATTGGGAATCGAGTGTCAAACTAAGTTTTTTTGCTTCTATTTTGCTTTGAAGTAGTTCCATTTTGTCCAACAAGGCTTTTTGAATATTAGTACACCAGGTAGAGTCTTTAGTACAAAATTCTTGTGGTCGCACTGGGGATTCTAAAATGGTGGACAGTTCTTTAGTACCAGAATTAGCATTTGTCATTCTATCATTGTAGGTGGTGCTTTTGGTTTGGATGATGGCAGCTTTATAGTGGTTAGAGGGAGTAGTGAACTTCTCTTTGTTGCTGTCAGTTGTTTATTTTTCTCCAGTTCACTTCTGCTATTCTTTTAGTACTGTTTTAAGGTTGGTAGTGTACCCATTGTTTAGATGTGCGTGTGGCTTAGCTTTGCTACTTTATCAATAGCCTGAAGTAAGGTGTCGTTGTAAAGCTCTACCAATGAAGATGGGTCCATATTGGCGTGGTTGCGGTAGTTGGTGATAGGGTGCAATAAAGGCAATAATGTCTCAACGGTAATGTTACGTTTGTTTCTCGTAAGTGCTGATGGGGATTGAAGTAAACATGGATTTAAGCAGGGCTTGTCCTGGATAGTGAAGGAGATAACATGGTGGTCGGACCAGGCGCAAGGAGAGTTAGACAGAATCTTAGTGTTGCAGTTAATGTCTACTAGCCAGTCCAAGGTTCTACTCTTGCTGTGTGTAGGGTGGGTTATTCGGTTCTCGAAGCCCAATCCGGTTAAGGTATTAGCTAGGGCTGATGCGCTGTCATCATTGGTATCATTGAAACATAGGTTTAGATCACCTAGCATCATCATTTGGGAGCCTGGTTGGGTGTTACATGTGAGGAGATGTGAAACATCTTCCTCAAATGAAGAAGTCGGACCTGGTAGTCTATAGATGAGGTGTATAGTCAAGGTACGGGAGGCCGTAAGAGGTAGTTTGATGGAGAGGAGTTCTCCTGAAGGGAAGCATTGGTTGGGGAGTTCTTTTAGTCTAAGCTGGTTTTTTGATATAAAGGCAACTCCACCACCTCTGGAGGCTTCTCTGTCCTTTCTAAAAATGGTGTAGTTTTCAGGAATGGCCAGTGAGAGATCTGGACCTGCTGCTGCATGGAGCCAAGTTTCTGAGATTGCTAGTAAGTCTAGGTCATTGGTCGCAATAAGGTCTGCGATATCAAGCGCATGAGCCTGGCGTGATCTTGTGTTAATAAGAGCACACTTGAATAGGGCGGCAGCTGAATTCGACTTGACTATTGAGCGTTGATTACCTGTGGAGGTATGTAGGTGGGTTAGGCCAGGATGGACGTGAGTCTTGTTGTGGGTCAAATTTCATTATGTATAAACTACATGTGCAGCAGACATCTGCAACCCTCTGGCACCATTTTCTCTATATAAGTGAATAGATTACACATGTTTTATGCTTGCACGGAAGAACTGGATACATGAATTTGGAAAGAGAATGCACATTGCATGCTTATACAGAGGTCAATTTCCGAATATATTGAAAGTGAGAAGGTACTATGCTCGCTATATATAAAGAAAACTCTGACTGTTGTAAAGAATGGATGAAACGTGATTAATTCTTTGAGGTAAGCGCTAATGCAACAGAGCAGAGAATTAAGGGCTCCACTTGATACACCAATGACAGTTCATCAATCATGTATGTGGCATATGTACACATGTCCAATGGCTAATGAAAGCAATTGAATTGTAGTTAAACCTGTGTCTATCTATTAACTGGTGCTGGTCAATGGCATGGTCTCAATGTTATGTGATGGAACGTCTGCTAAGTGCTGAGACTTGGCATGTGATATTCAACAAAAAGCAACCTGGAATGTTTATCCAGCAAAGTGGGACAATGATATGCTTCTCTCTCAGTACAGGCACATGAAACCAAAAACTACAACTGAGTTATGCTGTAACAAAAGCTATATTTCTTAAAGGTCTGTACTGCATCAGCCAAATGACAAGTATGCAAGAGATTGTGAAACTTGTGATTTCTGTACTGTATCAGTGTTCACTCTACTAGCTCAAGAGGATCAGGAGGAGCTCATATGTCATGCAAGTTACATTCTTCAACTGCATAAGAGCTGCCACATGAAATTGTCCATGAAATTTATAGCAGCCACGTTGAGAAGTCCTTCTTCTGTCCTTTTTGGAAGGTAACAGCCATTTGAAAAGCAGAGTGCTGTCCTATAAAAAGTAGAGCAGTTCTGCTGGAAAAATACTGATCTGTCCTAGAAGAATGGGTGGAACACCTCCACTCCATGTAGTGTACTGAAACAGTGTATATGGGGCATACTGACACTCATGGTGATCCCAAATCCAGGTGGATCCCTCAAAAAATGCACATAACAATCCAGGTGTTCAGCTAGTCGGATTAGTCAAAATATCTGACCGATGGTGATGCTGATCAAAGCGATTGGCCCAAACAGCCACTTCCACATGGAAGCAAGTACAAAAAGTAATGCTTTCCATTCTGAAATGGGGGCGGGGGATATGGAATGCTATGTCCTTACAACATGGGCTGTACAATCCTATTGCCCTAAGAAGAACATTGCAGACACACAGTCATGCTAATAAGTGTCAGTATTATCTGATTAAAAGTGTGGCCATTTTGATGAGATCCCTTTTAATTGTATAAAATTCCCGAACAAAAGTACTGTAAAAATATATTTATTTATTTATGAATTGTTTTCATAATGACTTTTCTAAAGCACGGTAACCCTGCTAAGTAACAGTTCTGTAGTATTAGAATTATACAGGCCCTGCTGGGTAGTATGGGTACTCTTCCTCAGTAGCATGCTGCCCACCTTTGTACTGGTAGTAGTTGTAGTGGTGTTAGGTCCTCAAAATGCCGACCAAAAAGCAATATAAATCACAAAGAATGGGAAAAGGGGGTTCTTCAGACTGCATTATCATTCCATCTTTACACTCTGTCGGACTCACAACTGCTTGCGCATTGTGTGCCACTTGATTGTGTTGCATTTTAGAATCCGTGTTCTAGTTTGATGACTGACCTCACAATGCAGCATTTCAGTTGGACCAATGTTACTGGCAGAGCGAGATTTAAAATGCATCATCTGCCACATAATCTACAATAAATGCACACCTAAGATCATTTTCTTTAGTTTTGGATATAAGGTCGTTCTTCAGTGCCACTAATAAGACAAAACTATTGCATTGGAGTACAGCTAGCATGTTAGGAGAGATATACCGTTTGTAGGTGTTTGGTTATTTACCCACCCATTGACTGCCCATGGCCGTGCTAATTCCTATGGCCATTTCCACCCAGTAACTGCCACGCCCTGTACAAAACACATCCCCCTGCGATCTCTTTGAGATATCCTTATCAAACATTAACATCAAACTATGGCCTGAGAGTATTGTTTCTAAGCTGTCTGATGAAACATAATGGCTTATGGCCTGCCCACCAAAGGCCCGGCTCCTAAGGCCCATCGGCTGTCTGCGAGCTGTCCGCAGATGGAGGTAACTCCTTAAGAATATCGCCACCGCGGTCTGACTTGGTAGTCACCATTGTGGCTTTCACGCACAACCCGGCTGCCTAGATACATCTAAAGGTCATCGAGAACTAAGGTACTATCTCATGGAAACACGTATTTGACATTATTATCTATGCTGTTTGCATTACTAGACCTGAAACTTGCAATACTGTCCTGTACCGAGCTACGAATTAATTACATCTCTCAGCATACTGTTTGAACTACCAATGCAAATTACTACAAGGCTGCTTTCACTTTCGCCCGTGGCCGAAATATCCTAAGCTGGCCAGGCCCACCGCCATTACTTGCTACTTATGAGACTATTGCCTGTATTCTAACTAATTGCAGCTTAAACCTATTCAAACCCATTCCCATTTGTATAACTAAGTATATCATGGCCAGTTACCTAGCCATCAGTGCGTGATCTTGCAGCTGTTAGTAACTCGTTTGTTACATGCCTGCTCCCTTGAGCATTGTGCCCTCCTCGCCTCCACGTACAACAACTGTTCCTAGGCACAATCCTATAAACATTTTACTTAAATATGACATAGCGCCTAGCTGACCGCTCTCGCAACAGCCTAAGTGTAACAGTTTGATCTACCACTTTATATATACATTTACCTAACCTTCTTTACCGACATACGAATGACTGTCCTTCTACTAAGTGCTTTTCTGCCATGCCATTGCCTGCCATTACACCCTGCTGTAAACTGTAATATTTGACTTTTGTAGACTTGATTGCATCGCATGGCCTCTAGAGTATATTGGGCACCTATGCTCAGTCTGAACGGTACTTACCATCTTTACATTGCATCTGCCGCATTACGCTCATGTATACAGCATTAGGCCTTGCCACTACTAGCTCTACAGTGGCTCAATTTGAATGATATATCAAATGAACTGCATACTAACTTACTAGAGACACGTGTATTGTATATATTTTGAGACTACAAGAAACTGGGCTAATTAGGCTACTAAAGTCGTGTCTCCCTACCCTATCTCACCAAGTCAGATGACTATTACCCCAAACCATGTTACACTATGACTATTAGATTCATACTAATAACATTAGCAATATTGTTCCTACAAATGTATGCCTCAAACCACCTCACTACCCAATCTCAAGTAGGCGCACTTCGACCTACTATGGCTAACATCCTGACTGTACCTTGCCCTTTTATGGCAAGAAATTATAAACTCTGTGAGAGACTACCACGCATTTACGAATTACCAGCTAATCATAGATCTAACCATAGCCAACCTTTCAATAACAACCGCTCCAAAGTGAACTCTCCTCCTTACCTAATTAAATCACCTGCCCATATTACACAGAAACTAACACATGAAAAAGTGCCTACAGTCAAACCTAAAATGCCTGTATGTACAAATATACAAATTCCAAACAATTCTTCGATAATCAAGGCTGCATTGATAAATGCCAGATCCCTTATGGCTCATGCCTTAGAAATAACAGACCTAATTACCATGAATAACCTCGACATCCTAGCAGTCACTGAGAGCTGGTTACACCCTGCAGCAGGACCGGCACTGTCCTTAGCAGTCCCTGATAACTACCAAATTATCAGAGCTGACAGGTCTGAAGCAAGAGGAGGCGGTATCGCCCTCATTGCTAAATCCAATCTAGAAATTAGGTTACTACCTTCACCTCTAATCTCATCTTGTGAAATCCTCACAGCCAAAGTACCCATTTCCAACGCTAGTACTCTAACAATTTATCTAGTATACAGACCTCCAGGACCAATTGGCTCCTTCGAGGACAACATCTCGAGCATTCTATCTAACAATATTAAATACACCTCACAAGTACTCTTACTGGGGGACTTTAACCTAGGTTTTAATGACCCAATGGACAAAGATGCCATGGCAATCAATAATATGCTCTTAGAAGCGGGACTCTCTCAAAAAGTAACACAGCCAGCGCACTCGATTGGGTCGCTGACTTAAACTGCAAACTGTCTATCATTGACTCAATGCCACTACCATGGGCTGACCACCACTTAATAAACTTCACTATGGCAATAAATAAACAGCCACAACCCTACCGAGCCATAGCCCCTCCACAGTGCACAAGGAATAAAAAAAATATTACCAGTGACAAACTACTGCCTCATATCCTTCCCACACTGAACTCTCTCTCCTCCTCAACTAACCCCGACATCCTAGTTGAAGCATTCAATAACACTGTGGGCCTCATTACACGTTGTGCAGTAAAAAAAGGCATTTACCGGCATGGCGCTATTAGCGTGTCCGCCCTCACAAGAGGCCGCTAATTGCGTCCCATTACGAGTACGCGGACACGAGCATAGCGCCATGCCGGTAATGACCCTACCGCCATGCCGCAAAAGTCCCCAAGAAGTCCCTTACCGGCTTCGACTAAAGTGCTGATAGCACCTCCGCCCTCACGCTACATGCAAATAGCGGTCACCGTTAAATTGCGGAACCGGAAATAGCGTCATCGCACAGGAACGGGAAAGAGCACGGCGGCCATCTTTAAAAACACAATCCATTGCCATCCTCTGCATCCAGGACCTGTTTCCCGAGAACTCGAACACAAATTCATCCCGGATAGCCCGAAGATGCCCAAGGTCCTCAAAAAAGCTGCTGATCGAAAGAAAAATTTAGCAATGAGGAGCTGATAATGCTAAATGAGACACTTGCGGCAAATGCCGATGTAGTCTTCAGCAATGACATGCGGCGGGAGCCCCTCCTTAAGAAAAAGGCCATCTGGGCCGAGGTTCCCCTCAAAGTCAGTGCGGTGGGCACCACCACCTGCACTGTCAAGGACTGTCGTAAGAGGTGGGACGACCTCCGGGTTCGTGTCAGAAACATACTGTCAGTCAATCGCAAGCTGGCAATGGGCACAGGAGGTGGCGCTGATTCCCCTTTGAAGCTCCGGGAGTGGGAGGAGACCTGTGCCTCCACAATTGGAGTTGAATCCATAGAGGGTGTTGGAGATATGGAGCATGGTGGGGCCATTTAATCTGATGGAGGTGCGTGTATGCATCAAACAATGCACAGTGAAGGCTGAGGGGCCCCCCAAATATGTGTCCATAACCAGGCCATTGATCCAGCCACAAACATACATGCATGCATCACCACATACACGTGCAACACAGACCCATTCATGCATGACCTACCCGACATCCCCATTACCGGAATAAAAAATAAAGAGGCCCCAATGCATAGAGCAGCATGACGTAAATATTCTGCATAAGGCACGTAGTACCATAAACAATGATATTCCCTATTTTTGTCCCCTACAGGATCACAGACAGACATTGAAGACCCATGCACTGTGACACCTGCTCCCCCAGCAGCAAAAAAGCCCAGGAGAGATGAGACAGGGGACACCGCCACCACCTCAAGGGGAACCGGGAGGAGTGTCCAGCAGCAGAGGGCCAGAGGCAGCAAGGGCACCAATTACACGCAGCCTGAGGCCACGACTGCTGCTATTGTTGCACCCACGGCAGTGTGCCCCATTACCTGTTAAATCAGCACGGAGGGCACGCACTCTGCTGACACCAGTTCAACTGGTGAGGCAGCAGCCACCGGACCGCTTTCTGACGAGGAGGACGCAATTGACGTTCTGGCTCGAAGCCATACGCCCAGCCCAACACGGTCCATTGAGGCAAGCCCAAGGCCATCATCAGGATCAGGAAGCCATGGAGGATCTGCCACCCACACCCTTGAAGGGGCATGGAGCCCTCAGGTGTCCTCACCTGATGCCAGAGGCATGGAGCAGGGCACAGCAGCCACCCCAACAGGTCGTAGCACGCTACATGACCTTGCTACCATCAGCCAGAGGCAGGTGGAAATCACTGCGCTGGTTGGCCAGCATGTGGTCGAGGCATCCCGTCTGAGGGATGACCTCAGCATATATGCAAGCCAGACAAGGGAGGGCATGGAGGCCTGCACGAACAGGATTTGCCAGGAAATGGCCCAACTCCGCCAGGCCATGATACGTATTGCGGACGCCATGGAGCGACAATACCCACCCCAACACAGGATCAACCGGGCACCTCCTCCTCTGCACCACATCCCAACCACCCAATGGTGGAGGAGGCCCTGAGGCTTAGGGCCAGCAAGGACTAGGTGGCAGATGTGGAGCAGGACACGTAGACACTATAAGGCTCACATGGGGGTGTTGTGGGGGGGTGTTTTCGGGAGTGTTGTGGGGGGAGGGGGGAAAGGGTGTTTTCGGGAGTGTTGTGGGGGAGGGGGGAAAGGGTGTTTTCGGGAGTGTTGTGGGGGCAGGGGGGAAATGGTGTTTTCGGGAGTGTTGTGGGGGCAGGGGGGAAAGGGTGTTTTCGGGAGTGTTGTGGGAGGAGGGGGGAAAGGGTGTTTGCACGGTTGGGGCCATGCACTTTTTGTTCACATTCTGATCACAATACACTGTTGAAAAGTTGAAACACAGGCTTGGTCTTCATCATTGTGTATGTGTACTTTATTGGGGAGAGGGTCCTTTGT
Organism: Ambystoma mexicanum; assembly: GCF_040938575.1. Taxonomy (NCBI): domain Eukaryota; kingdom Metazoa; phylum Chordata; class Amphibia; order Caudata; family Ambystomatidae; genus Ambystoma; species Ambystoma mexicanum. Next base: position 1,282,881,707 of record NC_090923.1, on the reverse strand, counting down.
GGGCCTCACCACATGCATCAGGGCAACAATACCCATCTCCATCCATAATAGTTCTCCTTTGTATCTCATATAACTTGATACATCAGATGCTGACGCACATCGTGTCCCTCCTGCACATCGCCTCTTGCATGTGCTGGCGGAGCATTTCACCCATCCTCATCCCCATCAACATCAACCTCATCTGGTGGTTGCATGTCGATGTCAGGTGGCATAGGCACATTCCGACAGATGCACATTTTGTGCAGCATTACTCATGCCATGGTTATCTTCGCCACTTTGTCATGGCCGTACAGGAGAGCCTCACCCAGTCCACTTAGGCACCAGAGCTCTGTCTTCGGAAGGCCAAATGCCAGCTCTATCACAACGCGGGTACAGGTATGTGCTATATTGTAGTCCTCTTCCAACTGGTTCTGTGGGTGCCATACAGGGGCTAGGAGCCACCTCTTCAGGGGATAGCTGGCGTCGGCTGTATGGGGTGAAGAATGGGTACCTGTTACCTGTCACCTCTGGTGCAGCCTGTGCATGTCACACAAATCGTCTTTGCATTGTGATGGCAAATCACGACTACCAGCATGCATGCAGACGATCTGCGTGACTGCAATGTGCAAAGCTGAGCTCGACCATGCAAGTGGACATGCCCGAATCATGCCTCCTACAGTAATAGAAATGTCCTGGGTGAGCCCAGGTCTCAGGTGTCCCTGGGCCCAGGCCAATATAGTACCACACTGCTAGTGTACTGCCATTCCGACATCGATGTCGCCATGCTGTGAAGCATCACTTCAGTGGTGCTATAGGTGTGTGGTTTGATGCTATGGCTAGGGGTGCTCTCTTTGCATGCATTCAAGGGCACATTGCTGTATTGATGTTGTGCTGCCCTAATTCTGTATGACTGTCTTGACTGCATGTTGCTGATTTGTGTATTATGTGGCGTGGCATGATGTGTAATGTGGGTGTGGATGGATGTTTGTTATTTTGAAAAATGGATTGTTTTCAATGTTGTGCAGCTTCAATTTGCATGTGGGGTCTTCTAAAGTACATTGTGGCCTTCCCTGATGGACATTGGCGTACATCTGTATGTCCATTTGTCCTACGCAGGACAGTCAACACCCAGTTGGAGTATGTATCTCTCGCCCCCCCCCAATCACACCACCATGTGCATGCCCTGCTACTCACCAAGTTGCCACGATTGTTGTCCGCTTGTCGCTCCATGTTCCGTGGTATGGTTGAGTTCTGCAGGACCATAGAATCATGTGTTGATCCCGGATATCTGGCACAACAATGTGTGAGTATCTTGTTTGCGTCACATGCATTTTGACATTGATGGAGTGGAATTGTTTTCTGTTTCGGTAGACTACTTCATTGTGATGTGGGACCACCAATTCCACATGGGTACAGTCCATGGCCCCGATGGTACTTGGGATGCCTGCCAGTGAATAGAAGGCAACTTTGGTGTTTGCGATCTCCTGGCCAGTCCGTGGCAGGAATATGTGTTCACGTGCATGCTTCAGGAGGGCATCGTGTACCTGGTTCAGCCTGCGTGAGAATACTGGTTGTGAGATGCCATGCATCTGCCCCACAGTATGCTGCTAGGAGCCTGTGGCAAGGAAGTGGAGCACAGTCACCACCTTCCGTAGAGGGGGGATTGCAGTTCTGATGTCTATGTGGCTCACAATGTCGTCATGTATCTTATCCACGATGCTGGTGATGGTATACCGGTCCAGATGGTACAGGGTAGGTATCTGCTCAGGTGTTAGGTAAAATGGGCTGGCTTGGATCCTGTGGATTGTTGGCTGCCTTTGTGGTATTTCTGGGTGCCCTGGTGGTGCTTGCTGCCCCAGTCTTGCCCTCCTCCTCCTCCTCCTTCTCCTCCTTCTCCTCCTCCTGCGTCTCCTCTGTGCTGCCTGTTGTTGTTGGTGCTGCACTGCAATCATGTCCTCAAGCCCATGTAATGCTGCTAGTATTGGAACCATCTTGGTGTGGGAAGGGGTGTGGGAAGGGGTGTGGTGTACCCTTTTGTGCTGCCAGTCTCCATTGCCTCCACCTGTGCTGATTGTGTCCACCTGTGGCAGGTGGGAACACTGCTCAGGTCTCTTAACGGCTTGTAATGGCATGCTATCAGCGCCATGCCGCTATTTCCGACCTGGGGGTCGCGCGCCCACGGAATTGCCGCTATTAGCGGCACCGTACTTACCGGGACTGCTAATAGCGGCAAGTCAGGGTCGTAATTGGCTAGGGAATTTAGCGGTACCGGTAATCCCTTGACGCTACCGTTATTCCCTTAACGCACAACGTGTAATGAGGCCCTATGTCTAAAGCTCTAGACCCTATCGCACCTCTTAAGCTATGCAAAAGTAAACCTCGGGCTCACTTGCATGCAAGATTCACCCCACATTTAAAAGCCCTCAGACAGGAAAAGAGAAAACTGGAAGCCCTATGGCGCCACACTCCTTCCGACGAAAACAAAACCACATTCACAAAGTTTGCTGATAAATACAAAAAATAAATAATACGCACAAAGAAAGAACTTTTTAATGGCAAGATATCCAAAGCTAGATCCAACACAAAGGAGCTATTTACTATTTTACGAGAAATGGAGGCGCCTATCCCACCAGCTGACAATCTAGTCAAAGACAAAATCTGGTGCACTAGCATACAGAACGCACTAGCCAACAAAACAGTACTCCTGAAAGATAAGATAGCCAAGAAAAAATCTTCACTACCTGGTCAGGTCGCTCACACACCTATTTCCAAAGACCCAACTAAAACACCAAACCAATTCAAATTCTCAATTCCACCTTGGAAGTAGAGAAAATCATCTCCTCATTGAAACCTTCAAGATGCCAGGGCGACATTTGCCCAGCTCAATTAATTAAAGATGCAGCTAGAGACCTGGCTCCATTCATTTCCAAACTCATTAACTCATCCTTCTCCACCAACAATGTCCCAAGCAACCTGAAAGAGTCCTGGGTATTACTCTTACTTAAAAAACAAATATTAGACCCATCCATTCCAACAAACTATAGGCCTATTACGACCGTTCCCTTCCTTCTGAAGATATTGGACAAAGTTGCGTATCTTCAAATTCAGCAATACCTTCTTAAAACCAATCTTCTCTTAGGCGCTCGCCAAGCATTACATGGAACTGAAACAGCGCTCATCAACCTAAAGACCCAAATAAAGGAACTAAAAGACAAAGGGAAAAGGGCCATGCTACTCCTCCTTGACTTGTCAGCTGCCTTTGACTTGGTGGATCATGAAGTCTTATGTAACCACCTCGCCATGGCGGCCCACTTTTCTAAGGACGCAATAGCCTGGGTCCAATCGTTCCTTAACAACAGAACTATGCAAGTCTTCACCACATCTGACTCAGCAGACCCTATTCCCATTACATGTGACGTACCCCAAGGTTCTTGTGTTTCGACCACTATTTACAAAATCTTCACAAAGCCGTTGTTTGACAAATTGGATAATCTGGGTGTCTCCTACACTAATTATGCAGACGATACCCAGATCCTCATATCCCTTTCGCGAAATTACCTCAGTGACACAGCTCTTGTGAACAAGATCTATCTCCCCATTCAGGCATGGATGGCTACCCATGGCCTATGTTTGAATGACGACAAGACTGAATTATTGATCATGGGAACCCCGACCAACCTGAAAAAACTCAACAGTGATTATTCTTCGTTTGACATTGACGGCAACTCCATCAAGGTGGTTAAAGGGGTCAAAACCCTTGGTTTTTACATTGACTCCACCTTGACTTTGATTAAACAAGTCAACTCGTTGGCATCCACAACTGCATACACATGCAAGGGAATCGGGGCCTGTAGGCCATACCATCCGCACTTAGCTGCATTACATTAGCCAATGCCCTCATACTCTCCAGACTAGACTATTGTAACGCGCTCTATCTGGGCGCCAACAAGTACATCTTAAACAAGATCCAGACACTGCAGAATAATGCTTTAAGAACAGCCCTAAACATCCCAAACAAAGATCATATATCCGATCACAGAAGACAAAATCACTGGTTAAATATTAAGGGCAGAATTTTGCTCATAACGACATCTCTGACATCTAAATGTCTGAATAACGCCGCCCCAATCTATCTCACCAACCGTATCGCTAGGAAAACTTCTAATCGCCCTTCTAGGACCACTAATGCCTTCTGCCTTAATGTACCTCGTTTCAACCTAACTAAATCTGGTAGCAGAAGCTTCCTAGTTCTGGCAGCCCAAACATGGAACTCACTCCATCTCACACTCCGTACTAATCAAACCTACCCTAGCTTCAGGCACAACATACAGAAATGGCTGAGAACTAACAACAATCACCATGGGACTAAACTTTCAAGAATACTGCTCAACCCTATGCCTGCCTCAACACCCATCTCTGAATAACAATGTCACGTTGATTCACATCTCTGTACTTAGCATACTGCCTGCTCCCTTTTCTGACCAAGTGTAACTGATACATCTTTTGTAATGATTGTACATTTGATTTCTATGTACATATACATGGTATTGCACCTGCACCATGTAATCTTTTGTATTTCATCATGCGCAACCATGTTTATATATGCCTTATATTGTATTCTAAGCCTAACATTGCCTTGTACTGCTTGCGCCCAGTTACCTACGGGTTTGGCTGCACTTTACAAATAAATAAACATGAACATAAACGTAAAATGTGCTACTGGTGTAAAAAAATGTCTTAACAAAGTGTGCCTGCAGCTCCTTAATTTATATCTGGTCCTTGCAGCAAAGTACTGCTAAAACCAAGCACTGATAAAACCAACAGTTGTAGCTGACATTTTGATACTACTCACTACTGACAATGGGCAGTATCAGAACTGTAAAGTAATATGATTTCATGTGACTATTATACAATGCATATTCCATACTTTAAAGTGTGCTATTTCCGACATGTTTTTTGGTTACAAATACATGTTTTGATTTGTGAATGCTCATGAGTGACTTCAAACCTGTGGTGCTCATTGCAGACCATTTTTGTATTGTATTGAGGCAATGTATTCTTTATATCTATCAATTCATTAAGTGTCCAACGCCTTGTTGCTCAATAAATAAGGTTTATTCAATGAAATGTCAAACTGTCTTATTCAGGCCTGACCTCCATTACCAGAATATTATTGTTCCAAACAGTTCGTGGACGATGGGTAAGAAAAGCCACAATATTGATTTTTTCGAAAGATACATATTCATTAGTACCAGTGTTGTTTCTGTGCTGACTGGGACATTTGCACAGTGGACGTTTTCAAAAGGGAAATACTTCCACCTCCTTGATTATTTTATAGTTTAATGCAATGTGTTGTTTTTTCTGTGACTGCTTTTTGAGCGGCCAAGTGACACATCCTTACATTTCCCATAATCTTTCCTGAAATGTATACAGCAACACTTTTTATTCTCAGTTAGCCCTGTTTTAGAGACAGGAATGGGAAGAGGAGTGGAGGGGAAAATGGCTATAGGCAAATCACAATATACCACCCTAACCATTGGAAAATAATTTTTGGAAGTATGTTTCAGCTCATTGATATTGCAGTCCAATCTCAAATCTGTAACTCTTAAAGTGGCATGAATGCCAGAATCACAGCGCTTTCAAGTTTCCCATGGCCATGTGAGGTGTAAGAGTGTTCCCTCTCCCTCGCCGTATCTCATGGCCCTGATCGGCTTTCTAAGATGGCCGCCGCCGTTATTATGGCAACAGTAAACAACTACAAACCTGCATCATTCACCGCCTTATGCCCGGTTTGGGTACTACACCTGCTTGCCAGCTTCGCCCTCCCCACTATATATGGGGATTATTGCAACCGGCAGGCGAAGCCATGTGCAAAGGCCTGCTAACAAGGCCTCAAGCGCTCCCTGCAGCTCTCTCGCCAGTGACACCACATGCCACACCACAAAGCCCGTCTGCAGGGAAGCCTCTGGTGAACCACAGAGCCCCTGGCCGTCCCCCGGGCCCCCATTCCACCATCAGCACTCATGATCCCTCTGTCACTGCCCACTGTTTCGGCCGCTGCGACATTACCTCGACTGCAACATGTCCATCACTGGATGCCAGGATAGAGCGCCTCCGCGTCCGTACTCTCAGAGTGCCACCCACCTTCGCCCACGCCTGCTTCCTGAATTCTCACCTGGGACACAGGCTACCCAAATCGCCTCCTGCCGCTGCCAACAGTTCTCACGCTATGCCACCTCCTTCACGCCACTCGTCGGCTCAACGACTCTGCACAGATACAGGTGCAGCCGCTAAGCGGCCGGCCTCCTAGCCCTTAGCTACACAGCCCAAACCTTTTGGCTCCGGGTGCCACGCCCACTCCCACGCACCATCCCTGCGGACCCTGGGGACCACCAAGGATGCCCTCTGCCCACCACAATCACGTCTCACCAATGAGCCTGAGATGGACCCTAGCACCACACACACTGCTGCTCCCTATAACGTGCTCCCTCCGTCAGCTGCCAATTTGATTACACTGTCTAACGCTGTATCAATGCCCAATGCTATGATAAATGTTACAACTCTGCCCACCTATGCTGTCTCCCCTAAAGTTACAGATATACACTATGTAGATCCAAATTATATGTATGTGCCTGCTCCCAGAGTGGACAGCACAAGTAATTGCTTGCCTATTACTGCTTCAAATGACATGCATCCGCTTGCACCTACCAATACATATATGTTTTCAAAACATTTAGATATGCCCATTGTGCCCTCTAATAGGCATTTGCTTAGACCTGCCTGCACCGCTGCATTACCAAATGTTGTAGACATGCCCACTGTTGTGCCCTCTAATAGGCATTTGGTTAGACCTGCCTGCACCGCTGCATTACCAAATATTGTAGACATGCCCTATGTTGTACCCTCTAATAGGCATCTGCTGAGGCCTACCAGCACCACTGCATTACCAAATGTTGTAGACATGCCCAATGGTGTGCCCGCCGATATGCATCTGCCTAGACCTACCAGCTCTGCTGCATTACCAAATGTTGTAGACATGCCCATTGTTGTGCCCTCTAATAGGCACGTGCTTAGACCTACCAGCTCCGCTGCATTACAAAATGTTGTAGACATGCCCAATGTTGTGCCCACCGATATGCATCTGCTTAGACCTACCAGCTCCGCTGCAGTACGCAAACTGGTGCAGACATGCCCAATGTTGTGCCCACCGATATGCATCTGCTTAGACCTACCAGCTCTGCTGCAGTACGCAATGTTGCAGACATGCCCAATGTTGTGCCCGCCAATATGCACCTGCATAGACCTACCAGCTCTGCTGCATTACCAAAGGTTGTAGACATGCTCAATGTTGTGCCCAATGACACTCCTCCACCCTTAACTGCCAATACGGTCCTCTCCAGACACGCCCAGAACCCCCCACTCAGATGTGCCCTCACCAATGTGCGCTCCATCCATGCTCACGCCCGTGACATACATGACCTTATCACCACACACAACCTGGACCTTCGCATGATCACGAAACCTGGCTCCACAAAGTATCCGGCCCTGCCATCTCCCTAGCACTTCCCCTAGAGTACACTGTTTTCAGTTAGGACCACCCCTACTCGAAAGGAGGGGGGTTGCCCTCATCGCTAAAGATATCTTACCCATAAGAAAAACTGATAAGACCGTTGAGAACAATAGCGACTACCTTCTCCTTAAACTCAACCTCTGCCCCAATTGCACCATCTCCCTTCACCTCATCTACCGACCCCCATGCCCCATGGCCAACTTTCATGCAGCCCTGACACACCTCCTGTCAGACAACCTAAAGAAATCTACTTAAGCCATCCGCTTAGGTGACCTCAACCTGGGCCTCAACAACCCCAAAAACTCTTCTGCCAAATCCCTCAACAAGGCGCTGGAGACGCTAGGATTCAGAAACACCATCTCTGCCCCCACCAACTCTCAAGGCTGTACATTAGACTGGCTAGCCAATCACAACTGCCCACTCACCAAAAGCCAATTCCCACACCCCATGGACTGACCACCACGTCATCCTCTTCAACATTGCTACCCCTAAGAAAGTGTACTAGCCTGCGATACACCAGCTGCAAGCCACCACCAGAAGTGCGTGGATGCTCACTGCCGATAGGTTCCTTCCTCACCTACTAGGGCTAGCCTTCAGGCTCCCCCTCTCCAAAGACCCAGAAGTACTCGCCCAATCCTACAACACCGCAAATCAAATTAGTTGTGGACACCATTGCCCCTCTCACTTCTCTTAAAGCCAAACCCACTAGACACTCCAACGCCTGGTTCACCGCTGACCTGCTAGAACTTCGCTCCAAAAAAAGCACTGCACTATCCCTCTGGCAATCTAGCCATTCTGACTCAGCCAAACTAGAATTCCAAAAGCTTTCTAAAGACTATAAGAAAGTTATCATCCAAGCCAAAGCAACCTCATTTAATAGCAGAATTGTCAAGGCCAAATCAGACACTAAAGAGATCCTCTCTATCTTCAGGGAATTGGAGACACCCTCCATCCCACCCCAAGCTATCACCAAGGATGAGGCTTGCTGCGATGGGATTCAAACAGCCATGCTCAACCAATTAGACACCCTGCACACCAAAATTGAAACCACTCAACAATCCTTGACACACTCCTCAATTCCTGAACCGCCCCAAACCAGCAGACCAACTTCCCTGTTCTCCTTCAAAACAATCTAGTAGCATGATAACATTACCATCATGAACTCCATCAAACCCTCTAACTGCAAAGGGGACATCTGCCTGGCCGCCATCATCAAAGAATGTGCCAACACTTTCGCTCCCTTCCTTACAGCATTCGTTAATGCTTCCTTCACGACCGGACTGGTCCTAGCTTGCCTCAAAGAAGCATGGGTTTTCCCCCTCTTGAAGAAACCTGCACTCGACTCAACATCCCCCAGCAATTATAGGCCTATAACTACTGTCCCCTTCCTGCTAAAAATTCTTGACAAAGCTGCCTACCTCCAAGTGCAACAGTTCATCGAGGCCAACAACCTCCTTGGTCTTCGTCAGTCTGGATTTCGCCCTGGGCACAGAACAGAAACAGCCCTACTTGACTTAAAAAACCAAATGGACGACGTTCGAGACACCGGTGATCCTGCCTTACTTCTACTCCTAGACCTATCCGCAGCGTTTGACCTTGTGGATCACAACGTCCTCTGTCACCATCTGACATCTACAGCATACTTCTCATCCAACGCGACTTCCTGGATCACCTAATTCCTGCAAGGCAGGTCCATGCAAGTCTTCTCTGATCATGCCTCTACCTCCCCCTCCATCATCCTATGTGGAGTCCTACAAGGCTGATGCATTTCCCCCACACTATACAATATCTTCACCAGACCCCTCTTCCACATCCTGGACTCACTAGGTATCACCTACACAAACTACGCGGATGACACACAAGTCCTCCTCCCTCTATCTGGCGACTATGACACTAACTCCAAGACCCTCAACACCGCCTACACTGCCATCCAAGCCTGAATGGCCTTGAACAGGATGTGCCTCAACAGTTTAGTTTATTATTTGATAATGCTCACAAAACCTAGGGGTAGCCGGGCGCAGCAGGTACAAGGATACTTAAGCTTAGGTTGCATACAGAGGATAAGAAGCATATCAGTACAGTGCATACATGTCAATACAAGCAGATGAAATGAAAACTAACATGTTACAGTATTGAAGGTGTATACAAAAAGGTAAAAAGGGTAAAAGCAGAATAGTCTTAGACTGGGTTTCAGGAGTATCACTGCCGTTAGGTACAGCGAAAATTAGTTGTCGTTGGACCAGAGCCAGTTTTTTACCTTACATGTAAAGTTGGAGTAGGGTAGGTTGGCTCTCAATGCAGTGGGCAATGCGTTCCAAGCCTGGGCAGCTCTGACAGGGAAGCTTGCTCCACCCGCTTTGGATCGTCTAAATCTAGGGGTTTCAAGCAGGAAGTGGTTAGTAGCCCTAGTGTGGTGGCTGGACGATTTTCTGGTCAATCTGGCCGAGATGTAGGGTGGTGCTGTGTTGTTGAGCCCTTTGTGGGTGAGCGATAGTGTCTTGAGAAGGACTCTGTCGCTGATTTTAAGCCAGTGGTGGTCTTTCCTGATATTGGACATATGTGCTCTACGGGGTATGTCAAGGGCTGCTCTAAGAGCGTTATTTTGAAGGATTTCCATTTTATTTATGATAGTTTTATTAGCTCCTGCATAGACGGCATTACAATAGTCCAGCTTCGACATTACTAAAGCGTTCGCTATCGTGATGCAGTTAGTTTTGGAGAGGTAGGGTCTACAGGTCCTGATTAATTTCCAGGTGTACGCTGTGGAGGATGCCAAGGAGTTAACTTGTTTTTTGAGAGATAGAGTGGAATCGAGGTAAAAGCCTAGAGTTTTTACCTCAGTTGCCACCTTGATTGTGTTACCATCTATGTTGAAATTGCGATAGTTAGGACTCGGTTTTTTTGGGTTGGAGTCGGAACCCAAGATCAGTATCTCTGTTTTGTCGTCATTTAGACAGAGGCCGTGGGAGACCATCCATGCCTGAATGAGGAGGTACATTTTGTTTACTAGAGCTGTGTCTTCGACAAAGTTGCCTGATAGTGGTATGAGAATCTGCGTATCGTCCGCATAATTAGTATAGGTTACCCCTAATCTGTCAAGTTTGTCGAAGAGTGGCTTAGTAAAGATATTATACATTGTCGGGGAGACACATGAGCCTTGTGGGACACCACAAGTGATATGGATTGGGTCCGCTGCCGCTACAGGGAAGAACACTCTCATTGTACGGTTAGCTAGGAAGGATTGTACCCATGCTATAGCTTCACTTGAGAAATGGGCGGCAGACGCTAAGTGGTTGCATAATACTGCATGATCCACTAGGTCAAAGGCCGCTGATAGGTCAAGGAGGAGGAGCATAGCTGTACTACCTTTATCCTTCAACTCGTCAATTTGTGTCTTGAGGTCGATTAGGGCCGTTTCAGTACCGTGAAGTGGTCTGAAGCCAGACAGTGACAAGACAGATCTCCTCTTGATTGTTTCCAATGAAACAATAAAGAAACTCGACAATCAATACCTCCATTTCACGATAGACAACATCAAAATCACAGTCTCCGAAACAGTAAAAACCCTCAGAGTCTAAATAGACTCAAACCTCTCTATGTCAAGGCAAGTCAACGTCATTGCGTCTTCCACAGCATTCCACACCAAGCTGCTCAATGCAGCCAGACCATTCTTGTCCAAAGATAACTGCCTCACGATTGCCAGAGCCATAACAGGGTCTAGGCTCGACTACTGCAATGCTCTCTTTGCGGGCACATCAGTAAAAAACATGGAAAAACTCCAAATGATCCAAAACAGCGCGCTCCACGCAGCCACTGGCATCCCAAGAAGGAACCATATATCTTCCGCCAGGAAACAGGCCCACTGGTTACCCATCAAAGAACGTATCCTCTTTAAAGCTCTGGCTCTAACCCACAAATGTGTCAATCAAACGGCTCCCCTATATCTGACCCAAAGAATACACAGATCTATATCCTCCAGACCAACCAGAAAACTGTATGCCGATATGCTCACAGTACCCAAAATCAAACGAGCTAGAGCAGGCGGCGCCAGCTTCCCATTCTTAGCTGCCCTACAATGGAATGCCCTGCCACTGCCCCTAAAGCAGAAACCTGCCACATAGCCTTCCGCAAAGCCATTAAGACACTACTATTCACCTAAATACTGGACTATACGCACCTATTGTTCCTACTATATCTGCCTGGACTACGGATATGACATTTTTCTACAATGTGCCTGCCCTGGATAACTGCATGTAAAGTTTCAACAAATGTTTCTACAAATGCCTGATTTAGGCCTCATGTAACTAAGTTCATTACCTGCAAAATGCCTCATTTATGCCTCATGTAACTAAGTTCATTACCTGTAACAGCGCCTCAATGCCTCTGGGCTGTTTGCGTGCTTTATACATTTCAATAAATAAATAAATAAAGGCCATCGAGTCCTATATTCGCTTGGAATTCCGGGACTTGTAGTTTTCCTGAACATCAAATGGGAAAGAAAAAACGACAAGTCCCAGTTCCCAAAGGGGAAGCAACAGGACGGGATGGCCTTCCCACATAGCCCCCTGAAAACTGAGAGCTCTGTACTCAGAAGTTGCCAATTAAGTGGCACATTAACCACTGACTATAAGCTGCAACTATTGACATGGGCAGTGAAGCTTGGAGAGATATGGGATGTGAGGGGGCAAGTATGCTATGGGTATTGTTTGCATATTTATCCACCCATTTACCAACTCATGACCATGCTAGTCCCTGTACCCATTCTCAACCACTACCTGCCTTGCTCCATCTAAAATAAAACTTCACCCAGGGTTCCCTTTGAGTTAGCTCTGTGCTTCTTTTGAGGCATTGCCAATGTCATTTTTAGAAGTTTTCTGTAAGCTAATGGCATATTTGCAATTATAGACCAGCTCCTGGTGTAATCTAAATATCTCAACAAAGTGTGCCTTCAGGCACTTGATTTATAATCAATATGTTTGTCCTTGCCTCTGTTCCCTGCACTGAATGCCTGCTAATAACAAGCATTGGCAAAGTCAATAGTTGTGGCTCCTTGTTTCGGCATTAGATTGGCATTGTCCTCTCGGGTCCCCCACCTGTCGGTTTGTACAATTTACAGCTCTTTCCCCTTATTGACCCATCCCTTATTGCCAATTCTAAGCCTTCCAGATTCATGCAACCAACTTGGATCACTTCCCTATGAGATATCCAGTGTCCCTATTGTAAACCTCTCTTTGCATTCCACAAACCTCAGGGGTCATCCCATCCCATGCATGTGATCCAGGATGAGCAAACTATTTCTTTTCCATCTATCATAATAATTCTTGGCCATCCCTGGGATGTATTCCGGATTATCAGTTGTTGGTGATAGCTGTCCAAGACCCAATGTAATCCCCTCGAGTCTCAGTACCCTGACCCAGCAATGCAATGTACAGTGTGTTGAGGGCAGTAGGTGTCCTCCTCTGCTCGACATCCTTCCACCCTTGCATCCAGGGTTCAGTGGCCACTCCATCATGGGTGCAATTTGCGCTGCCAGTAGATATCTCCCCATATCTTGGACTCCCATCTGCCCAAAATGGGGGGCGGGGGGTCGCGTTTGTATGGATTGCAGTATCCTAGGCCGCTTTTTATTCCATATGAACGAGAAGATCTCCCACTGCAGGAGTTTCATCTTTTTAAATGGGATGACTATAAACAAGGCTCTAAATATATATAGCAATCTGGGCAATAGGGTCCTTTTAACAGCTGTGATCCTAGAAAACCACCACAATTCTTGAACGTCTCAACACCTCATATCTTTCTGGGCAGTATCCCAGAATTTTGGGACATTGGCCCTATATAATCCTTCATATTTTGGGGTTATTTTAACTCCTAAATATTCCACCTTCTCTTCCACTCACATGATAGGGGACATCTTCTTGAGCTCCTTTGCTACTTCCGGGTCCTACGTGATGTTGAGAGCCTTAGGTTTCCCATAATTCATAGTGAATCCCAAAACCTTACCAAACCAGTGTAGATCCTTCAGGATCGCAGATCAGGAAGATCTCGGGTTCCCCACATATAACGCTATTTTACGTTATTGTCCCATGCAAATCCCCCCCCCCTTTATCCTATTGTCATTCTGCATTAGGCAGGCCAGGGGTTCTACAGCTAGGGTAAGGACAAGGGGGGATAGTGCGCAGCCCTGCCTCATTCGTCTCCAAATCAGAATAGGTTCTGTCAATTCACTATTAACATTAATTCTCATGGTCAGGGTTTTGTAATTTGCTAATACCATTTTGGTAAACTTCGCTCCAAAACCGTAGGCTCATACGGCCAGTTCTGTATATGTCCAATCTAAGCTATCAAATGCCTGCTGGATGTCTAATGCCAGCAATGCAAATTTCTAGCCAGTTTGTCCCCCCCATGCCACATTAATTGATCCGGGTGAACTATTCTAGGGAATATGCGCATCAGACAGGTTGCTAAAATCGTTGCATATATTTTAGCATCACCATTGAAAAGAGATCTCGGTTGATATGCTGCACATTCTGATGATTCCTACCCTGGCTTTAATACTAGCATGGCAATTGACATTTCCATCGTTATTGTGTTGAATAGCAGGGTTAGACATTTCCATGAGCGGTGCACCATTTAGCTCCTGCATCTAAGTTAGTACAGTCAGATTAGCTTCACACCTACAGCTACTAAGAGCTCATTTTGACTCTTCATGCCATTTGGTGTCCTAAAAACATACCTATATGATGTTTAGTGTGTGTTTGGGAATGAGTATGAAGGTGCATTAGGATACACGTATAATAGATTTAAAGCAGAACAAGTTATATATAGTGGACAAAGGGTTACACTGTGCATCTCAGGTGAAAGTTAGAATTTCAAATCGCTATGTACTAGCTCTTCGTTTCCCTGCAGTAACTCCTACTTAATGGGGGATGTGTGAGACCCAGGAGCTTCTTTAAGCTCCTGCTCAACAAATCTGTATTTCGATCCCTGAATAGCTTGGCTAAAGGGTTCATTAATGCTGTTTTATAGACCTTGTAGTTGCCGTTCCTAAATGCATCTGTGCATGGGGCCTAATTCCACGATAAGGCATCAATCGCTCTCCCTACCTCCTCAGGAGAATTGACTTCTTCTAGCAATTCCTTATCTGATACTGGAACGTGCATTAGCAGCACTCTACCCAAGAATTCTTTATGTTTGCCTGGGTCTAGTGACATCCTTTTTATGACTTATTTAAAGTATGGCGCTATTATTTGAAGATGATCTGGTTCTCCCCTATGAGCCTTCCCAATTCATTCTTCTGTTCTTTGATAGAGTTTTGAGCCATTAGCTTTTGAAGTTTCGCATTAAGGATGTGGTTTGCCTTACTCTCTCCTATAATAACCATTGCTTAGTGTGCAGAAGACTATCTTGCATATTGTTTTGTAATTTTATTCTATTGGTATTTTGAGTTAAAACAAACAAAAGCAAGAAAGAAAGGAAAAGCACCCTCTACTACCACTCCCCGGCCTGAGCCCCATTATCCTCCCACTACTTGCCCACCCCCCCAAACCTGCCTGTGATGCATAGTTAAACCAGGTTCTAAATCATGCAATACCTAAGATACAATGTTTCTGTGGACATAAGGCAATGTTATAGTCACTTTGAAAAAAGTCCAAGACCAACCTCCAGTCTTTAGTGACTGGCTTGAAAGTAATCCATTCAAGAGCAAGGAAGTTCCAAACTTTAGAAAACCATTGGCTGACACTTGGTGAAGTTTTTAATTTCCAATTTTGAGCTATCACCATAACAGCCGCCAGTTGCAGAATCACATATGCTTTTCGATGTTGTCCAGAGCCTTGGCATAGATCATTCTCCATAACCACCAAAAGACAAGATCTAAGTGATCTAGGTTCCTGCAAACTAAATATATGCTGCACATGTACATTTATTTCCTTCCAGTATTGTGCTAACACCGGTCAGCTCCACCCAATATGTTCCCAATCCCCTGTCCCCCCACATTCCCGCCAACATCTGTCAGAAATGGACAGCTTCATTTTGGGTAGCCGGGTTGGTATGTAATGCCATTGAACCATGAACTTTTACCAGAATTCCCGAACTTGGATAAACCAAGTACGTTATGGTATTTCCCTCCATAGCTTTTCCCATTCCTCTTCATTCATCTCTACTCCCAATGTCTGATGCCAGCAGTGTCTGTATATCAGTGTGTTATTAGAGGTTGTATCGACTATCATTTTATACAAATTTGAAATAAGAGCCTGTTACCAGGATCGGAAGTTACAAATTGTTCAAATGGGGTAATATATCTAAGTGCTGCTTTCTTATTAGGAGGAGCTAGTATCCAATGGCGAACCTGAAAATATTGGAAGCGAGACAAGATTCAAGGAGGCACAATTCTAATTTGCATTGTGTAAAAGATTTTGGAGCATTATCCTGAAACATTTCCCGCAACATGTTGCATCCCGCACGTTTACATTTGACAGGTTCGAGACCCGGGGTAAATTGTGGATTATTAAATAAAGGTGTGAGAGGTGCAGGCAATGTTGGTGCTTTTTCACTGCTATGTCCCAGATGTCTTCAACTAAGTTCATGATACGACTATTACGCATATTAAGAGGTTGATCTTGTTTGGGGAACCACAGGACATCTTGAAGCCGAGACCCACCAAGAGCCCTTTCTATTTTGACCCATCTTTTCTCAGAGGTTTCTGCAGACCAGTCTTTTAGGACCCTTATTTGCATTGCTTGATAGTATTTCTGAAACTTCAGGATCCCCAAACCACCTCTAGCCCCGCAGGAGTCATTAACATACTCAGTGCTATCCGAGGAGACTTATTATTCCAGATGAATGAGGAAATCGCACCATGCAGTTTCTTAAAAAATTAGACCGGGACCCGGAGTGGCAGTGCTTGAAACAAATAAAGAGCTTTGGCCAGGGTCACCATCTTCACTGAGTTAATGCCACCTAATCATGATATAGACAAAGGGCCCCATTTTGATAATTGGGCTGTAATATTTTTGAATAAACAGGGGTAATCGGCCTCATATAGTGAAGCTATTGTGCAAGTTATGGATACACCTAATGATTTTATTCCATCCTGGACCCAGCCAAATTGTGTGTGCAACCTTAAAAGCTGCAAATTGTCATCGGTCAGAGATAAATTAAAAATGTGGGATTTGGATCTGTTAATTTTTAGGCCAGCCACTTTTCCAAATATTTCTAGCTTGTGTTCTTTTAAAAAAAAAAATGTTATTGGGTTTTCGGAATTTAAAAACAGACAACAAAATTAAAATCAACATTCCCATCTTAGAACTTGCCTCCCCCTCCCTATCCCTTGTAACACAATTTCCATGCCCCTCCTTGTCCACTGGACGACCAATCTTTTGAAAAATTCAGAGAATGTCCAAAATTCATAGATTCTGCAGTTAATATTGTTCCATATAGTCTCCATGCAAAATGTTGGGGATCAAGGCCCAATCCGATGAAAACATAGCCTGTTCCCCTTGAATCGAATAGGTAGCCCACTCCAAAGACACAAAGTTCCAAAGTTTATAATACCAGTCTTTGATATGTGGTGGGTCCGCAGATTTCCATTTCTGAGACAGAACCAGTGAGACCGCTAACTGAAGAATATAAAATGCTTTTCTATTATAATTTGGTCATAGTAAATTGTCTGGTTGTGCCATACCTAGCAGGGATTCTTCAAGGCTTCTCTCCGTCTTAAAAGCGAACATATCCTTCATATTTCCCTGCACCTCGCTCCAAAATTGGTGCAGCTTAGGACATGACCACCAGACATGTAACAAATCCCCTCTCCACCCCCCCTTCCAACCAAAGGTTGAAACTGATGAGGCAATTTTATGTAAACATTCCGGGTTATAGTGCCATTGTAACATTAGTTTGAACCAACATTCCCTAATCTTTATAGATTTAGTCATTCTTGGGATGTCTAACCACAACATTGACCATGCGTTGTTTGTTGGTGTGTAGCCTACAGTCTTAGCCCAGGTCTGTTGGTAAGTAAATGCAGTTGTCGGAGTTTCATCTGTTAGTAACTTATAGGGTTTAGAGATCAAATGTTTATCTACTGTGCTTGAGGTAAAAAATTGCTCAAATGGAGTACGTTTTCTTAAAGCTGCTAACTTATTAGATGGGGCCATCAACCAATTGCGAACCTGAAAGTATTTACATCGCTGATTCTCCTGAAGAGCAAGTTACTCTTTGCGAAGAGCAAAGGACTTAATATCTTGTCCCAAAAACATATCCCGAAACTTAGTACATCCAGCTGTTTTCCATTCAGAGAAAAAGTTTGATGGTAGTCCCGGAGTGAATTGTGGATTTGCAAAAAGGGGAGTGAAGGGAGAAGGAAATTAAGTAATATGATGCTGTTTAATCGCCTGTTCCCACATTTCTTCCACTAACCTGGTAATCTCACTTTGGTGTATATTCTGAGGTCTATCTATCTTAGGCAGCCACAGTTTCTCTGCCATTCTAGAACCCACTATAGCTCTTTCCATACGGTAGCATCTTTTATTGGAGCCATACCCAAACCATTCCTTTATTGCTCGCAGCTTTGCTGTGCGATTATATTCCCTGAAATTAGGGAGTCCTACTCCTCCCCTATTTGGGGAGCATTAATGTTTTCAATACAACCCAAGGCGGTTTGTTATTCCATAGAAACTTTGATATTATTTTGTGAAGTGTATGGAAGAAAGCGATCGGGACCCGAATCGGGAGGGCTTGGAATAAATATAGTACTTTGGGTAGGATTACAATCTTAATCAAATGTATTTGACCTAGCCAAGAGACCATAAGAGACGACCAAGATTGGAAAAGTGTCTGAATCTCTACCAATAACGGATGAAAGTTGGCGGAATATAATTCCCGTAGTGAGTGTGTAATATTTACTCCGAACACCCGAATTCCTTGCGGGTTCCAACAAAGCTGTAACACTTCCATTGCTTTGGGCAATTCAATTTGTATAAGTCAGAGATTTAAGATTTCAGACTTTGTAATATTAACTTTGAGACCGGCTATTTTACCAAAACTTTCTAATTGAGCCAGTGCCGCCGGCAACAAGTCTCTCCGGTTAGAGATCAGAAGAAGCATATCGTCTGCATATGCTATCAGCTTGTGAGTGTCCCCACCAAAGGATATGCCTTGTATGGTGTCCGAATGGTGAATTTGTGACAATAAAGGTTCTAAATGTATTGCATAAAGAAGAGGTGAGAGAGGGCACCATTGTTTCGTTCCTCTAGGGAGGGAAACCCACGGGGATAGCTGACCGTTTATAAACAATCTGGCTGAGGGGTTTACATAATTGGCTGGTATTATCACTAAAAACCTGGGACCAAAACCAATGGCAGTTAGGGTGTTAAATAAAAAAGACCATTTGACGCGGTTGAATGCTTTTTCAGCATCTAATGAAACCAATATAGCTTTATCCTTCTTTTTAGCCACTTTTTCAATTATGTGACAAATTCGCCGAATATTATCGTGGGTTTGTCTTCCTTTTATGAATCCCGTCTGATCTGGGTGGATAAGCTTGGGCATAATAGCTTCTAATCAGTTAGTGAGGATTTTTGGGTATATTTTTTCATCAATATTGATGAGGGCAATCGGACGGTCCAACCCACAATTTCCTGGATCTTTCCCAGGTTTCGGAATTAAAATGATCTTGTCCTCCTCCATTGAATTAGTTATTTTACCAGTCTTAGCTAAAGAAAGGTCAGTTAATAACGGACCAAGAGTCGATTGGAATTGTTTATAAAAAGAGGCAACATACCCGTCCAGGCCTGGCGGTTTATTTGTAGGAAGGTTAGCTTTTGCATACATAACTTCCTCATGGGTAATATCATTATCTAAAATTACTCTATCTGCTTCTGAATTTTTTCCAATGGGGTTGCTAACAGATAATTCTATTTCAGGAGTTGGTCTGGTGAATCTGATTTATATAGGGTCCTATAAAATGCCTGAAATTGAGCCGTGATTTCTTCCGTTGAAGTAACTGTCTTTCCTGATATGTCTCCCACCCCATTAATTGTTTGAGCTGCCATTTTTAGTTTTGTCTACCTAACAATGTATCTGCTTTATTAACTCTTAAATATACCCTGCGCCTTAAGTAGAATAAGCTATTTTCTGCTTGTTTTGTGCATATTAAGTCGAGTCTTCCCCTAGCGCTCCGGTATTGTCTTTGGAGTTTCATTGATGTATCTACCTCCATTTGTTTTAAAGTATTGATTACCTCCGCCTCCAAGTCCATTTCAATTTTACGCTTTAACTTCCCCCTGAGCGCCTGTATTGCAATAATCTCCCCTGTAAGAGTCGCCTTAAACACACTCCAAACCACATCTAAACTTGTTTTGGCTCCAAGATTGGATCTAAAGTAGTCAGTTATTTTGCTGTCTATTTCATCGTATAGGACTCGATCCGAGAGTATCTCTCTCGCAAATTTCAAGCTCCATAACGTGGGGGAGAATTTAGGAAAAATAAGATCCATCGTCAGGGGGGCATGCTCTGAAATCGAAATAGTATTGGTATCCGTTTGTATCACCCTACCTATCAATCTAACTGAGAACCAAAAGAAGTCAATTCTTGAGAATGATTTGTGCACATGAGAGTAGTAAGTGTATGCTCTCCTTTCAGGGTAGGCCTTATATCCTTAAGCGTCAAGTTGTCACATTTTTTTCTTTAGGCTTGGGGGATGGAGTTTTGGTAATGGAACATCTATCTCGTAGCGGTTCCCATGCAATGTTCAGATCTCCCATCACAATCACATCACCCTGAGCAAATTGTTCTAATTTGGCTAATACAGACTTCAAGAAACCCTCTTGCCCGGTGATTTGGGCATATACAGAAAATAAAGCTAGAGTCAATGGTCCAATGTGTCCCAGAAGGAAGAGGAACCATCCCTCCTTATCAGCTTGTACTTTCTTGAAAGTGACCAGCGTGTCCGCCCTAAAGGCTATCAACACTCCTGCTCACTTGCCCTTTGTGTTAGCTTGCCTAAGTATCGGGAAATGTTTTAACTTCAACTTATAACGATCTTGAAACTTAATATGCGGTTCCTGTAGGGCAATAAGATCAGGCTGACATGTACATAATACCTGTTCCAACTTCCTTCTCTTAATGGGGGAATTAAGCCCCCTAATATTAAGTGTGAAACATCGAAACATGACTGTGTAGTATTAGAACGCTAGCATGGAGATACCTCTTAAAGTCAGACATTATAAGCTTCAAATTGTCAACCCATGTACCAATCATCCCCCCAAACCAACCCCCCCAACTTTAAACATATTCACTACCCATCAGCTCCCCAACATAACCCCAATAACATTCCCCATTCCCTGGTGTAGACCATCCTTGCTACTCTCCCCATGGACTTCGTCCTGAGAGATGGCCCACCATCTTAGCCAGGGATATGTGCAGCGTATTCTAAAACCCTCTGAATAAGTCTAATGTGCGTTCCAAGATGAGCATCAGCTGTGCCCCAGCGTTAGAAATAACTTTCCTGTTCTGAGATAGTGTACCTTATTCCACCTTGGCGTTTTCATCTGGGCGAAATGTCCTCTCTTTGTTCCATCCCCATGGTGGGGGTTGTTTCTCTGGCATGGGGGCCCCTTTTGGGTTTTTGTTTGATATCGTTTTACGGTCGCGCTTCCGCGGGGTGCATACACTTGGGCCGCAGTGCCATGATCCGCCTGACTTTCATGGTCAAGATGTAGAATATGAGCCCCCACCTCCTTGTTAGTGATACAGTGCTATTTCCTCTCCAAAGTGAAAAGAAGGCTGAATGGGAAGGTCACCTGTAGGGTATTTTCTGTAGTTGCAGGTGTTGCAGGATATCACGTATATCCCTTCTTTTTTGGAGCGTAAATGGAGAAATATCCTGATACAGTTGAATTTCATTCCTTATTAAGTGTAATTTGTGTCACTTTTGTAGCTTCCTGTAAGATTTGTTCCTTCTGGGAGTAACACGCCAGTGCCACCAAGGTATCTCTGGGTCGGGCTGCCGGATCCAGAAACTTCAGTCCTACCCTGTGGATTCTATCTATAGGAATGGTTACCTCGGTTTCCACGTTGAGTAGATACTTGAAGACTCATGTAACTTCCTCTTTTGAGAGCGGATCACTCACAGACTCTGGAATATTTCGTATTCGAATGTTGGATCTTCTCAATCTGTTCTCCAGATCCTCACATTGTAATTCTTAGTTATGTGTTGCTCATGCCAACTGTTCAAGGAGCTCGTCTGATTGTGTGGATTCCTGGGCCAACTCTTGTAATGCCTTCTCATTGTTGTCTGTTCTTTCTTCAAGAGATGCAATGACCTTTCGTATCCATCAACTAAGGCGGATTTGAATTCTGTTGTAAGATTAACAAATTGCAATTGTAGGGAGTCAGAAAGTGTATCCTGAAATACCTGAAAGCATCATTCCATATCCTCTTTTGAGGCAGCCATACTGCTCTGGGTGGTGCCCGTCGGTTCCTCCAGCAGTTCACTTGGGTGTTGAGTTTGTTTCTGAGCCAACAGGTTCTGATGGGATTCTCTTTGTGGGTAGATGGAAGCTTAGACAGGCAGTCTTTCCTTTTCCCTTTGGGCCCTGGCATTGACCAAATGCACCTCCCAAGTAAGAACTAGTTATGAGTGTCAGTTATAATTGGTTGTATTTCTTATTTTCAGCTGCACTTTAAAATTCAAATCTTCCTGAAATCAGTCATTACAGATCTCATAGGGGGGAATTATCCCCTGTTGCCTCTTCATAACCCAGAGTATCAGCACAATATATTTCCTCCTTCAATCATATGTTTGTAGTGCTCGTGAAATTGTCTCCTTTTTGAAGCAGACTGTGGACTAGTGATCTGTGTAGGCCTGTCCTTATTGGCTCTTTGTGAGCATTGCCAGCAGCTCCTGTATGTACATGAAGCTGTAACAAAAATATTTCCCTTGGCTTAATGTTCTCTCAGTGAGTCAGCACTCTGTTACAGGCGATCTTTGTCAACCCAGCTTCGGATAGCGTAACTGCATCTCTCTTGATCAAACAGACGGCAATCTAGCTGCCAATGCATTTTGGTGCTAAGTAGGGTGTTAATTGCGTCTGAGGACCTGTGCCGTGTTAGCTCAGAAGACACGCACAGCAAAGTGATTAGTAAAAGAGTATAAGTGTGGTAGCTTAACGTGTCGCCTTCCCAACGTCTGCTCTTCCCAGTTTCACTGCACGCTGCACAGGTGGATCGCGAGGAGGGGAGGTATGAATATTAGTGAGTTATTTTGCAAGAGTTTTCCCCCTCCTGGCTGTACCTTGCTACTCGCTCAGGAAATCATCTTCCAATATAATTGCACAGAGTGGGGATCACTCTGCGCTTTCTCGTTGCATGCTCAGGGACGCTCCAGGTGAAATCAGCTGAGGTAATTTAGAACGCAGCGGAGCTTCAAGCATTGTTTCAAGTCTGTTCAGATGTCTCGCTGCACATTAAACCATCGGGCTCCTCCTGGTGGTACCAGGGCTTCCTGCCTCCAACTCTAAGCAAAATTGAGGAGTACAGAGTTCCGATCCGATCCGACAGAGGAAGGAATGGACGTGACACAGGACGCGCTCCAATGTCAATCCTTCTCGCAATTGTCCCGCTGAACGTCTCGAGGGGCTCTACTCCTTCCCAACGTTGTCGCTTGACTCTGAACACATTTCTGGTGGTTTTTATATTTATAATGCGGTTTTCACATATCTAGGCTTCCGATGGGGCACAGAGCACTAACTAACGTGCCTTCACTGCTTGGCAGCCATCTTTGGTCCCCCCTTTTAGCTTGTGTTCCTCCGCTTTTAAAGTGGGTAACGGGTCTGTTTCCAAAAGCAGCATATCGTCGGCATATGACATGATTTTATGTGGGACGCCACCAAAGTCTATCCCTCGGATTGCCACTGTCTGCCTAATCTTGGCTAGAAGTGGCCCAAGATGTATTGCATATAGCAACAGCGATAGTGGACACCCTTCTTTTGTGCCCCCTTGTAGACCTATAGAAGGAGACAGAAGGCCATTAATGAGTAGCCTAGCACTAGGTTGTCTATAATTCGCTTGAATCATGCCAATAAACATTTGGCCAAACCCCATTTTGGCCAAAGTCAGAAAAAGAAATGACCACTCAACCATATCAACAGCTTTCTCAGCATCTAGGGATAGAAGGACTGCCTGGATATCTTTCTTTCCGACTTTATCTAATATATGGCATGTTCTTCTAATATTATCTTGTGGCTCACGTTGTTTTCTAAAGCCAGATGGATCCGGATGGATCAATGAGGGTAGTAAATCTTCCATCCTATTAGCTAAGTCCTTCTGATAGATTTTTGCATCCAGATTTATCAATGCGATTGCATGATATGACCCACATAAGAAAGGATCCTTGCTGGGTTTAGGAAATAATATAAACTTAGCTTCCTCCCTTGTGGGTGATATACCCCCAGATTGAATGAAGGAATTATATAGATGAGTTAATCTGGGAACCAGTATGTTCTGATATGTTTTATAGAGTAAAGCAGAATATCCGTCCGGATCTGAGGACATGTTTAAGGGAAGATTACGTATGACCATATCGATTTCATCTGCCGTTATATCCCGGTCTAGCATATCCCGGTCGGCCAAAGAAATTTGGGAAAGATTAACAGCATTCTAAGTACGCTTTTTGTTGCACTGAGTCTGGAGTTTCGGAGTGATATAAATTGGAGTAAAAAGTGTGGCACTGTGAAAACATTCGAGAAGTTTCAGTGCACCTCTCTCCTGAGGGAAGCCGAAGTAATTGTATAGTTTGGGAGGCAGCTTCTTCAAAAAAATGTATTAAATATTTAAACAAACAATACAAACCAAACTTGCAGTGTATACAGTAACATATCTATTATACATTGTTCAGTCGCGCTCACTGCTTCCCTTTTCCCTCCCCCCATTACGAGACTACTTCTACTAGTGTTCTATTCTGCATCTTGTGATGGGGGTTTCTGTCCGTGGGGTCCATTGAGTCCGGCACAGACCCAAATAGTTCTGCTATCAGCAGTTTCCAGGCCATGAGAGTCTCAGTTTCATCCCCCCCCCCAGGATTGCTGGCTTCTTGCCGTACCATGGTTTCCGCCTCCGCTCATTTCTGCAGATCATTCCACCATATCTCTAATCAGGGTTTGTGGCATGTCTTGCACCCCATAGCACAATTCTCCTCTTCGCAAGCGCATATGCCAGATCCTTCAGTTTGCTCACGTGCTTGAGTTTCTTTGGCTTAGGGAACCCCCCCAGCAGACAGGCCCACACATTATCCACCACAATCTTAATACCTTTTCCTGCTAATTTATGTGCAACCTCACCCCAGAAGCGCACAATGACCGGGCAGGACCAAAACATATGCACCATCCCCGCATTCTCTTCATCACATCTAGGGCATGCCTGCCATCCTGCATTTTTAAACTTGGCTATCCTCTGAGGTGTCAGGTACGCCCTATGCGTAATATACAATTGCGTCTGTTTAAGTCTTGCGTTCCTTGACACCTTTTTATGATACCCTTGGACTCGTTCCCACATCCCATCCTCCATCGGGGTACCCACTTCCTCCTCCGAGTCTAGTCTCAATTGTACTATCTCCTTTCCTACTTTGGACATCATCATCTCGTATATCCGAGATATCTCGTGTCCTCCCTCTGCTATGTCATATATTATGTCTACAGTGGCGTCTGGTTCTTCCTCAAGCACCAATTCTGACCACGTTCTCTTGATCTTTCGCACCAATCTATGGTACGTGATATACTGGCCGGTGTGTAGCCCAGTTTCCGCCCCTAACTCCCCAAAATCTGTTATAGTACCCTCCCGCCAGATATCTCCCATTGTCACTACGCCAGCCGGTTCCCAGTGATTCCTGATTATCATCCTCAGCTGCTCTTCCCCATCCGGCAGTGCAACTAGCGGTACCTGAGGGGAGCACGGGCATGGGTTCCCCATCAGTTGAGATGCCCTTCGCCACATCCTCCATCCTAGTGACAACATCTTGGGGCACCCATCTAGCGCAGCCTGTGGTAACCACATTATCTCTTTCAGATAGAATGGGACACAGTCCTGTCTGAACAGCACGGCTTCCGAGGTCACATCCTCTGAAAGCCATTTGGCCACTGTAGCTGACTGGCAACATAGTAAACTTCATAATTAGGCAATTTTATACCCCCTTTCTCGTAGGTGTTTTGTAGCTTCCAGAGGGCCACTCTGTTCCGTGTCCCATGCCACAGAAAGTATCTGCATATGCCAGCCAATTTACTAAAGAATTTCTTTGGTATCATAAACGGGATATTCCCGAAGTAGTGTAGGAGCCGAGGCAAGACCACCATCTTTAACATTGCACCACGACCCATCATTGCTAGGGGCAGTTTTACCCAGAACCGCATGCAATTCTCTATGTTGGTAATGGCTACTTCTGTGTTGCGCTTATGCTCTTCCTCCACCATGTGGTATACATCCATTCCCAGGTAGCGAAATGTGCTGGTTGCCCATGGCACTTGTAACATCGGTAATTGTTTCAGGGGGATTCCTTTGTATCCACCCAATGGGAACATGCTGGACTTCTGAGGGTTCACCGCTATTCCGGACATTTCCGCATATCTACCCATCACCTCCAAAACATATTGGAGGTTTTCTTCTGGGTATCGCAAATACAGTAGTATATCATCTGCGTATAATTATATCAGGTGTCGTGCTCCACCCACTGGGATGCCTATTGTGTCATATTGCTGTTTTAAGTAGATCGCTAGGGGTTCCAGAGCTAATATGTAGAGCATAGGGGACCATGGACAGCCTTGCCTGGTTCTCCTACGCAACTTCCATCTTTCCGATACCACTGACCCTGTTTTAACCCTGGTCAGTGGCTCACTGTACAACATCTTAGCCCACTAAAGATACCCCAGACCTATCCCATAGCCAGCCAGGGACGCCAACAGCCATGACCATTTGACCGAGTCGAAGGCCTTTATTGCATCCAGCGACACAACTGCCAGTTCATCCTCACTTCCGTTTCCGTATTAGATGACTCTGTGGAGCCTTCTGAGATTATTGGAGATGTTCCTATTAGGGGCATAGCCTGTCTGGTCCGGGTGTATCAGTTTAATTATGACTCTCCTCAATCTAATAGCCAAGACAGCAGTCAAAATTTTGCTGTCTTGATTCAACATCGGCAGGGGTCTATAAGAGCTGCAGATATGTTCTGGCTTGTTCGGTTTGGGGAGTGGTATTATAATCGCTTCTCTGAGCGACTCCGGTAGTCCGCCTAGCTCATACGCCTCATTCAACATATCTAACAAAGGGGGGAGCACTTCATCTTTAAATGTTTTATAAAACTCACTTGGGAGTCCGTCAGCCCCCGGGGTCTTACTAGTTGGCAACTGTCTCACCACCTCTTCTAACTCCTCCAAAGTAATCGGTGCGTCCATCTCCTCTCTTTCCTCTGCGCTAATCTGTGGCAATCCTATGTCTTCCAGCGTTTCCGCTATTATCGTGCGATTAGCCACTCCTTCATCCCCATATAGCAGGCCATAATAGTTTGCAAACTCCTGATTAATTCCCTCTTGGGTATCCACCACCCTACCGTCTTCCCTCGTTATCGATCTAATTGGGGGCATAGGGGTCTCACTTTTGTACAGCCATGCCAAAATCCTCCCCGGTTTATCTCCTCCAGCATGTTGCCTCTCTATATACTTTTTATAGTTGAGGTTGCACAATCTTTCCCAGTGCCCTGCTCACTTTTGCTGTAATCTTAGTATCAGGTCACTGTCTGGGTTGGTACCATTTTCTCCTCTGAGTGCCTTTTCCAGTTCTCCTTCGGCTTGCTGTAAATCCACCAAAATCCCTCCCTGCAATCCTTTGGATTTCGCTATAGCCACTCCCCTTATCACAACTTTAAAGGCCTCCCACAATGGGCTCGCTGAATCCACACTGCCCGTTTTCGTCTCAAAGTAGTTAACTATCTCATCTCTCATGTCTTCTCTAAAAAGGGGGTCTCTGAGCGCCTCTGCTCTGAGGCGCCACGTCGGGATTCTCGCTCTCGGGGGACAATATTGACATCCAAGAATCAAAGGTGAGTGGTCCTTGCTTTATATTCAACTTGCATGATCTCTGTCAATATTTCTAGGGTGACGAAGACATAGTCCAGCCTTGTATGTAGTTACTGCGGGGCAGAATAATGCGAGTACTGCCTATCGTGAGGATGACACGTCCTCCATGCATCTTCTAACCCAAAATCATTCAGCAGCGTCTGTAACGCTTTGGCTGCTGGGGCAGGCCTATCTGATTTCCCATCTGACCTGTCCACTGTAGGGTTTAGAACGCAATTACAGCCCCCCCCCCAAATCATCGCGCTCCCCACACACATGCTAAAATTGTTACACAGCGTTTTAAAATATGTCGCAGTATTTTGGTTCGGGGCATACGTGTTTATAATACTTATTTCTCTATTTTCCACCAATCCCCTCACCATGAACATCCTCCCGTCCGCCTCTACCAAAGTCTGTAACAGCTGAAACGGGACATGTGGCGCTACCCAAATGATCACTCCCCTGGCATAGGCCGAATATGTCGAACCCACCACCGTTCCCTTCCATTTCTCCTGACTATCTCCATCTTGTCCCGCGTCAGGTGTGTTTCTTGCAGCAGGGCAATATCTATCTTTTGTCTCCGTAGGTATAGTTTAGTTTAGTTTATTATTTGAAGCATAACCTTAGGTAACTATTGAGCCCCCTGACATTCCAGGTGACTATTTTAAGGTCCCCTATGGTACGTCTGTGTCCCTCTTCCCTCCCCCACCCATGCAGTCCAACTTCAGTTACTTAATTCTTCCATGTAGGCTCGTACCCCAATCCAAACACCCTCTAACTACATACACAACAACCCTGCCCGCCTCTCCCCTCCCACCTCCCACCTCCCCGCTTTTCCCCAACAACACCCTCCCCAACTGTTGCCCAGCTCCATCCCTGGATCTCATGCACTCCCGCATCTAGCCCTTTCTGGCAAAAGCCTGTACTCATGGCTCAGCAGGGTGAAGTCGCCCTATTGGCCGTCTTACTACTAATTCTCAGGGGTAGGTAGCTGACATCCTGCCGCTCCTGTTTGTTCTAAGTTTGCTACGCCTCTTGCTCCCATGTTCACTTGCGCTTTTATACACTATATTCCAGTTCAACAGGGTCATAGAGTCCAAAGGCTACACATTATTAATCAAATGTCTCAAGGTGTCATACTAGGACTCCCCTCCCGCTTATCCTCTCAGTGTACATGATACAGCATCTTCACTTATCGTGCTCCTGGCAATCTTGTTCCTCATCTTGCTCCGGACAGCCCTTCAAGTCCAGCCATGATGCTGCTTCCTCTGGGGTATCAAAGAACACCGCTCTGCCTTTGTGCAAGACCTTTAACTTCGCAGGGTACAATAGCATGTACTTGATATCCGCTGTACGCAGTCTCCTCTTAACCGCCACATAGCTATATCGTTGTCTTTGTACCAACATAGTATAATCACGGTATGCCGTGATCTTGGAGGAAGCTCTTTCTATTGTTCCGCCCTTACGAAAATATTCTCCTGTCTTTATAGTTCAACATTTTCGCAATTATCGGCCGCGTTGGAGCCCCAGGCCGTGGTTTCCTCATTAGGGCCTGATGTGCCCGCTCAACCATGAACCCCTGTGAGAGCTTGTCTGCTCCTATTTCTTGCAGGATCATGTTCTTCACATAGTACGTGGGGTCTTGGCCCTCTTCTCCCTCCGGCAGGCCGACCACCCAGATGTTGTTCCGTCTCGCCCTTCCTTCTGCTTCCTCCACTCGATTTTCAAGATTGGCAACCTGTTGTTTTAGCACGGGGACTTCTTTCGGATTATTCATGCTTACGTCTGTGTTGGTCTTCACAGCGCTCTCCAGGCCACTGGTCCTTTCTGCCAGCGCTCTGACGTCTTGTCGCAGCAGAGTGACTTTGATTCCTATAGCATCTATTTTATTCTCCAGGGCCATCCGTAGTTCCGCCATTGCTGTGCCCCACTTAGCGCTTAGATCCGTTATGGCCGCTAGGATCTGTTGGTTTTCTCCTTCAGGGGCGCCATCTCCAGAGGCCGCCCCCGCACAAGGTGTCCATTGTAGGTTGCTTGCTCCTGGCCTTCGCCCCTTTCACTGACATCATGCAATCTTACTTCACGTCTGATATTAGCTCTCCGATGTTAATGTGTTTTCACCAGTTCAGTTCAGTGCTGGGGCGTCCTCCCCAGTAGACTGCGCTGCGAGGCGGCACATAAGGTTTCCGCTTAGAGTGGGCTGTGTCCTCCCACGTCTCTTCTTTGGACACTGCAGTCAGTATCTCAATAGCTTACTATTCGGGCCAGTGAACACACCCTACTTCTCTTACCACAGTGCCTGCGCACCTGATGTCAGGATGCCAGATTGCACAAGTGTCTATGTCTCGTGGCAGCGCTTTGGCATGGAATCTGTGTCTTCTTTGCAGGTCCTAGCCACTTTCAAGGCCCACAACGCTGTATCAGTTCCTGGGCCCTTATCACAAGAGGGCAAGCTCTTCAGTGCGCCTTATGCGCTTAATTATCCTGCGTGTCTTGTGGCACTTCTTCCCAACAGCTTACCGGTCCTTATTTACTGTGCATTACGGTAATGGGAGGAATCAGTTCTTGGGCCTTTAGTGTGAAAGGGCAGGCTTTTCGGTGCGCCTCATTCGCTTGTTTCACTGCGTTTCGTGTGCATTTCTTCCCAGCAGCACTCCGACTGAATAGCATGCCACTCCATGTTTGCCGTGCACTACAGTGATGCAAGGAAATGTTCTTTCATCTCGAGCGGCAATCTCGCCCCGTGCAAATTCGACAACAGCACTCCGTTTCCGTGTGCTCTGCACTTATGTGAACGTTCTCTGTCACTGGTGTCCGAGGCCTCGCTGCCGTTATTTATATATCGCTCGCGGTCAGTGTCTTCCCTGCTGATCTCACCGCCGCCCGCTATTCATGCTTTCAATTGTAACGTTCATTATTCGCAGCCTCCTTTGTGAGTGGCTGGGGGCCGCGCAAGCATCAGGCGTTTGTCCTCCGTGACACAGACACTGTTGCAATTTTCAATCGTTCCGTTCGCTCATGCCCGGGAGCGCCACCACAATATTGCTTTGTGTAAAGGCAAGGTTTGAAAGCATTTCTGCCGTTCAGCTTCATTCCATTTTTGAAAGTACGCTTCCTTTGTTGTCCGCCATCTTGGCAACAATTTAACCGCACGGCCGCTTCTTCGAAGTTCTTTTATCTCCCGATTCCCAGACGCGATGCACTTGCTTTCAAGGATAGTTGCAGAGCATGTATTCAGACGTCCATATCTTCAGTTACAGAGCGTGTGTAGCATTTTCCAGTGTAATTTCCAGGATAAATGATGGATTAACAGGAGCTGCACACAAAGGCACGTCCTATTCCATGGCTACTTAGCCACGCCCCGTTTGGGAGGCAGCTTTCTGCCGAAGTTGTCTAGTCAAAAGGCTGTCCATCTTATTTGCTTTTATATAATATTTCTGTTTAAGAAATAATAAGGATTTTTCTGCTTTCTTTGTGTGAAAAAGGTGTAACCTCCCCGCTGCTGTTCTATACATTTTCTGTGCTCCCGTAGCCTTGTTTGTTTCCATGTTTTTCATTGCACAACTTAAATCTTCCTCTAGCTCCATTTCCAATGCTTGTTTATTTCTAATGGCCCTTCCGCAATCAAGATCCCCCTCAAAGTTGCCTTAAAAGCGTTGCATGTGACATTTGACGTTGTTTCCCAGAAGAGTTAACATCAAAAAACTCCCCAATTTTCTCTTCTATTTTGTCTCTAAGCACCTGGTCCCTCATCAGCTTGTGTGGGAATCTCCAGGCCCACAACGTCTGTGGGGTTTGTGGAATGTTCAGGTCTATTGAGATTGGGGCATGATCTGACAGTGTTATTGTATGACACACAAACTGCGTAACCTTGCCAATGAGTGGAGCTGAAGCCCAAGCATAATTGATTCGTGAAACAGGGCGATGTACGTGTGAATGATATATGTGCCCTCTCTGAGCCCCTGAGTGTTATCCAAATATCTACCAAGGAAATCTGTGCAAATTATTGTTTTAGTGAGTTAGAGGGGGAAGGTTGGGCATAGCAAGTTGTGCTGCTTTGATCAGTATAGGGTCACATGCAATGCAGCTAAGGTCTCAGAGAAGTACCAATTCTACCACCATAAATGATTCCAATTGTGTGAGAGTACTATTTAGGAAGCCCTCTTGGCCTACATTAGGGGCTTATACCGAAGCCACTGTTAGAGTGAAAACCCCAGGCTCTACCACCATGAAAACATAACAACCTTCTTTGTGGGCTTTCGGGCTTAGCACTTTGAGTGGGAACCCCAATCAGATTGCAATTAACACCCCAGCGTCTTTCCCCGCTGCATTTGCTTCGACAATGACAGGGTAATGATGCTAAAAACTGTTTATGTCTATCTAATACACAAATATGAGTCTCCTGGAGTGCTAAATCTGGTTGGTGGCGCCCCAGGAAGGCCTCAAGTTTTCTCTGCTTTACTGGGGTGTTTAAACCCCTAATGTTGAGCGTTAGACATCTGAACAGTACAAAATTGACATCTAGTCCACAGCAACACTATCTATGAAGACTGAACCTGTACATTACTCATTGTCAATATAAAGCCCCATGGACCACAGACCCACCCCCCCCCCACTCATATCCTCTCCCCAGCCACTAACATTCCCTTCCCCAACTGGAAATGTTCCCCCTTACTTCCCCTTCAATGTCCCCAGCTGTGAGCACAGAACCTAGTGTATTCTGGGGTAAAACCCACCCGCTGTGAGTCAACATTTCCCCCAGGGTAAAGTGTGGGGTATCCTAAAACCCCCATCTGTTACCTGAACAGATAGAATCCAAGATGTCCTGCTCCGATAATGTTTATGTTAGGATTGCTGCTTTTTTGACCATCACTTTCACATTATGTTTCGCTACTAGCCTGAGATGATGACTTTGATATCGGGCCCCTTAGTCGGACTCTCCAATCTTTGCTTTGTATTCCCCTAGTTCTGCTCCCCTGTCGGTCTCTGGACCAGCCTTCCCAAGGAACATACTGTGTGGTAGAGCAACCTATCTCTTTTTCCGTAGGGCCTGTAGGGGTATCCTCTTCTATTTGGAGTATAGCCAAACCTGCTTCACGTGAGGAGCTCACGTGAGAGATCCTATGCTGTCGTCCATCCACGGTGACCAAACGGGAAAGTCCATTTATACTTGATTCCGCGTGATTGCAGAGCTTTCACCACCAATTGCATTTCTCTGCATTTTTGAAGGGTGATTTGTGATAGATCTTGGTACAGTTGAATCTCTGACCCATTTTATGTAATGGGG
Source organism: Ambystoma mexicanum (assembly GCF_040938575.1). Lineage (NCBI taxonomy): Eukaryota > Metazoa > Chordata > Amphibia > Caudata > Ambystomatidae > Ambystoma > Ambystoma mexicanum. Next base: position 1,282,848,772 of record NC_090923.1, on the reverse strand, counting down.
GTGGCGTTTCTGGCCGCAAAGAGAATTTGTTCTTTATGTGGATATAATGCGCAAACAACTAGAACATCTTGCGGTCGGGCACCAGGTTCCAATCTCTTCTGGCCCAACCTGTGTACCCTGTCAAGCATAAATGTATTAGGATCATCCTCTGATATTAAGTTCGATAAGATATGTCTGACAGCGTCCTTGAGCTCCAGATACGTTACTGTTTCTGGAAGATTCGGAATTCGGAAATTGGAACGACGAGATCTATTTCCGAAATCTTCGCATTGCAGTTCAGATGTCACAATTGAAGATTTGTCAAGAGTAGCACATAACCTTACTCTTGACAGATCTTCAATTGCGACATCTGTTTGTTTACTGTCCTGTACCAATTCTTGTATGGCTTTCTCATTCCTGTCAACACGGTCACCCAAAGTTGAAATTTCCTTACTAAAATCCAGGAGTGACTGCCTGATTTCTGTAGTAAAAGTGGAAAACTGCGATTCAAAACAACAAAGCTTTTTGTGAAGTCTTCCTTGGATGTGGCCATGACTAGCTCCTCCGCTTGACCCAGATAAAGGAGGAAACTCTGTGGACCAGCAGATGCAGTTGCAGTATGATCTACAGCTCAGAGTCTATGCAATTAATTAGAACGAGTCTGGAGAGCTGCAGCATGCCCAATTGGGGGACTTTTCTTTTTGCTTCTCGGCGTATGCGAAATGCTGTAATGGTCTTTAGGATCCCAATATCCAGCTACGCAGCGAAGACAAACTTCAATCAGTTACTCAATGCTATTATCCTTGTTGGAGCACCCCTGCGTATCCTGTGGTTTGCTGTTCAGGTGTCTCGCACCGCTGCCTGTTATATAGTAAGTATCCTCCAAATAGCACACCTGTAGCCACACCCTATACAAGGCTCCCGTAATTTCAAAACCAGAGTTAAAAAAGAACTGAAAGCAAAGTAATGGCTCAGTATGGGCCCCTAAAACGCCAGTATATATCCATAAGGTGATTACCTTATCCAAGAGAGTCAGATATAGCCTCTGCAGACTCAAAATGCACTGGCCTGCAACAGCGGGGTTCACGCGTCCCACATACCTGCAGCTCCTATTTGCAATGCAGGATGTCCTACTCTGCAGCTCCTGCTGGGTGGCGGTCGACTGATATGGGCACAAATGCAGTCATCCGCTCCAACCCACGGTTGAAGCCTTAAATACTGCTTTAGTCTAATTACCCTTCAATCTGAGGGACAGAGAGAACCAGGGCATCCGACAGCCTCCATCCGGAGATCACACCCTTCAAGAGCCGGTGTCAATGTCTGAAAACCACAGGAATCCGCTCCAGCCTATGGCAGAGCTGCGGGTGTCGGAGCAGCTTATATAGAGTTTAAGCTGTTCCCGGGGTCCATCCAGCCAATTACTACACAGGGATCAGCAGATTCCAGGCAATCCTGCACCTAAATCAAGTCGATTACATAACAGAACAGACCGCATGCACTGCTTCAATGTGCAGCAGCCATCTTGGAATTTATCTTGCCTATTTTTTAAGACCCTCTGGATACTGCGACATTGAATTCCAAAATTTTGCAAATACAAAAAGGCAATATGTTGGTACAAATATACATTTTGCGGCATTTATGCTTAATTAAAATAGGTATAGATACAGATTTCCATTTCTATTCTTATTGTGTCTCTAGATTTATAACAATCTCCAACAAAGTAAGTGTGTGGGGTTTGGGGCATTGGTGCTGTGGACATTGGATATCTAAAATTGCCGTGAATGAGTTGCCTCTACTCATTACATTAAGTGTGAGAGGGTTAAAATACAATATTTTGTGCCTTTTTAGCAGTATGTCACCTATTTCGCAGCACATTTAAAATGTACAAAATGTCTGTTTTTTGTTGCGCACACAAAATAGCTATAAGCTGGATGGTCTTTTTTTTGCTGCAATGTGAGCCTGATTACGAAACCTAGGAAACCCATGCAGATGAAAGGCCGTCATTACAGGCAACTATAATAAGAGAAAGGGGATCAAAAATTTAACGCCAGCTAAAGGCTAATTTGTACAAAAAACTACCGAAGTCTCACACATTAAATCTTATACAGTTGTGCAGAATCACTCGCTGTACTGGAAATTAAGTGAAAGCTTGAGTTTTTTCAAACAAAATTAATATATCTTTTAAAAACGTCCATGTCCATCATTAAAACTAGCTTCTTAAACGACACAACAAAAGACACAGAGCAGTTGTCTGGAATACCTCCTTCACGTATGAGGTGGGTAGTTTTTTTAAAAAAAAGGAAAAAACAGCACCTGCACCATGTCTGCCATAACGCTTGTATTCCATACTGTCAGCAGTAACATTTCCTGAAGATCTATGGGGGTGCTGCAGCACCTCCTGCACCACTACTTCCTGCACCACTACTTCCAGCGCCACTGGCAGCTACCTGCACATGGATTGAAGCGGGTACTTCTGCAGACTGGTACCTGCCAGCTCGAGATCCATAGATTTAATGTCTACTAAGAAGCTTATTACCCTGATGTAACTGTACAAAAACAGTCACGTGAAAATGGATGTTGTCCAACGGAATAATGAACAACAGCTGAAGACGGCTTTAGTGTTGGTTCGCCCTATCTCCACGACATGATGCACGTCGATCAATTTACATCCAAGCCCTGATGAAGATGTGGCAGGACGTGACCCATTTATCAATAGCATGTGATTGCAATGTGTGGTAATATGCCACTGCAAACAACTATTGTGGGCCCACTCATTCGGTAACTTTGAAAAGCGTGTTGGCAGTATTTCATGTGTCAAATAACATCAGTAGCATCGGAAGCAGCTAGTTACTGGTGTGGTTTGACTCTTGTAACCACATTTGGATCATATATTGAGGTCCAGCCTCGAACAGGTTCGAACAGGCTGGGAAGCTGACTGGAGGTAACCAGAGCTTGCTTCATTCCCTAATCTCCTAGCGTACAGCTCCTCTGGCTCTTTGGGGTGTTTGAGGCTTCGGGCGGCAGGCCCGCAGCCACTGTGACAACCACAGACACGACACAGATATTCTTGGATGTGGCACAATGGCATGTGGGCCGCCGATTTCCACTGATTTTCATTGGTGGTTTTGAAGCCCGAACATCAGTGTCACCGTAGATCAGGTTGACCAGATTTAAAAAGTAAAACTAGGAAAAAAAAAGGAAAACTAACATAACAGTAGGGCTAACTCTTGAAAGTGCCTGTCAAGGCACTACATTTCAGTAGCGGTTGGAGCAAAAGGGGGTTTAAGTGTTACTGTTCGAATAAGCACATATTATAATTAATTTATCACAAACTAACACTATCTTAAGTTGTAAAATGCAGCATTTCTTCTGTGCAAAATTGTGCATTCTTGCCGTTCAGCTATGAAGACCTACTACCAAAAACCGGGACCACTGCAGTTTCCAATGAAAAAATAATCTTGAGAAAGTGGGACAGAGCACCAAATTCTGGGACAGTCCCAGCAAAACCAGAACGTCTGGTCATCCTACCGGAGCTTGCCCAACTGGCAGTGGTTACCCTGTGCCTCACACATTGTGTGTGATAGTCTCTGAATGGCAGTTATTTAATTATATATTTCTGCTGCGGATGCCACTACAGCAATGCTGTCTATGATGTCTATGCTGTTATAGGGTATGGCAACGGGGCATTGCAGTTAGTAAATACCTGTGGTGAGGAGACGTGTACAGTCGGCATAGGAGGCAATTGGTGGTTAACTTACTCAGAGTTCTACTGCCTTGGGTTATTGAACTGATGACTGTCTGATCAGACTGACTAAAAGGAAAGCATTTAACCAGTGCATAGAAAGTTTGCACTGTGCTGCCGATGTCAGAAAGCCCTACCTGTCAGAAATTCCTATTGGTAGGAAAATCTGACAGCATTGGTAATGTCACAATTTCCTTTCTGTCAGAAAATCCAACAGATTGGAAAATTTGACAGAGTAGGAAAATCTGACTGCATAGGTCTTGTAATTCTTTCCTACCCGTCAGAAATTCCTACCTGCAGGAAAATGTACAAAATACAGATGTAGGAACATTTGGCGGGGTAGGAAAATCTGACAGCAAAGGTCTTGTCATTTTTTCCTACCCATCAGAAATTCCTGCCTGCAGGAGAATGTAAAAAAAATGCAGAGGTAGGAACATTTTACAGGGTAGAAAAATATGACAGCAAAGGTCTTGTCATTTTTTTCCCATCTGTCAAAAAACCCTACAGATAGGAACATTTGACAGAGTAGGAAAATCTGACTGCATAGGTCTTGTAATTCTTTCCTACCCTTCAGAAATTCCTACCTGCAGGAAAATGTACACAATACAGATGTAGGAAAATGCAACAGAGTAGGAAAATCTGACAGCAAAGGTCTCATCAGTTTCTCCTACCTATCAGAAATTCCTACCTGCAGGAAAATGCTACACCTGGTGGTTGAATGTGCAGCTCCATCCCAAAGATGAAACAAATGTTTTAAACATTTGTTTAATGCCTATCAAATCATGTTTATTGATCATGCTTGGCAAAAGATATTTGGTACCGACAAACCTTCAATCAGAATTGCTACTATTCGATTTCTAGAAGGCCTGGAATTGAATGTATCGTAATATAGTGCATGAGTAATGGGTCTTGACACTGATAGAGAGCACAAGGGTTGCATCACACGTGTTAATATGGGACAGGGAAAAAAATACATATATCAAATCCATTAACATTTATATATGAAGGGCTTATCATCAAGCAAAGATGTATGTAAATTGTGTACAAAGATGTTCATTATATATAGCAGTCCTAGAGTAATCAACAGATTCAATTTATGTGATAGTAAAGTTGAACAGCAGCACCTGTAAGAATACAGTGTTCTAAAGAACTTAACACATTTTCTAGGTAGAAAAATAAAACTTTGGCTATCAAGTGACAGCCAAAGAATTTTAAGCCAATCGGGACTGGTGGCCTGATTCCGATGTTGATGACAATTCCTCTCAGATCATTCTCTCGCGGAATATACAAATGATACAGACTTATCTTGAGACGATTGCAGAATCTAATTTTAAGCAGCAGAACACAACACACCCTTCACTGCTTCTATCGAACACACTTGCTAAATTAAAAACAAAAAGAAACCGCAAACTTAGAGAACTGAGGAGTAATTTCCATTATATGGATACTATAACCTATCATGCAGCTAAAAAAAATCTGCAACGCAAACATAAGAACGGTATAAAAGCTGCTCGTGCTGCATTTCACTTAATAGGTAATCAGAACATGGTAAGATTAATCTGCAATCACAACATTCGTGATATATGGAAAATACTTAGGGCGGTGAACAAATGTCCTGTGAGCCAGTTGGAATCAGCAATAGATGGTATTTCATGGTTTGTTTTCTTTGAACAATAATACTTACTTCCTCCTAGATTTAAACAACATGACATCATTGATGTAGTCACACGCATTCCATCTTTCTGTCCATGGTCCATAGAAGACATCCTCTGCGCAATTGCAAAATTAAAATCTTCAAAGTGCGCAGGGCCTGTTGGTCTTCCTCCTTGTGTCGTTAAAGATGATCTGTGATTCTGGGCTACTGTGTTTCTGAGGATTTTTCAATCAATTTTCAGTGACAAATGTTTCCCTCCATCTTGGGTCAGCTCGATTATTATTCTGCTTCACAAAAAAGGGCCTTTGAATAATCCTTTAAATTTTAGGCCTATTGCTCTCATTGATGTTGCGGCTAATATCTTTGCAGTACTTCTACTAACGGAAGTTGAAAGCCATATTGCGGAAAATCGAATACTCAATAAAGTCCAGACAGGCTTTAGAAAAAACATGGGGACCCAACTTAACGCAACTATTCTTGCTCATCTAATAGCTGCGTCACATCGCCCTGCTCATGGCCCTATCTTCATAGCCTCTTTGGATCTTTCATCTGCTTTCGACTGTGTAATTCACAGTAGACTCTGGGATAAAATGTTAAAGCATAACTTTTCTCCATCTTTAGTGGCGCTTATTGCACTACTACATCACAACACTTCATTCAGAGTACGCATTTCGAACAATGGACTATTGACTGAGCCAATTCCTACAGCAATTGGCGTGAAACAAGGCTGCAATCTGGCTGCAGTTCTGTTCAATTTATATCTATCTGACATTGACGGTATATGGGACTCTTCTAAATCTAACGTAGTCCGTCTTGGCAAGTTACAACTATCATGGCTGGCTTACGCTGATGATGTGCTCCTATTTGACATTACTCATTCTGGTCTCCAGAACAAATTACAATCCTTTCATCATTTTTGTGCAGAAAACAATCTTGCTATTTATTCATCAAAATCAACTATTTTGGTGCTATCATCAAAGACTAGAATACGTAAATTTTGCTGGCACATTGATTCCCAATATCTTCAGCTTGTCAAACAGACTACCTGTCATGATGCCCGCTCCCGGGGAGCCGGTTCAAGCCCTGCGTCCCCGAAAGCGGACATCAAGTCCCCAAGGAAGGACCCAGCAACCCCATATAGGGGCCCTTTGGACAGTGTCCTGGCGCCTATGGCGCCAGGCTCATAAAAGACATCAGTCCTGGCGCCATAGGCGCCAGGCTCATTATGGGAGTGCTTGGGTGCACTTACCTGATGCAGACCATGCTGCAGGATCCCGGCCTCCTTGAGGCCTGAAAGGAACTACTTTACCTGTGGGACTAATTTACCATCAGGGCGTGGTCGGGGAAGGATACATACCTGATTGGAGGAAGGATACATACTTGGATCTTCTTCCAAGGCTATTTAAACCCCACCCGAACAGCCACACGTGCTTCGCGTTGTTCTGCATCTAGCAGCTGGACGCTCACCGTGTCTGCTCCTGCATCCTGACTTCTGCCACGCCTGCCAGCATCCTGGATCACCTGCAAAGGAAGAGAAGAAGAGAACAGAAGAAGGAAAAGTCCTTACCTGCTAAATCCGCATCCTGGAGACATCTCGCCGACAATCCTGAAAAGGAAGACTTTTATTTTAAAGCTCATCGCGTCGATCGCTACAGCGTCGCATTCCACTCACCTTTACAGGGCGCCTCCATGTTCAGCAGTGATCATCCGGATTCGCAGTCACGCCCCAGCGCCTAGGGAGAAAAAGACAAGAACAAAAGGTGAGAGAGAGAAGGGAATAAGGAAAGCTAAATCTCCATGTTAAGACTTACCTGTTGATTCATTCCCTCTTCATTTTGGGTCCGCGCCGCATCCTGGCATTTCCGGACCCCGGCCCCTAAGGGGAAAAAAAGACAGTGTTAATGAGCGAATGAAAAGACATTACCAAAAAACAATCATTAAACACTTACCTGATTTCTACAAGGATTTCACCTCTCATCTCGGGTCGGTGCCTGTTCCCCGGCATTCCGTACCCCGGCCCCTATGGGGAAAAAGACACTAGCATTAGTACATTAATGCATGGACACAAGGGGAACCTCTTATCAAAAAACTTACCTGGAAGCCAAGCAAGTTTGGTTCTCACCAATCCGAAAATCCAGTGAAGTAACTGGATACCAACGCGCCCCTGCATCAGAAGCAGGATGGAGAGCTCGTCCTTCCAGACCCTAAGGTGAGACGCTACGGGGAATCACAGAAGGGTTTCGAGGAGAGGGGAAAGTGGGAGGCCGATTGCATTACCCCACACACAGTTAATCCCCTATTTTCGCCTACAGAAGGATACTTCTGCGAGCCAGACAAGCCAGATTTGGGGGCCCGGTCCAGTCCGTCTTCCGAACCCTGCGCATCACCTTAGAATAGGTCACAGCAGCGCGAACCAGGCCAGCGCCTCCGTGGGAGTCAGGTGAGCGTTACACTACCTATTTAGGCTATAATTTGGCAAACAACTCTTCCGCTTCCTTTTGGCAAAAGGTCTTAATTGAAAAAAGTATTACCTCTCCAAAGCCAAATGAAAATTATCTTTTGGAAATATTGTAAGTTCTCCCTATTGCCACTATTTGAATTTTACTCTAAAAAGGTAGAAGCAATCATCCTATATGGACTCGATTTATGTCTTCTTGAACTATCTACCTTTCTCAACAAATTACAAGCCAAGCTTTGGAAAGCCACCCTTGGCCTGCCAACCTATGTGCCAAATGCCATTCTTCGCCATGAACTTGGCTTAAACTCCTTGGTCTCGCGACATAATTGGCGTATTCTGAACTTATATGTAGAGATGCGTTTTCCTTTAACAAATTCTCTGTATGAGGACTTTCTCAACATGTTGAGAGAATCCCATCCCACATCTATTGCAAGTCTAAACAAGCGTATACTTACTATACTTTCTGGTATTAATATTCTTCCAGAAGATCTGCAATTTAAACTAAGCCTAGCACATAAACGCGTTTTTTTGAATGATTGGGCTGCAACATCTTCACAAATTGCTTCCTATTGCTCATTTACAGAATATGCACTATTTAGACATAAGCAAATACCTTGCTTGCAATACCTCACGCTTTGTCCTAGTGTGGAAATCCGGACACTATATTTGCGCTTTCGTCTAGACTTATTACATACGAAAGCTAGAACCAAGCATTGGTTTAGCAACTCTAACGATTCATATGATATCACCTGTAGGTTCTGCAAAACATCTCTTTCTGTCATGTCCCTTTTTTGAAGTAGAAAGATTAAAAGCTATCAATTCTTTTAACTCGACACACACTGAATATGGGACGGAATTAATTTGGGCAAGATGCATGTGGGGTTCATGTAATTCCATAATCATTGCGACAGTTCGTTTAGTGAAAATCATTGAGACAGCTCTATCTATGTAATTAGAGGTTCTGCTGTTAGAATAATTTAATATGTTATGTTTTGCTTCCATTTGCTTTGATGAAAGTAATACTATTCCTTCTGTTATGGAATTGTTTGTAAGTGACGTATTCTTATTTCTTTTGTTGGAAGGAAAATGTTTGCAATGATTGTAATTTTATTTCATTTGTATGTATGTCGTATGTATATATTTGAATTTTAAAATCTCTGTAAATATGTTGTAACGATGGAATTTGGATTTGCCATACAATTTTGTAAAGATGCGTAAGCATCAAAAACAAAACCAATCAATAACATTTTTTTTAAAAAAAATGTAAGCTATTGTAATTGTCTGTTGAAATTGATTCAACTGTCCTTGTCTATTGATGTTGTGTGCTATATTGTATAATTTTCTTTTGTGTTTTTGGTTAACAAACGATAGCTTAAATTTGATACGATTGCAAACGACTGATGAAATTGACTTATTTGTCTTTGTCTCATGATATTATTGTGTTGCTATATTGTATAATCTCTGCTTTTAAAACATGTAAACATGTTATATGATCAAATTGTAAAATGTATGATTTAGAAATTTTAAATTGTAAATTGAAATGTTGATTTAATCACCAAACAATAAAAAAAAGTTGTAGTAACATTTGGTAGGGTAGGAAAATCTGACAGCAAAGGTCTTGTCATTTTTCCCTGGCCATCAGAAATTCCTAACTATAGGAAAATGTAAAACAAATACAGAGGTGGGAAAATCTGACTGCAAGGGTCAGGTCATTTTCTCCTACATATCAGAAATTCCTACCTGCAGGAAAATGTACAAAATACAGATGTAGGAAAATTTGACAGGGTAGGAAAATCTGACAGCAAAGGTCTTGTCATTGTTAACATCTGTCAGAAAATCCTACAGATAGGAACATTTGACAGGGTAGAAAAATCTGACAGAATAGGTCTTGTCATCTTTTCCCACCCGTCAGAAATTCCTATCTGCAGGAAAATTGACAAAATAGAGATATAGGAAAGTTAAACAGTGTAGGAAAATCTGACAGCAAGGGTCTTGTAATTTTTTCCTACCCGTCAGAAATTCCTACCTGTAGGAAAATGTACAAAAAATACAGAGGTAGGACATTTTGACAGAGTAGGAAAATCTGACAGCACGGGGCTCATCAGTTTCTCCTACCCTTCTCCCACCTATCAGAAATTCCTACCTGCAGGAAAATGTACAAAATACCGATGTATGAAAATTTTACAGGGAAGGAAATTATCACAGCAAAGGTCTTGCCATTTTTTCTTACCCATCCGAAATTCCTACCCGCAGGAAAATGTACAAAACACAGATTTAGGGAAATCTGACAGCAAAGGTCTTGTCATTTTTTCCTACTTGTCAGAAATTCCTACCTGCAGGAAAATGTACAAAATACAGATGTAGGAAAATCTGACAGCAAAGGTCTTGTCATTTTTTCCTACTCATGAGAAATTCCTACCGGCAGGAAAATGTAAAACAAATACAGAGGTGGGAAAATCTGACTGCAAGGGTCAGGTAATTTTCTCCTACCTATCAGAAATTCCTACCTGCAGGAAAATGTACAAAATACAGATGTAGGAAAATTTGATAGGGTCGGAAAATCTGACAGCAAAGGTCTTGTCATTTTTTACTACCAATCAGAAATTCCTACCTGTAGGAAAATGTACAAAATACAGATGCATGAAAATTTGACAGGGTAGGGAAATCAGACAGCAAAGATCTTGTCATTTTTTCCTATCTGTCAGAAAATCCTACAGATAGGAACATTTGACAGGAAAGGCCTGGGAAAGAGATATCAGCATTGCAGGACCCACATGGGCATCCACTAATTAGAGGTTGATGCTCTACCTGTTACGCTCACCTGATTCCCACGGGGGCGTCGATCTGGACTGGCCCGCTGTTGCTTCCACCAGAGTAACACGTAGAGCCGAGATGACAGACTGGACAGACCCACTTAGCTTCGTTTGTTGGACTCGTACGAATATCTTTCTGCAATGGAGAAAGGGAATTAACCTCCCGTAATCTGAGCGTTATCCCGCCTTCCCACTCCCCTAGTCTGCCCACAGAACACTCCTGAAGTTCCCTCTTAATCTCACCTGAAGATTTGGAAAGATGAGCTCTCCATCCTGCGTCGAGCGCAGGGGCGCGTAGACGACCAGTTACTTCACTGGCGTGGAGGAATTGGTGACTTCCAGTATTGACTCTAAGTCCAATTGTTTGTAAGAGTTCAAAAGTCTGATCTTCACTCTGCCAGATTCCTTGCAGGTTGCGGATTTAAACCACCAGAAGAGTTCCAAGTGGCAATTGGTAAGATCCTGGTAAGTCTATTGTGGTTCTCCCCTTTGGAGCCGGGGTACAGCGATGATGCAGAATTAACTGCGCCAACCCGAAATGAGGTGAGTACCCCCCTGTGGTAAATCAGGTAAGTCTTTGGGGGTAGGTTGTATTGTCCTTGTTTTTTCCCCTTAGGGGCCGGGGTGCGGCGGTGATGCGGAATTGACTGCGCCGACCCGAGATGAGGTAAGTACCCCCCTGTGGTAATCAGATAAGTCTTTGGGGGTGATTTGTATTGTCCTTATTTTCCCCTTAGGGGCCGGGGTGCGGCAGTGATGCAGAATTGACTGCGCCGACCCGAGATGAGGTGAGTACCCCCCTGTGGTAAATCAGGTAAGTCTTTGGGGTGGTTTGTATTGCCCTTGCTCACCTATCTGTTCTTGTCTCTCCCAGGTGTTGACGAATGGCCTGGAGATGCTGGATTCGCGATGGAGTAAAGGAATACAGCCCCGGTTGGTGAGTTCAGCGCGGCTCTGCGAGGTGCGTGGCAATGCACCTGAGAAGGTTTCTCTCTTCCAGATCGACGATGTGCTGGATCAAGGATTCAGGTGAGGGTTTTGTTCTGACCTATTCTCCTTCTCCTTTTCTTGTTCTAGGTGTTCCAGGGCTGAAGCGGGCGTGGCTGAAGACTGGAGCTGCTGAAGACATGGTGAGCGTTACGCTGCAGCAAGCAGAATAACGCGAAGCACGTGTGGCTGTCCGGGTGTGGCTTAAATAGCCTTGGAAGAAGTCCCAGGTAAGTATTCTTCCACAGCCCCACCCGAGAGGAAAGGAGTCCCTGAGGTAAAGTAGTCCCTTTAAGCCTCATTTGGCTTGTGGCTTCGTGCAGCATGGTCTGCATCAGGTAGGTATGCAGCATGATCTGCAACAGGTAAGAGTTCTGTAATGAGCCTGGCGCCCATGGCGCCAGGACTGACTTTATTCTTATGAGCCTGGCGCCATAGGCGCCAGGACTGTAGCCAAAGAGCCCCTAACTGGGGTTTTTGGGCATGCTTCAAGTGGCATGATGCCTGCTTCCGGGGTTGCTGGGCCTGGTCTGGCTTTCCGGGGGCAGGCATCGTGACACTACCAAAGAGATGTGTTCAATCCTAGACCACCAGGGACATGAAAGAGGAGCCTGACATCTTCCAGAGGCTATATTTACCAGGGAGAATGGCAGCCATGGAAACCCTGACACAGACTGGGACCATGCCCTCACAGACCCGCCCGCCGTGTGGATAAAGTGTGTAGGGCTTAAACCTAATTTTTAGGTCAGTATATCATCCCCAGATGGACTGATTCATTGAGCATTATTATGACTAAGGGGGGCCCCCGCCTCCGGAAGATTGCTCTGCCTGGACTCAGCGCCCCGATCGCTGATCGCATGCTACAGATCGGACCAATGCGGCAGTGAGGACCTGTTATCCTGGGGAGTCCCCCGGAGCCAAGGGAATCCTCGAACTACGAGTTCCAGGTTTCGTCAATTAAGGCCTGGATCCCTCTCTGCAGCTCTCCGCTGCTCGGAGCCGCCAGCCGCACAAATCCATGCCTCTGCACCCAATATTGGCTGCATCACGGCTATCACGGTCTTTCATCCAGACATCATATGCAGAAATGGAAACCTCTCGCTGCGCACTGGCTCTCGAAACCCCACCACCCACCAGCCCAGTCTCGCACTAAGGAATGCGCGCCTGCGTTCCAGATACGCGGCACAAAGCTGCTTACTCCACCATGCAAGCACTCTCCTCAGCTACCTCACCGCGAAGCCCCGCACATCAGTCTGTTCAGACACACCGCCCCCTGCGGTCTTAGGAGCTCAGGACTTGGAGGTGCGCTCCGCTGCACTATCTGCAGCACGACATGTGGGTCCATTGTGCACAATCTTAAATGATCCTTCTGCTCAATCCACTTTGTTACGCAATGGTGCCCCCACGGCCACTATATGCAACACTGTTGCCCCCACTGCCCTGCTGGTCAATGGTGCCCCCACTGCTATTTCATGCAATGTTGATGCCCCCACTGTTATTTCATGCAATACTGATGCCCCCACTGCTACTACATGCAATGTTGATGCCCCCACTGCTATTTCATGCAATGTTGATGCCCCCACTACTATTTCATGCAATACTGATGCCCCCACTGCTACTACATGCAATGTTGATGCCCCCACTGCTATTTCATGCAATGTTGATACCCCCACTGCTATTTCATGCATTATTGATGTCCCCACTGCTATTTCATGCAATGTTGATGCCCCCACTGTTATTTCATGCAATACTGATGCCCCCACTGCCCCGCAAGCCAAAGATTCCCTCGCTGCCCTTAATGCCAATGGCAGGCAGGCCTATGCCCCCCTTACTACCATAACTGCAGCCACCACAACCCCCAACCACAAACCTACCCCAACCTCTTCCTGTAGTCCTCCATCCAAACAACTGACTTGCGCCTTGGTTAACGCCCGCTCAATTCCAGCTCACACACTTGATGTACATGATCTCATCAGCAAGGATAACCTTGACATTCTTTTTGTCTGCGGGACCTGGCTACAAGATACCTCTGGGCCCGCACTCTCGCTCGCCATCCCATCTGATTACACCATATTCAGGCAGGATCGGATAGGCCAAAGGGGGTGTGGGGTAGCCATCATAGCCAAGGACACCCTTGACATCAGAAGAATCCAGGGGGAACTAGGACACAACGCCGAATACCTCCTCATCAAACTCAAAACGTCCCCCAACTCCACCATTGCCTTTCACCTCGTGTATCGCCCACCAGGCCCTCCGACAGAATTCCAAGAAACCCTCATCCATTCTCTGTCTCACAACCTGAAAAAAACCACCAAAGTAGTAGTACTGGGTGACTTCAACCTTGGGCTCAACGACCCCCAAGATGCCAACGCCTCTGCCCTTCAAAAAGGACTAACTACCTTAGGGTTTGTCCAAGCCATCACTGAGCCCACACATACTAAAGGTCAGACCCTTGACTGGGTTGCGCAACATAACTGCCCCATTCTCCAGCCCTCCATATCCCCTATCCTTGGTCAGACCACTCCTGCATTAACTTTCACATCGACATCTCTACTGAACCATCGAAACCCACCATCCTGCTCCCCGCGACACTATCCAGGAGCTCTAAGAAACTAACTAAAGATACCCTCCTCCCACACCTACAGGTTCTAGCCATGCAACCACCTTTCCCCAATGATCCTGTAATACTAGCCAACACCTTCAACCATCTCATAACCACTGCAGTAGATACTATTGCTCCATTGACAGCCAAAAAAGCCAAGAAAACCAAGCATTCCAATGCCTGGTTCACCCAAGCGCTCATGGATCTTAGATCCACAAAAAGGGCCTCACTTGTCAAATGGAAAAGAAACCCAACTTATTCAAACAAAATCGCCTTCAAGGCCATTTCCAAAGAATACAAAATTGCTATTACACAGGCCAAAGCTGAATCCTACAACACCAGAATTAATAATGCAGAGTCTGGGACTAAAGAAATCTTTGCTATTTTTAGGGAACTTGAATCTCCCTCTACCCCACCACTCAGCATTGCCAAAGACGAGGCCTGGTGTAACCAAATTCAAAAAGCTATGCTCGACAAACTTGACTCCCTTCACACCAAAATCCTAGCCCACTAAAAGGCCATCTCCTCATTACTAGCAGCCCAAACGGCTCACCCTACTCTGGACAGACTTAACCAGGCACCCAAATTTGACTTCGCCCCCATGAGCGAATCGGAAGTCACTGCCCTCATTAAGTCTGTTAAGCCCTCTAACTGTAAGGGAGACGCCTGCCCAGCCCACATTATTAAAGATTGTGCGCCAGTCATCGCCCCCTTTGTGACAGCCTTCATTAACTCCTCCTTCCAATCTTCCACTGTACCCAGCTCCCTCAAAGAAGCCTGGGTCCGACCTCTACTAAAAAAAACATCTCTCGACCCACTGATACCTGGCAACTACAGACCCATTACTACGGTCCCCTTCCTCTTAAAGATTTTGGACAAAGCAGCTTATCTGCAAGTTCAGAAATTCATTGAGGATAACCACCTTCTTGGCCTGCGGCAATCTGGATTTCGCCCTCGTCATGGCACTGAAACTGCCTTACTTGACCTAAAAAATCAAATAGACGATATCAGAGACTCAGGCAAACCAGCGCTCCTTCTGCTCCTAGACCTCTCTGCGGCCTTCGACCTGGTGGAGCACAAAACCCTATGCCTTCACCTCGCAACCACTGCGGACTTCTCCCCAAAGGCTTGTGCATGGATCAACTCGTTCCTGCAGGAAAGAGTCATGAAGGTTTTCTCAGAATCCTCCAACGCCATACCCAGTCTAATCAAATGTGGAGTCCCCCAGGGCTCCTGCATTGCCCCCACTCTGTATAACCTCTACACCAGACCCCTGTTCCGTCTTCAGGACTCACTGGGCATCTCATACACCAATAATGCGGATGACACCCAGGGGCTCATACCCCTATCGGGAGACTATCGCACTGACACAGATACCCTCAACATCATCTACTCCACCATTCAATCCTGGATGGCGGAGAACTGGCTCTGTCTAAACAGTGAAAAAAACGAACTCCTGCTGATCGGGTCCCCTGCTACACTGAGCAAACTCGACAAAGAGTATCTAGCCTTCAATATAGACAACACCCCCATTGCAGTATCACAAACCATTAAGACTCTAGGCGTATACCTAGAACCTAGCATGACCATGGATAGGCAGGTCAATGCTATAGCCTCCTCAGCAGCGTACCATTCCAAACTGATCAATGCTATCAGGCCTTTCCTCACTCAACAGAACTGCATTACCATAGCCAGAGCTATCATTGGCTCCAGGCTTGACTATTGCAATGCCCTCTTCGTTGGTACCTCCCAAAGAAACCTGGCCAAACTCCAGATTGCCCAGAACAATGCCTTAAGGGCTGCAACAGGCATTTCACGAAGAGAACACATCTCCTTGGTCAGGAGAGAGGCACACTGGTTACCCATCAAAGAAAGGGTTATCTTCACAACCCTTGCCCTAACTCATAAATGTCTTCATGGACTCGCTCCTCCCTATCTTGAGCAAAGTATTCTCAAACAAACAGGGTCCAGACCCTCCAGAGCCGCCTATGCCAATCGCATCCTGACTCCCCACACGCGTAGAGTGCGTGCTGGGGGCTCAAGTTTCCCAACTATGGCAGCCTTTCTCTGGAATAACCTTCCAAATGAGATCAGATCAATTGAATCCCATGCTGCCTTCCGCAAGGCACTAAAAACTAGGCTCTTTGTCTAGAGGGCTTCCCTTTGTATGATCCCGGTCATATGCTCCTGCATTGAATGATACACTGTATAATACTGTTATGTAACTGTACCATCTAAAGCCAACGTTATTTACTTTTTGGGCCGCTTTTTGTAACCCTCAAGCAAGCCTTCTTAAGTATCCTTGAACAGCGCCTCTATGCCCGTGGGCTGCAGCGCGCTCTACAAATGCAAAATAAATAAATAAATAAATAAGACTCTCAAAATGGTCCTCAGAAAGCTTGTGGAAACCAATGAAGGGGACTGGGATGTAATGATCCCTTGAACTCTCTTTGCAGCAAGAAAAGCTCCCCAGTCCCTAGGTTTCTCGCTATTTGAACTTCTGTATGGACTCAAACCAACCATAATCTGATACCAACCGACCTTCCTGTAGCCCAACAGCATAACATTCAAGACCTCTTGAACCAATTCCCAGATGTTTTCAATGAGGAACCACGAAGCGTTAAAGTTTATATTCACTGCATCCATACCCCCCTTGGAAAAGTGGTGAATCTAAAACTACACAGGATCCCAGAAGCTAGAAAACAGGTAATCCTGCAGGAAGTGGAGAAGCTGCTAGCAGCCGACATTATAGAGCCCTCTCAGAGTCTATGGTCCTCGTCAATAGTCTTGATAGCTAAGCCTGATTAATCGTGGAGAGTCTGTATTGCTCTTCGAAAACTAAACACTGTGTCCCAGTTCGATAACTATCCCATGCCCAGGATAGATGACCTGATTGATCAACTGGGCGCAGCCGTTTATATTTCCACGACTGATCTCATCAAAAGCTATTGGCAGGTCCCTCTGAACCCTGAAGACAAGGAAACGACTGCATTCTCCACATCTGCGGGATTATTTAAATTCAAGGTACTTTCGTTTGGCTGTCATAGCACACGAGAAACCTTTCAAAGGCTTAGGATCATGTACTAAAACCTTATTCTAGTTTCTGTGGGGCATATATAGATGATATCATCATCCACACTAACACCTGGGAGGAGCACATGACAAGCCTGTATAAAATCACCAAAGCCATCCAACAGGCAGGATTTACCCCCAGCCCAAAAGAAGTGTCACTGAGCCCAATCCACTGTGAAGTATCTGGGCTTTGTGAGTAATGAGTTATTTAAGGGCTTTCTTGGGGCTGGTAGGATACTATCAACGTTTTATTCCTAATTTCTCATCCATCATGTCCTGTGTGACCAATACATTGAGAAATGCTGAACCTTAGAAGATAAAGTGGGGTAAGGAAGAACAAGGCTGTTTTGATAGTCTTAAACCATACAATGTAGTGAGCCAGTTCTTAAGGTCCCTAACTTTAACAAAGATTTTATACTCCAAACTGACGCATCTCAGGTGGGCCTAGGAGCAGTGCTCTCAAAGACGTATGAGGGAATAGAGCACACAGTGATGTATATTAGTAGAACATTGTTTCCTAGGGAACACAGCTATGCAACCATAGAGCTAGAGCACCGGGCAATAAAGTGGGCAGTCGGACATCTAAAATATTACCTCACTGGGAGGAAGTTTACCTTAATCACAGACAACCTACCCCTTACGTAGCTTAGTTTGAGAACAAATATGAATTCTCGCATCATGCGCTGGTTTTTCGATTTGCAACCTTTTCGTTGTTGCAAGTAACATCGCAAAGGTAAGGAACAGGGCAATGTGGATTTCTTGTCCCGATTTCCTTTACCCGATGGAGAAGCCAGCTGCACGAGGGGAAGGGTATGTGATGAATCTCAGGGTATTGTCACTGCTTCCATGGGGGAAGCCCCAAACCATGAGGCCAGGTAGGTGAGGCTGCTACCCGATAGCCCCCCTGCAGGTAGTACTCAGTGGGTGGATCGAATGGAGAAGGAAACCATTCATGGGGCCAGTGACGATCACCTTGGGAGACGCAGTATTCCTCTCCTTAATTTCTGCTCCCTCCTTCCTTTCACCCCACTCAGGACCATGTGGCCCCCACACCTCTATCTATTGGTGTAGAGTTGAGAAAACCAAGACCCAAGAAAATGCTGAGACTAAGAAGAGGGCTACTGAACTCTATAATGATCATCAGTTCAGTACTGTGACGAGGAGCAAGGATGGAGCAATACAGAATGCCTGTGGGAACCATAATACACAGTCTAGTGGCCAGAGACTGCCTATTGGTTACTCACGATACAAATTAGAAGAAGGACTTGATTATTGGTCAAACCTGTCCCGGAGGAAGAGACAGCGAAGTTTGAATGCTGCAGACGGAGAGAGTTGCAGGGAAGCTGCAGACCGTAATGGCAGTGAAACTGAGTCACCGTCTCTGAGGGTGCTGCCAAGAACTGGCAGACCATGAGAAGCCGAAGGGAAGCCAAGTACGTGCGACCACGCGCTGCCTGATTTCTGTAGTAAAAGTGGAAAACTGCGATTGAAAACAACAAAGCTTTTTGTGAAGTCTTCCTTGGATGTGGCCATGACTAGCTCCTCCGCTTGACCCAGATAAAGGAGGAACGTTCTGTGGACCAGCAGATGCAGTTGCAGTATGATCTACAGCTCGTTGATCTACAGCTCGTTAAAGCCGAAGCAGGAACGCAAACAATAGCGGGAGCGGAGCAAGGATGATTGAGAGGTCGCCCGAGTATCTGAGGAGACCAAGCCAGACAGAACAGTGCAGGAACCTGAAAACAAGGTATGGATGCTGCCTGGGAGGGGCTAGGAACCAAACGTGGGAGACATAAGATGGGTCGGGACCTGATACAAACTGAAGCTGATAAGACATGGGTCAAGGACCCTAATGGAAATATAAGGACACAGCCCTCTACCAGATCCGTAGAAATTTGGCAGGAGAGTGAACCAAGCATCCTGGAAGACCAGTACAAAGGGGTCTGAGACCAAAGTGAATCACAGAGCCTAAATCAATATAAGGGCGATAGGGACCCTGAGATTGTCAAATGGAAGAAAGTCAAAACAATATTTTTTGTGAGTCAATACCGTCAGAAACCATAAAAGCTGAAATTAACTGTAACTGAGGGGAAAGTTCTGCCCACCAAAGGCAGTGAATGAACAGGCCTCTTGCTGAATGCTCGTTCTGCTGTCGCTCGCCAAGATCACATTTTTGATGTACTCAGTACTTCTGAACCAGACATATTATGCCTGACTAAAACTTGGTTCAATTCCCTATCTGGCCCTGACTTTGTACAGCTAGTACCCACTTACTATGTACTGAAACACGTTGACCGCCCTGATCACTTGAGAGGTGGTGGAGTGGCCTTTAAACATTTGGCCGCTCTTGAATGTGTGGCCATCCCCATCACGCACGCTTTGTCATGTGAGTTCCTCCTTATTCGTTTTTCACCAACCCTTTCTGTTTTGTCCATCTACTGGTCGTTTATCGGCCTCCCTCCTATCTTTCTGAGGTTTTCCTTAATAGATTCTTTCCATTGATTGCTGATCTTTCTCTGACGTATCAGAATATTATCATTTTGGGTGATTTTTTTAACGTTCATATCAATGACAAGGAGAACTCCCAAGCTGTTAAATTAGTTGCTGATGTGGTGTATTTTGCTCTGCATTCACACAATCAGTTTACCTGTCTCTTGGTCTGATCACTTTATGTTACCATTTTTAATTCTATTACCAACCTCCCCTATCATTCCCTGCAGACCCCTCAGGTCTTGTTGGCGCAGCTGGTTCAGAAACACTCCAGATCAAGTTGGTGCCTGCCTCTGGGCCACTATTGCTAATCTAGACAACCAAAATGGCGATCATTCCAACCCCTGTACATCTTTTGTCAGGGCTATGACCATTATAGCAGATACTTTAGCGCCTCTGAAATCTGGCCTTGACCGCACTAGGTCGTCAGCGCGTGGCATACACCTCATCTCTTGACCCTCAAACAAGCAGTTTGCTGCGCTGAACGGAAATGGAGGCTGAAATATGACTGTGACTCTGGCATGCTGTATAAAACTGCCTCTCAACTTTATCACAAAGCTATCAAGTCAGGCAAATCTCTTAACTATGCAGACCGCATTTTAACATCAACCTGCTCATATTGTGAACTGTTCAAAATAGTTACGAACTATCCATTCCTTGGTGGGAGAGAACACTGGGGACAGAGATTGGGGATGAGGCATGGAAATATATTAAAGCCCAAACCCGGCGGGTGTCGCTCAATGCACGATATAGGCAAATACATTTTAACTTTATAAACCAGACCTATTATACTCCGTTGAAATTACATTGGTACTATGGGGAAGTGTCTGGCGAGTGTTCCCGTTGTGCAAAAGCAGAGGCCGATTTTGTACACCTTGCCTGGAGATGTCCCCCTATTATGCAATTCTGGCGGGGGTATTTGATATTCTATCCACAATATTTAAAGAGGTGGTGATGATGGACCCGGTGGTGGCGCTATTGGGCCTTATCACGGCCATGGTTCGGCCGTACCGGTGCTTGGTGAGCCTGCTATTGGTTTTGGCCTGGAGGAGGATAGCAATGGCTTGGTGGAAGGTTCCGGGCCACGTAGGGCGCAGTGGCTGGAGGACATTGCCTGCTGTTATGATGTAGAGGGAGCCTATATTCAGACACTGCCACTGCATGCTCGCCCTCCAGACGTGTGGCGCCAGTATGTACAGTTTTCACTGGCTGAGGGGGAGGGTTGGAGCGCTCTGGACAACGATGTTGGGACATGATGGCAGGTGTTTGGGGGCCTCTGCTGATGCTGTTCCCTTTCTGGGGGGGTGTTGCTGGTTCGGGGTAAGGTACTGTGCGGGACCCGTACATGGTAGAGGGGACCTCACCAGATTGTTGTGGGAATGATGGTCAAATTTATTTTGAAAAAGACGCTGCAAGTGAAGGTAGAGAAGCACTTCTATAACTTTGTGATGATGACACTCTAAAGGAGTTGATCATGGTGATGTTGCTATGTGTTGTTGAAAAGCCAGTAAATAAATGTAAAAAAGAACTATCCATTCATTCCCTTCTGTTACTCGATCCGACCTGCTCTCAAGCAAAGTGTAAGGCCATCAGTACTTTCTTCCAGGAAAAAATTACAAAATTTCAGACCTCGATTCTGGCCGGTGGCCCCAGTAAATATACTGAGGTTCCTTCTTCCGTAGGAGTGTCCCTAGGAACTTCTAACTTTGCCTTTCAGTTTGAGGAAGTTTGGGACCAGATGATCTCTAAAGCTCATCATCATCTAAAATTGGCTTCGCCCAGGGATCCTAGTCCCCTTCATATCCTGCAATCTCTTCCCTCAGACTGTATTCCTTAACTCACAGCAGCTGTCAACCACTCTTTCTCTCTTGGTGTTATCCCTTCCTCACTTAAGAATGCTGTTGTGTCTCTGCTTCTGAAGAAACGTCATCTGGATCTGTCCCTTCTGGACAACTACCGCCCGATATCTCTACTCCCTGATGTTATGAAAATAATGGAAGCTATTGCTACCCATCAGGGTCATCTTCGTCTCCACACTCTCCTTCTCTCCTCACATCTCTTACATCTCTAAGAAGTCAAACTATCAACTGCACTTCCTCAGAAGTGTTCTTCCTTTCCTCTCCTTCCCCCAGAAGCTTACTATCTCTAGAGCACTTGTTCTCTCTAGGCTAGACGACTGCAACAGCCTCTTTCTAAATTTGCCTGCTTCTACTCTCTGCCCTCTGCAACTCATCCAAAACCGGACTGCGAGACTTGTCCTTGGCCTCAAGGCCTGGGATAGTATCTCTCCAGCTTTGAAATCTCTTCATTGGCTACCAGTGGCTGCAAGGATTAAATTCAAGACCCTCTGCATTGTCCACAATGCTTTCTGGAGCCTGGGTCCAAAATACCTTCAACTCTCCCTCCGTAAAAACCTTCCCACTCTAGCTCTTTGCTCCTCCACCTCAAACTCCCTCAGGGTCAGTCGCTTCTGCAAACAACAAGTTGGGGGTAGATTTCTTTCCTCGGCTGGGGCCTCCCTCTGGAACAGCCTCCCTGCCACTCTGAAACTTTAGGAGAACCATCTCCGGTTCCGGAAGCACCTCAAGACCTTCCTCTTTGCATCCGCCTTCGCTCTTCCTCTCCCCTGCTGATCTGTTCTGCTTCGGCTCCGTGCTCCTGGCTACCCTCTGATTTCAGGCCCAGGTCCCTGCCCACCCAGCCACACACCCGCACTGCCTCCTGGCAACTCTTGCACTTGGCTCTGTATCTGTAACCCTACACTCCCCTTACCCGCAATTGTCAGACACCCCTTGTCTGCATTTAAACCTTGCACTTGCCACCCTGCTGGCTGCACTTCCAGTTGTTGTTTTATACCTTGCTCAGCACATCCACATCTCCCCTCTCCCTTGCACTTTCCCCCTTCCTTCTCCTCTGCACTTGCGCCTTCTCAATGTAACTGGGCCATGTAAGATTTATGTTTTTGTCCTCCCTTGTTCCCCTCCCTTGCCTCGTCGCGCTCTGAAACACGTGTGTATGACCACAATACAAATAAAATATCATATCATATATCACATCTCAGCTGTCCCATTTCGTTGAAGCTAACAATCTTTTACATGGCTTCGAAGCAGGTTTTACACCTACCAGGGGAACCGAATCAGTAATGATTTCGGTTCTTGATGATTTAGCGCAGTGTCAAGACCGCTGAGAGATCAGCGTCTTGATTCTTCTTGACCTCTCTGCGGCTTCGATCCAATACAATAGATCATATCATTATGGTTCAGCGGCTGGTGCAGGCTGACTTTGATGGCAGGCCTCTTGAATGGTGTATTTCTTTTTTATCTGACTGCCAGCAAACCGTTTCACTTTATCCTTTTTCGTCTGCTCCTTTCACAATTACTTGTGGCGTCCCCCCCTCTCTCCTCTGTTATATAACCTATATCTCCGCCCTCTGGCTGATCTGATAACATCTTTCGGTAACTGTTTTTACGTGCATGCTTTTTTCTGCCTTGACTCACAGTCTTTTGATTCTTCTTCTAATCTCAAGAACTGCCTATCAGCAGTATCAATGTGAATGGGTAAAGACAGCTTCAAATTGAACGGAAGTAAGACTGAGATCCTGGTCCTCAGACGCTAGCATGTACTGGAACTCTTCTTTTTGGCCGGTGTCACTAGGTGTCCTTCCTGTACCTGACACTAGTGTAAAAAGCCTGGGAGTTAAAATTCTACCCTCAGGATCCAGAGAGGCCCAAATTGCTTCAGTCTGTAGGGCCGGTATACACAGACTAAAACTGATTAAGAAAGTCCTGCCTTTCCTTCCTTCTGCCTGTCGTGCCTCTGTTGTCACCTCTTCCACAATGGGATCCATTGACTACTGCAACAGGATCTATTTAGGGAATCTAGACTATCTTATTCAAAGACTTCAGATTTTTCAGAACGGTGCAGCCAGCCTAGCCTTGTGGGCCACTAAATCTGAGCATATCACGTCATTGTTAGGTAAACTCCACTGGCTTACGATCAGGAGATGGATTGAGTTTAAGATCTTGTCCATGCTCACCGGGCCATCCACTCTTCCGGCCCTATCTTTTTACGGCAGAAGCTTAAAGCCTAGACTCACTCTCGTAAACTCTGCTCCAGCAACATAAATCTCCTTGAAGTCCAGCGTTTCTACAAAGCCAAAGCAGGGGTCTGCTCTTTTTCAGTCCTGGTCCCTAAACTCTGGAATGCGCTCCTGATGGCCCTTCGTGGCCTCTCAGACCTTCTTGGTTTTAGGAAACGACTAAAGACCATGCTGTTTTTCACCTAATCTTTCCCGTCTGTTTTCTTCTTTTTCACTCTACCTTTCCGTTCAGTTCCTCTCTCTACTTTAGTGCCCAGATGCATTTTTGGCCGTGGTTCACGTTCTACAAATTGTTATACGTACATACATATAAGAGATCCTATGTGGAACAGTATCTGGCAGAAGAGTCTACCAGGTCTGTTCAGGTGGACCTTAGCTTAACTAAGTGTAGAGAATCCGCAAAGGCAATAGGATTCACTGTGGTCTGGGAACCATATGAAGTTGAGCGAGGCTCACAACAGCCAGACATACAAAGGAACATCTAGTCTAGGGACCTAGACCCAGCGTGAATTGAAGACAGCCCAGAGGAATCTGGAAACCAGGTAAAAAAGAAAGCAAAGTGCATGAGACAGAAACCAGGGCAGAGATCCCATTTTCAAAGGAAGAGACATTTCCTAGTTATACAGTAAAGTCCGGTAGGATAGTGCACCAGACTTGGCGCTACAATCTTAAAACCTGGGAAAGGTACAATAATGTCTGAACTGTGCGAAGAGAAACCAAGGAAAAGTTTAGAGGGAGGGAGACATCCCCCTAACTGTGTGTACCGACGACCAGAGGCGAGGGAGTCATCCCCTGTCAAAAATCTGAAGTCTGACAGACCACCCTAGTGGGGCAACTAGGGTGGACAAGAAACACTGAAGCATCAGTGAATTGTTTTCTGAGAACGGATTTGGAACTGCTTATTTCTTTCGTGTGAGAAAGAAGGCCATTTGTGGGAAGGGAGGCATTCCCTCAAAAAGTCAAACTTTTCGAAGACCAACCTTTTCTTTAGTTCAGTTTACAGTGTAAGGGCAGGAAATAGGTTTTGACACAGTGCAGTAAACCTTTTTAATTGGACTGGCATCCTAACTGAGTCATTAGTATAGTAGTTGAGGCAGGGAAATCCCTCTTAGTGATAGGGCAAGATAGGGTTTGCTTTCCTTTTGTTACTTGATTAAAAGTCTTTGCCAACAAATATGACACCACTGTGTCACACTCATGCTTCTGAACCCTTATTTAAAAACAAAAATTATTGGGCATGTGTATGGCGCCTATACACAAGTGTTTCCATGCACCACAAGTTACAGCAGACACATCTTTAAAGCTATTATGTAAATTGGATAAAAAATCATACATCTCAGCTATATCAAAGAGATGGTGCAAACATGGTATCTTCCTTAACCACCAAGAATATAGCCAAAATGTGGGCCATCATAAATCAAGTTACGCATGGCTCACAAATACCTATTCAGTCAAGTGGTGTCACCGAACAAAAATTGATATCACACTTTAGTGAGCTTTATTCTGTCCCCAAAGGTTGTGTAAGCTTAGAATCATTAGATATCCACAAGAGATTCCATCTTAGCTTTGATCCGGAAGATATCCTATTCTTTATAGAAACAGCAAGTAATTTGAAAGCCGCAGGCCCTGACGGCTTGTCAAATTACGCATTTAAATGCCATCCAGACCTTTGGGCATCTATCTTGAATAAGATATTTACAACCATAAACTGCATGCAATCCTTACCAAAAACTGGACACATTCTATCACATTGCCATTATATAAAAAAGGTGATCGACAGTCACCAGTTAGCTATAGGCCGATTTTACTTTTGGACGCGCCTGTTAAAATCTATTGCCAACTCCTATTGAGAGAACTAAATCCTTGGACAACAAAATATCAGCTCAAAGACCCATACCAAGCAGGGTTTGTTGCTGGTTTGGGTCCCATTCCACAGATACTTACCCTTAATATGATCAAGACACAATATGCTGCCCGGAATCAATCACTTTATTTAGCATTCATTGATTTCCGGGCAGCGTTTGATTCTATTGATCGTGCCTTGCTATATAATAAATCAAGGAAATACCAATGTCCTTTATCCGTGTTAACATTGATCATGTTATTCCATCTAGATACAACCATGCAAGTTAGGTTAACATTTGACGGAAAATTGACTTCCTCAATAATCACCCATAGAGGCTTAAAACAGGGTTGTACCCTTGCCTCCTTTTTATTTAATTTGTTTATATTGGACATGGGTGAGATCTTTGTTAATACTATGGGTGACCCACCTAACTTAACAATGCAGAAAGTCAGATATTTACTATATGCGGGTGGCCTGGTGCTGCTTTCTCAAACACCTGTGGGCCTGCAAAATATGTTACACAAACTTGACATCTATGCCAAGGATAATAACCTGGTGATAAACACTGATAAGACCCAGATCGTAGTTTGTAGCAACAATGTTAAGCGTAAAAAGAATATTTACAAATGGAGACTACAGGAAAGCGAATTGATAATAGTCCCTCAATATAAATAGCTAGGGGTGACAATTACAAATTCAAATAATGGTGTACCACATAATCCAGAATTAAAGAGCAAATTGCAATCATTGATATCTCAAGCAAAGATACTTGCCCATAAATATGGTAAATATTCATTCAAATACATATTGGCATTTTACCAACTGAAAGTAGTACCCATCTTATTATATGGAATAGAAGCCACATTACCAAGAAAGCGCAAATATTGGGACACATTAGAATCCAGGTTTTGGAAACAAGTGTTACATCTTTCTATCTGTACACCCTTACCCTTGATGCGCTATGAATTGGGTCTTTATCTCTGTATTCTCAAGTATTGTGGATGATGTGTGCACTGTTGTGATAATGTCTGATAGGCTTAGATACGCCTAACATTTTGAGAGTAGCTGCCCACCATCTCTTGTCATCTAAAAACAACTTTCCTACTAATTGGCGTAAATACATACTGAATGCATTGGCTGATGCCTCCATAACTTTAGAACTACTGATCAATAATCCAGGGCGATCGAAAATTAAAATCTTCCAGTATGATTGGATATGCAATCAAACTAGCTGTAGCTCATATAAAGATTTTGATGTTTTCCTTTTTGGGAGTAAAAGATATAGAGTTATGGCTGATTATCTGATCAAGTGCCCCTCTCCACACATTCGCAGACAATATATGCGGTTCAGATTTAATCTATGGCATACTCGAGAGGTGTTGACTAGGAGAAAACAATTACCCCAAAATCTAAATCAGTATTGTCGATACTGTTTAAACAAACTTCAAAAAGAGACCCTACAACATCTTGTTGTGGAGTGCCCCATGTTAATTTCAACCCGATAGAAGTTCTTTAAAAATCTATTTGCCAAGAATAGTCCATTAGATTCTGACCAAATATGGCAATTCATCTTTTCAAGTTCAAGATTGGCAGTGAAAGTAGCAATTGTGCATTTTCTAGAAGCATTACTACCTGATACAGAGAGTGGATTTATAAGGGCATCTAGTGATAATTGCATTTATGAATGATTCAAGAACAGCTTGAGCAAATTACATAGCTCATTGTGAAGTAGAATTAAATTGTACAGACATATTATTTGCATGGAATGCATACTTCTTTTTTAAGATTATGGAAAGTTCAATTGTATAACTTAATAATGTTTGTGTTATATATTTTAGTTTTTGGAAATGTTTTATCTTTTCTTATGTAATAAATTGTTGGCAAGTGTTTAATTATCAAAGAAGATCAATTAGTTAATTTGTTACATTTCTTATTTCATATTTGAAAATTTAATTTTATCAACTAACCAAATAAAAAAAAAAAAACTTATAGCGTCCAGAGTCCAGGCGGTGTTGGCAAGGTGCGTGCAGCAACAGGAAGGAAGAGGCAGTCCGTATTACAGATCGAGTCGGCAATGTGCGGGCAACTACAGGAATTTAAACATAAGGCAGAGGCAGTCTGTTACACAGATTGAGTCGGCAATGTGCGGGCAACTACAGGAATTTAAACGTAAGGCAGAGGCAGTCCATTACTCAGATTGAGTCACCAAAGCCGAGCAAGAACCAAGAACTGAAGGGCTAAATTGAGGCAGTCCGGGAAACGTAGCTGAAGTAAAGAATACATAAACATAGCATGGAAAAACAGAGCACGGAAGTCCGTAATCACTTCAGTCAGAAGCAACGAGCTGTGACAGGGGGTAGGCTTTATTCTCCTGGTGTCACGTGTCCTTGTATCACGTGTGCAGGAGACGGGATCTTTCTTCCTGCAGGGTGACATGTCGGGAGTAGCGTCCACCGTTGCCATGGTAACCGGTAGCATGCTAGAAACGGTGCTCTCCGCTGGAGCGAAGAAACTGGAGACAGCCCAGATATTCGAGAGGGAGTTTTTGTGGATTGATGCGAGGCTGCTGCCTGAGAGGCGAGCGCACAGATTCCTGACACACGGGCAAGCCCTGGGCTCTTTCTCCAACGGCCATTGCTTCTGTGACAGCTTTCCTCCCCAGGGTCCTCTTGCGGGACATCTGCAAGACTGCGACATGGAGATCTGTACATACCTTTATGAGGTTTTATTGTGTCGACAGGGATTCCACAGAGGAGTCCAAGGTCAGCCAGGCGGTTCTGCATAACCTGTATGCACAAGGTGAGTGTCTCCTGTGGTAAGTGTTTCTTCAAGGAGCTTACCTCCGCCCTTTATGTTTATGTGTTGCTGCTTTGTAATCTATTAAACAGCATGTGAATCTTTAAAAGATCCCCTGCTGTAGAAGGAATAAGTTACTTACCTGTAACTCCTGTTCTCCAGCATTGGTATCTTTTATAGGTTCACATGCGACTCTTGGGTCTGCTTTGCTCATATTACCATTTTATGTGCGCTATGCCAAATCTAAAGATGACCTCCAGGGGTGGAGCTAGGGGAGCTCTATAGGCTGTGGGCAATATGATCGAAAATGAATCCACTAGAGCACTAAATAAAGTGACTGCAGTTTCAATTTTAAAAATAAACTGCTCTATATTACCAAGGATTCCCAGCCTGACGACAGGGATTATTCATACAGCATGTGAATCTATGAAATATACCAATGCTGAAGAACAGGAGTGACAGGTAAGTAATGTCTTCCTTAATTGGCTACACTAGCATTTTGGGGTAGCCAGTCCAGCCATTTCTTACTGTGACATGACATGTTTTATTTGATATCTATGATAAACCAGACATGCTATTTATTATTACTTTGCTAGGCTGGCATTTTGTGGTAGACAGTCTAGCCCTTTCCTACTGTGGCATAACATATTTTATTGAACATCTATGAAATACCAAACAAATGTGGCAAATATATTTACATTTTTGGCCTCTATGATAAAGCAAGCATGTTACGTGTTATTACGTCTCTACACTGGACTACATTGTGCAGCCAGTTTGGAAATATTTTCTTATTGGGGCACATTGGCACAGCCAGTGTGGACATGTTTTATTATAGTATCACTTCTGGCCTTATGTGCAAAGCAAAAATGTTCTTATATAGGAATTCTGGCATTTATTGGTGCATCCAGCATGGAAATGTATGGGCACAGCCTGTGTGAAAGTGCTTTTATACTGACATATATTGTGGGCAAATACATCCTTCCCTCCCCCGCCCCGGGCTGCACACACTCTCTCCCCCACCCCTTATCCACCATTGGTTGGTTCGGGCTCCTTTGCTACGCTTGGTCGCTTTGGCATATTTGTGGGAAATATTTATGCCCCTCCAATTAAAAAATTCACCAGCTGCCACGGGATGTGGCACCAGCTTCATGATTGTGATTTAAATTGACCATTTCGAATGGATTGTGTCCTCCCACGTATTCCTCGTCTTTGATATCTCCAATATCCATCTTCAGCTGCTTCGCCAAATTTCTTTCGGCAGAGGGTGCTGTGTGTCAATGCAGTCGACTCGATGTCCCTCGACGGCCTCTGTCTCGAGGATGATGTCATCGAAGGCATATATAGCACACGCATCGCCCGTTGGCTTCAGTTCAGTTTTCCGAGTAAGCTTATGCTCCGAGAACTAGGGCACGCTTCAGAATTTCCTTGAGAAATATCCGAAAATGTCTTCATCAAGACTGCAATGCCAAGATGTCGTTGACGGATCCGCATCGAGTATGCTTCTGGTGTCTCGGTGTGGGGCACACGACCTCGGGCTGTTCAAAGTGTCAATCGATGACCGGAAAAGCTCTGAATGAGCGTAAGGGGAAATTGGCGGTAAGTAGATTCCCTAAAAAATCCCCATCAACTACCCCATCGAAGAAACCTTCTGATGAAGTGAGAGGCGACTCTCCTTGAAGAAAGAAGGCAAAAAGGTCCAGGTCCAGCAAGTCGAAGAAAAGGCACCATAAATCACCTACTTTGATGTCCTCGTCCGACTCCTCTCCTGAAAGAGCTATATCCTGTCCCACTAAGGTCTCCTCTCCTGCCGAATGGTAACCATTCAGGCAAGAAATGGTTAAGATATTTGAGAGCCAGAAACCCTCAAAGCAGGCAAGTCATGCTCCTACTGCACCTTCTGAAGCCGGTAAGGAAAGGTGTCGAGCCAAATCCTGTGAGCCCTCGAGCCTGGGGCAAAGGACAGATCCCCATTGAAAGCCGTTGAGGCCTCGACACAATGAGAAATCATTGAGGAATCCTTTGAGTCATAAGTCAAAAGGCAAGACGAGGTCGCCACCATCGTAGCCAGCTGTGCCATCGATGCCTGCTGCGCCATCAATGGCAGCGGCCCCATCGACGCAAGCTGCACCATCGAAGTCTCCGGTGCCATCAAAGTCGAAAACGTCTTCATTGAAGACATTGATGACTCCTCAGGCATCATGCTCGAAATTTTCAAAGCCTTCGATGCATTACCGGAGGAAACCTTCACTCCTTTACCAAGAAAGGATTTCTTTAAATCTCTGCCCTCTATTTATGAGGACAATGAGCCATCTGATAATGATGCATCCTTTGGTTTGCATTATGGCACACCAAATGCCCCTGATCGTTTCATATCAGAGGAATCCAGACTGAAAGACCTATATGAACATTTGCAATTCTGGTGAAGTGGAGTGGACACTTCACCAGAATTTGAATTTGGAAAGCCTTTGTCAGATGAGCATGCAGATGCCTCATGCAGGCAGTTGATGACCAGGGTAGTGGATTACCTGGGATGGAGCAGACCTGCCCTCCCTTTCGAACAGGATGACCTTACAGATATCCTAGATAAAGGTCCTCATAAGGATCCCATCTTACCTTTTGACATTGCTCTTCAGAATAGGTTAAGTGCCAATTGGGAAGCACCAGAGTGAAGTCTGGCAGTAAATAAGAACCTGACAAGAAAATACTACCCATCAAGTAGTGACCCCAGCTGCTTATCGAAACACCCTACCCCAGAAAGGCTGGGGGTACAGGCAGCAACCGCTACCTCAAAACAGGCAGCTTGTCCAACCAACCCACTGGATAGAGATGATAAAAGGGTAAATGCCATGTTAAGAAAAGTACTTTCTGTTGTGAGCATGGCTCTTAAATTAGCCTACTCCACATGTACCCTGGCAAAGTTTTCATACACTCTATGGGACTGCATTTTTATGGCGGTTGAGCATATTCCCGAAGGGGAGGAAAGA